>NC_060216.1:7540942-7846677 GCF_907164935.1 Osmia bicornis bicornis | reverse complement strand
GTGATAATCGTTTCGAAACCTTGAATGGAGATTGAAATAAAAAAAGATATGGCGCGTAAGCCCCTCCTACGATAAAATTATAAGCTATTGTATATAAATAACTAACTGAAGTATCTTTCTTGTGTTGCAGATCATGAAAGTTGACGATATTGTATGCACGAGAGTGTACAAAGTTCAGGAATAAAAGTATCATTTGAAGAAACACTGTTCTTCAGCGTCAACGAATTACAAGTTGGCTGAAGTGTTGAAAAAATGTTCTGAAGAATCGAAACACGATACATTTGATAAATGTAAAGAAAAAATTAAAAGATGTAAACACACAATGATACGCACAATCGTGTAAACGTTAATAATATTATTTTCAAGAGAAAACATGTGCACGCAATACTTGAAAACACGTATCGTCGTGTATTCGTACGTTAAAAATTATTATATAATGTTTCCGAAAATTTATATATTTTTTACGCATCGTTAGATATAGTTTATATATTTGCTTTCATTAATATTATATCCACGATTGGATATGTTAAACGAGTTCATAAGAGATACGAATAATTTGGAATGGCAGAGTTTGTATGAAAGTATTTTTCTTATATAAACGCAATAAAAGTTACAAAAATGAATACAACGAATTGGAATCATTACTTACAACAGAAAAAAGTAGTATTGTAAAAAATTGTATTGTTACTTATAATCCTATCAATATTCCATTATTTACTATGAAATTATTCATTTTCATCTATCACAGGTGAAATCTGAAAAGATATTTTTATATTTTTATGTATTATCTTCATGCATACCTAGTTATTTATATTAAACATAAACATAAATGGTTTCTTACATAGTACTCTACGTAACAAGTATGCCCTTCATCAGTTTTTACCATGTACTGAAAACATAGTAGTCCACATGTATCTGTTCTTAAAGAAACTTTATTAGCGTATTGTAGTGCCTTCATAGCTGGCTTAATATGCGACAGTCTGTAACTTGACATAGCTGTTGAAGTACATTGAAAGTTATCTATTAACTCTCCATCATGTGGCAATTCAATATGACAAATTCCAGCTATACCAGCTGTACTAATACGAAAAAAAGGTGGAGATGGTGACAGAAATAACTGTAATATTACAGAAATGTAGAAATATAAAATTTCGAAAATGTAGAAATATAAAATTTCGAAAATGTATATGCGAAATTATGTTCTACCTCCATCAAGTCACTAGTTGGATCAAGTTCAGATAATATATCTTTTAATAATTCAGTTTGTAGAACTACTTTATTTAGAACATTTTCTGGTTCAAGATGAAAATCTAACAACTCATCTGGATCTTGAGTTTTTAAAGAACAATCTGTTATAACACCATTTTCTTCTATAAGTATACTCACTGGATGTCCAATACCCTATCATTAAATATTCTTATTGTTACTAATTCTGTTTGTATGATCCGTGCAGTATAATCTAGTTTGTATATACTTTATAAAAAAGCTGTAAGGCCACAGAACTTCCGTGAGTATTTATGTTGCTCCAAAACATGCAAAGGCACTCTACCAATACATTTAAATTTATTCTAAAAATTATATCTTCCTTTAAGTTAAATACTTCAAATGCATTGACTGGAATATAAGCACTAGCTTGCATACATTTCGCATCTTCTACTGTTAATTTTAAACCATTTTCAGTTCCAAAACATGTAGCACTCTGAACAGAATGGAACATTTATACATCAATTAGTTTTCAATCTTATATAAAGTAGAATAAAAATTCTTATTATTATACCTCCTTAAAATTAATTGCCTTTAACAATTGAACTACAGTTCTAAGGTTTCCTAGTTTTGCTACTAAACTATAATTTTCTAGATCAGGGTACATATTGCTTGTATGAAACCTGATATAGCAACAAACTCTGAAATTGTTTCTCTGTTATATATTGATAAGATAATTTCTCTTTTGTAATTGCTGCTAACCAAGCTGCTAAAACATGTTTACAAGTAAACAAAGACCTATCATTTAACACTTGACATCTGTAAGATTAATGTTTAATAATAACTTGATTATAATAATCCCTAAAAGGAATTTAAAGCCTTATACCTAAATGAAGCACAAGTACAATAATTTATATCAGGAAAGAAAATATATGGTACTCCTGATAATCCTTTAACTTGTACTAAATATCTAGCATTATTTCTGCTACTATGCGGTGCTACTCCAGCTGTTTCAGATGGGAAAATATGAGTTACACGTTCTTGTTCATATAAATCTAATGCTCTTTCAAGTATATCACCAAAAATATTATATAGATTTAATAGTACACTGTCTAAAACTAAAATTACCAATTGTTACATACACAATTGTCATTAGTAATTGCAAAATATTCCAAATACATACATTTCCCTTCTTTCTCATAACTTTCAGATGTTTCTTTCAATACATTATTTACAAATTCTATATACTTTTCATCATATATATTAGGTGCTGAAGTATTTGTTTCTGTCTGCTGATTCAAATTCATGAAAGCTATTTCAAATATCACTTTACGTTATACTTGAAGTATAAAAACAACATACATACAATATCAAATTTAGGTTACAAGCATTTGAATTTCTTCTCGTACCAATATAACGAATAAATTAGTTACTATTACTTACTATATTGAATATTGTTTGGTACATTGGTTCCACTGAAAATTCAAAATAGATTGAGAATAGTGAATTCAACGTATCCAACGGACGCTACAGAAGTTTATATACAATTTTGAAAACATTCAACGAATGATTAAGTATCGTTAAGCATAAATAAGATTTAAATACGCTAATAAAATGAACCAACGTCGAAGACGTGCTGAGAATTTTACAGATTCATTAAACAGTTTCCGTAAGTATATCGTAGTTTATGCAAGTATTAGTTTATTAAGTTTGACTATTTTCCATTAACAGTAAAATGATATATTTTTCATAGAAAACATAACTGAATTAGAGAGCACTTCCAATACACTTTATTCAATATCTCAGGATAGTTTGGATGAACTTAAAAGTGTAAGTAACCATACATCCAATGATGCTATCCGTAGTGCTAAACATTCCATTATCTTATCTGGTAATTCTGCAAAGGATCTTTATCAGCAAGACTCGTCTAATTCATCTACAATATTATATCGATCAACTCGATCTGAGCCAGATTTAAATAAACGTATTAATTCATCTGAAACTAAACAATTATGCAACAAAGTGGATGATTACAAAGAGAATAATAATCCTCAGTATGCATTAAAAGACAAAAAATTAAAAAATGATGTCATGTCTAAACAGTTAACTAATACACCAATATCACATGATAGAACTGAAACTAATATAATGAATGAAAATTCAAAAAGAGATACTAATCATAATATTCATAATAAGTCTGAAATTACAACTATAGAGCACAATGTACTTAAATCAGTATTAGATTCACAACTCAGTTTCAATTGTACAAATGAAAACACACTGATTTGTGACAAAAATTTGGAATGTGAACTTGAAAATGATGAAGTAAAGAAATTTGAAACTATACTCTGTTCCTTAGATAATCAACTCAATCAAATGAAAGAAACATCAAAAACACAGGTTTTAAAACGTTTGTCCAACAAGTTCATGAATTCACCACAAAATTTTACCGAAAAATTATTGACTATTATTGAAGAATCTATTATCAATAATGATAATGATAAATGTGATACATCTGCATTAAATTTAAGTAGATTAACAATGGAATTTAGAAAGATGTGCAAATTTCTTGAAGATGAATCTGCCCCTGAATGGGTTGCATCTCCACCTCCCCTATCCATATACTTAAAAGAAGCTCTGAAAAGCCCTTCAAATAATAAATCCGATCATATCAAAACTTCTAAAATGGAAACAACATTAAGTTCACCTTTAACTGTGTCTACACCTATTACACCTATATCTGGTATAGATGTAATGAGAAAACGATTTTTCAATAAAATATCAAAAAATAATTTTAATGGAAGTGCTGACAGTGTAGTTAATATATCAGACAATGAATCTAGTACATCTTTTGAACGTTTGGAGGCTCAATGTGGAAGATTGTATCCAGAAGAAGTAGAATGTTCTAAACCTTTACATAGAAGTTTATCAGTACCTTCTCTATTAAATATGAATAAAATTAAACAAATATGTGAAAAGCAAATGGCTTCACTAAATGTTTCTGATTCTATTGATCAACATCACAAAGAAAATATAATTTTTAGTTCCCCCAATTTACTTGATAGATGTCAAAGTTCGCTTAAAAAACGAGAATTTTATTGCCCTGATTTACAACAAGAAACATACAACAGATTAAAAAATTTTCAGCATGATAAGTTATCATACTCTAAAAAAAAATCTAAAAAAATTAGTGAGAAATCTGATATCAGTGAAGTGCAAGTTGATAAAACTACAAGTGGTTACATAATAGTTGATCCAGATGAATTAGAAAAAACACTACTACAAGATATTGCAGAAAAAAGAAAAAGATGTCTTGATACAGCAAGGCTTATTACAGAAATTAATGCAGATCCTGAAGTAATAGAAGCACAAAAATCATTACGTATGTCTCCTATGTTTGTTGATGATAATGAATCGTATTCGCTGATTAATGATGAAGCTAAATTTCTGAAAACTTTAATGTCTTGTAAAGACTATCAAACATATCTGGAAAAACAAAAACCTTTTTTTAAGTTGTTCCAAAATTCAAATCCTTGTACTCCTGATAGTACCCTAAAAGATAATAAAAGCCCTGATTTAAAATACAAAACTCCAGATTCAAAGGAGAATTTTAATACAAAGAAATCAAGTACAAAAGGATTTACTTTAAGTACAAATCTGAAATCTTGTAGCCCATATAAGTCACCATTATCAAAGCAAAAGGGTAAAGAAAAGGAGGAAAAAAAAGAGAATATAAAACCAAGACTGTTTGTTACACCAGGAAATACCCCTCCAAGCACAAATTGTAAAAGAAAGAAAACATATTTCCCCTCAATGGCTAGCTCTCAAAGAAATACAACAAGGAACCATATCTTGAAGAGTCCTCATGCAGAAGGATTGTATAGATTGAATTATAACACTATAATTTCACCAGTGGGTATGTATATCAGAGGTACAGATATGCAGCTTATAAAAAATGTAAGAGCAAAAACGGATGATTTATTGCTTACACCTTTAAAAAAAAATGTCAAAGCAACTTCAAACAAAAATCTAAAGCAAAGTACTCCCTTAAAAGACAGAAATGAAATATGTGAAAAACCAACACTCAGAATTAATGTATCTCCGAAATTAGGAACGAACTATGTATACAAACCAGAGGTAAATGTAAATATTTATTTAATTTAAGCAATATTTCATCAAATTAATTAAACCTTTAATATTAAAATTTTATTTACAACCTTTTAAGGCAATTGGAACAAGTGCGCCAGAAAATGATAGTACCCCCAAAAATCATTTTGTACTCCCTAAGGTTTCATACAAACTTCCTTTGCAAGTTAAAACAGTAAGTGTTCTTACATACATATTTTCCTGATTTTAGAAGAAATTATTCATTTTCACATTCTTTTTTAGATAAAAGAAAACAAGAAATCTCCTAAACCAGGCACTCGGGTCAAAAAATTGCTGGAATCTGCACAAAGCAAAGTTGTGATCCGTCACAAAGGTATTCAATTAATTATATAAATATCTAAGCACATCTATTGTTACAATATAAATATACAAACAGAAAATATTTTCAGCGCGGGTTAATTCAGTTCAAAAACAACAAACTACTACACAGGATGGAGTATATGAAATCCATTATGAACCAGAGGATGAATCTGTACACATTGAACAGGCAGCTAATAAAACAAATTTCATTTGCAGACGAAAAAATGTTTAATTGATATTTGAGTATTTGCAATAAGTTAAATGTTTTATATTTTTATTGAAAGTAATGAGGATTGTTTACTAAAAGAGCAATATTGATAAATAAAAAGGGCAATGTTGATAAATAAAGCTTTTATCATTTTGGTTACTTTTGTGTTCAGAGAAAAACTCATAACAAAATCCACATCTTTTACTTCCCGTTACATACATCGTACATAAACAAAAATACTTTATTAACCGTACTTTCTAATAAACTCCAAAAAAAGTTTGTAAAGAAATATAGTTATTCAATCAGTCATAACGTGAATCACCGGGTCATTTGTTTGCCGTAAACTTCTAGAATCGGCTGGACGCTATTGTGTTGGAATATCTACATTCTACATTCTTATCTCTCACTGTTGTGTAACGTGCAACCATTGGATACGTGCTGCTTTTCTTGCTTTGCGCATGGCACGTAGAATAAACGTTGCACACGCCGTTTAGTGGCTTGTGCATAACTGGTACTGGTGGTAGGGGATAATCAATAAATTCGAAGGAGCGCAACGGAGCTAAGTAATCGTCGAGCTTTCGCTGTACTCAGAAGTCTACCTACGAAGTTCAATCAACTACTAACGAAAATGCCGGGACCAAAGTGTGGAAGTGATAAATGCTGCGGTGGTAAGAATTAACAGTGATTCTTAGAAAATTGCATGACTATGAGGAATATGAATTTCCAACTAAATTATTCTTACAATTTATTAATAAGAAATTCCTAACCGACAGAAAAATTTTCTTAAAATTCCTATGTTATACGGTCGTTGTTATTAATCTATGCAGGACTTAATGAAATAATTTAGTCACTAAGAAGAGATCCGTTTACCTATATTTACCATTAAATAATGAAAATTTTGAGTTTTATCTAATCAGACGTTTTTAAATATTTTGTTATTTCAGAAAAATGCCAAGACTGCAAGTGTGGAGACAAGTGCAAGTGTAGCGAAGGTAACAGTTTTTTAATGAAAATTAATTATGAAAATATTGTTTTTTCTTGTACGTGTCAAGATTAATTTTACATTTTAAACCGACAATACCGACAATACGTTCATGAACGTAGCCATACTGCTTTACTCTAACTGTATTTGACTTTTTTTTTGAAACTGGAGCAATGACCGTTCAGCTATGGCTGTCAGTGATAAGTTTATTGTATAATTTTCTAAAAAAATGAAAATGAAAATGAAAATGATTTCTATCGTTTTATAGATTGCTAATGTTTTTATAAGTATAAATAACCTCTTTTTTTATAACGAATATAATGTTTGTTGTATATGATATAAAAATGATTCAATTTCCTTTTACAGACAAATGTTGCTGCAAATCTGGCGGACAATGCTCTTGCAAATCCTGTAGCTGCTAAACTCGACTCAGGCTATCAATAAAATGATGAGCATCGCTAAAAACGGATGTTGCAACGAACATTAGCCGCCATTATCCACTTAGGCGCCCTTTACTATCATTATTAAACCATGGCGAACTATATTCAAGCATTTTAAACTATTACAAGTTATAGTATTATATGAAGAGTATTTAATAAAGATGATAGAATTCTAACGAAAATCATGCGTAAACATTTTTACGATCATGTATGATTTTTTATAACTAAAGTGTTCGTTCATTATATTACCTTCCTTCTAAAAGTTTACGTTTTTAATTAGGAAGCTACTTAATCTCTATAGCAAAGAAGTGATTATTATATTGCTATCAAATAAATGAATTTGAAAATAATTATAGGTGTTATAATTTTAAATTGATATGTACTCACTTTGAAAATAATACCGCCAACACCATTTTGTAACGAACAACACAACTAAAGGAAGAGGAACAGGATTTGTGCTGTTAGTACCGGAAGTCCACCGCTAGATGGTTAAGCATTTCTTGACCTGTCGAATTCAACTTTTTATAATGGATGTTATTATTCAAGTAGCACTATGATCATAAAACACTCTACTTGCATTAATAAAACATTAAAGTCGCTTATTTTTTAAATAAACATAATTTGTTATTGCATTAACGTCGATATGCGCCACGGGATGGCGCAAGCGATACCATTTTCAAAGCGCACGGTTGTAGAAAATTAAAGAAATAAAAAACGATGCTTATGCAGTATTCCCAATTACTTAAATTACCTTTTTTATAGCAGCATAGTATTCTCTCTTAGACTAACGTTCTGTTTACTTTAAACTAATGAATAATTGTTGTTTTAACCGTTGATTTTATCACCTACGTTCAGACCACTACGACTTACCGTATAACACTGAGTTCGTTAGTTTTGGCGATGTTCACAGAGGGAGCCAAAGCGTTAGCTGTTCAGTTTCAACCGTGTATTTAAAGATCCCGCGTCACGTTAACAATCACGGCTATGAAATTGAATTAATCACGTAATTTAGTTCGATTTTTCATTATATATTTCATTTTGTGATTCTGTAGTGCTAGTATATTCTAGTTCTTGAAGAATATTTAAAGTGGCTGTTATTTATTTCAATCTACTCGTCGCATTTTGACACAAGGAGGTTCGTTTACCAAAATGGCTACAACAAGTGAGTTAAAATGCTTTTAAATTAAATCTCTTATAGTACCATGTCACATACAACGTCAATCATTCTCTTTCATACGTATCATCGAAATATCGCGTCTTCTTCGAGCACTAAGTTAATTATTCAGTATTTGAAAATACATCGCGAAAGAACTGCGTAGTCCAGTTCCCTTCAAGTTAATCGAAAATTCATCAGAAGGATTTGTCATTCGCATTAAATATCGAGCAAAGTGCATTTGGTTCCCTGTGTTTACACAGACAATGTTGATACTTGCCGTTTCGTAGAACAGAGAGAATGATTGAGTTCGTTGGTTACAAACAGAGTTTACATGCCTCTGTGCTGTTCAACCAATGAGAATTCAATTGATCGATCTCTTGCCAATCCTCGGAAGTACGTTTACGAAAATGCTATTCGATTCAAAGATGTTCAATTACGCGAATCGTTTACTGGTTTAAGGAATCAAATTATCTTTCGCGTTAAAACATCGTAATACTTAATCTCAATATTTAACGCCCATTTGGATCTTCAAATTTAGATGTTTTCCCGAATGATTCATATCTCTTGTTCGATTACGGTTGATTCTAAACTCGAATGATCTGGTCGATAATGATTTTCGATGCCAGGATCGAGGTGAAACAACGATGCTGCCGTACGAGGCGGTCACGAATCAACGGCGTTCCTTTAATTGATAACCCGATTAATTATGCATTCGGACTTTGAGCGCAACACCAGTTCGCCAGTTCAAACAAGGGTGGCAAGTCGTTCGGAATGCGGCATGCAAAGTGCCGGCATTGCGTGTAGGACGGCTGTGAGCTAACGCTTTTGTTAAAAGCGCTTAAATTTATAATGACCAGCATTATCAAACGTCGCGATCAAAAGGTATCAGGGCCAAATTAAAGGATACGCGGAGTGTAATGCTCGATTGCAAGTTGGTTCGTTGAAAACAAATGAAACAAATTATTAATCTGGTCTATCGTTCAAACAGTTAATTGAATTACAAAAGAAATTTTTGTTATCAGTAACTTTGACGTGCATTCTTAATAAAGTCGTATAACTTACTAGGAAGTAGAGGAACAGGAACACGCTTTCTTTCTCTCGTTTCAAGCGTTATACGAAAGAAAAAAAGGAATTATAGCTCACGAAGGCCTATAAACGCGAAGCGTAAGAAAAGCGACGAGCAACGAGGGGCTAGCAACTTTCAGCTCGTGAACGGGAAAGGTTCAGACCGTTAACGACACCCTGCGCGGCTTTAAAAACTAATATTTCCATCATTGTTAGTTTTTACGACGTGGCGAGTAACGTAGTCTCCTGTCGTTCGTTTAAACGAAGAATTACGCTGCACCGTTGAACTCGTTCGTACTTATTAATTCACAATTAAAGAAAAATAAATGGATATAAAACCTTAGTTTCAGTTTTATAGGTATTGCAGTCATTTACAAGTTAGACGAAGGTATAATTTTCTGTATACAGCGATCATACATAGAATGTCTAACATTTTCTTATACTTACTTATTTTGATGCGTTTAAATATTTGTCAGTGTTCGCTGCTCTTTCGCGTTTCTTGTAACCTAAGCTCGAAGCAGTCCTCGGGAGAGACGGTGGTGTAAGACTTGAAGCTTGAAGGTGAGATCGTTAGCGCGAGGAGTGTGACTTGGCATTGTGTCTTGGAGTACGTCTTAAGTGTTAGTTTATTGTTACCCGCTAGCCGGTGGGCAGGTTGCTCTTTCATATTTAAGTTGGTCCATTAGTCCTCACTCGCGTTTATGTTTCGGAATGCTGTGAAACCTTTTGTCGAGTCGCCTGAAAATTCGCCAACTACTGTACACCCGATAGACTTAATATTTTTAGTAAAATTAGAGAACGCGATGAAATTTATCCTGACTATTATTCGATCCAGGAAAGGTTGTTTTCTTCGAAATCAAGGTCCTTAACAGAAGGAAAAGGTAATTTTACCGACCGAGGACACGCGGTAGGCGGGCTCATTAAACTTTTCGCCGTTTCATCCTTCGAAGGAATCGTGTCGAGAGCAACGGCTCCCGCGGGAACACCGGTGCGGCTCGATTATACCGACCGCCAAGAGGGAATCTAGAGGGAAGGATTATACGGTAGAGTAGAAGAAGGGTTAAAATAGTCCTCTTCCCGTCGCGGTACGAGAATTGGAATGCTTTCGAAAGGGGTCTCGTGACGAGTTCAAGAAAGAAGAGAAACTCTTTTGTCCTCATCGAGACGCCTTCTTTCTTCCTGTGTTTTCGCGTTCGTCGTTGAAGTCCAGCGGGTCCAATCGGACGAAATTAATGTCTCGATGTTGTTGGCAGAAGTTAGCCGAGAAACTCGTGACGCGGCTGGTATACTGTTACGGGAAAGAGGAAAAATAGCAAACTATCAGGGTGTAGAGTTATAAGTTTCCATCTTAGTATAGCTTTTCTTGCTCGCTTGTCGCCCCGTGTTTCTTCGTTAATGTAATTGACCGGCGGTGAAAGCGTCGATCTGGCAAGTAGTAGATGATACATGAGACCCAGCATGCTCGGTTTCCCCTGGCCGATGTCGCGTCCAAGTTACTCGTCCGATTTATCGAATCGACGGTAAGGTGATACGATAGACGTATCGAATTATACACGAACAGAACGGCGAGGATGCATTGAATTCCAACCGCAGTCTTGAATCGCTTATTCTCTGATTACTCGTCCCTCGCTGCGGTAGATCGTGCTTCGTCGCGTATGAAAAATTATTTTTGTCGACACTTTGTCGTTTTTATAAATTTAACTGTAGAGATAAATATCGAAAGTGTATCGTTGCCGTGATTAAAGTGTCTGTCGCGAACGTTTTCTCGTGTTCTTCCATTGGCGGAGAATAAACCGAAGAGTCGCGGTCGTTACCATAAATTCTTAATCCGAATCGGCGGTAAAACTGAAAGTTAACTAAGTTCGGTAACATTAGCCGTAACAATGCTCGCCAGTAAGTTCTTACGGTAACGATGCTGTAACGACGGTTTCCGGACCGTGGCAATTTCTCGCGATAAAGTCACCGATGGGACCCACAAGAATTAAACTTGCTCAAGGGCTGCTGGGTTTGCCGATGCTGCAACCACCCTGGGCATTGGGATTAAAATTTTACGGTTATCGTTCTCTACGTCGGGTTATCGTTTCTACAAAAATCTAGTAGAAAATTTATTTATCTAGCGTTGATTCCTTCTTTAAAATGTTGTACTTTGTACGGGTTATCGATGAAAACGAGAAAAACTGATTATCGGTCGTAGTCGGTCGTAAAGAAATCAGGATCCGATGATTCCATAGACGATTTTCCCGAATTCCTGTGTAACGTGCTATTACGCCCGGGGAAATTCGAATTGAAGCAGATTACCTGGCGGAAATTAGTCAAAACTAACAAAAGCCTCGCCGACCCCGTGGCATTCAGCGGTCGCAATCGCGGCTGGATCGCGATCCGCAATTCCGCAAATGGGGCGGTTCGAGCCTTCGAACAAAAGATGTAATAATTCTGCCCCTGTTTTCCAGCACACCCCCTTTTCACTTTCCCTCCCATCCTCCTTCTTTCGTCCCTTCTCTCTGCCGCGTTTCACTTTCTCCCTCCTTTTCCCTCACTCGACCCGAAGTCTCTCCAACCCTTGCGAGAAACCCTTTGTTTGCAAAACAAACAAGAATCGTTTGCTCACAAGAGTCAGGGACCGTGGTAGCAGAGGCACGAGCTTCGGGGCGAAGCTTGTAGGGCGCGGAATTTTAATTACACGAATATTACCGAAACGCGTCATAATTGCGTTATTGGATTTGGAAATTGCCGATCAAACGATCGCGTGATTCGTTAATACCAATTTGTTAATAACTTTATACGCGTGGATTGAACATTTTCTAGGTTTTGCAGCGATAAATGCCAGCCAGTTAATTCAAAGTGAAAATATTTCATCAATCGCTTGAAATATTGGTCGGAACCTTTGAGAATTTATTAAACAAGTACTACTGTCTCTTCGATAGATTCTGTCGTTTCGTTTCAATTTGTTTTCGTATTTCGTCCTAGTCACTCTCCATGGATTCATTTGATATAATCGAGGGTGTAGTTCCGTCAAAAGGCTATCCGATAAAACGCCGAATCGGTTGTGATGAATGAATCCGCACCTTTTTAATATATCGGCGTCATAAAATGTCGCACCGGTAATCTGGTAGGGTAGGGTGGACCGTGCATTGTAAACATTTTAATTAAACCCTGCGAAGGATATTTAATTTCAAATAATTAATGGTCGCTCGTCGAAAATTCATGCATCCCGAACAAAAGCCATCGCCCTCTAGATTACTCTTGATTTCATTACACGAATCAACAATCGCGTCTCTGACGGCTATTAAAGCACCCCTCTTTTTTTTTTTTTATCACTCACCCATCTACTGTCTTTCGTTGTTTGCCAGCAACAATTTTATTTGTCGAAACGATCTCTCGACGTACGGCCACTCGAAACTTGTTGGAAAAATATTTATACATATTTTTTGTATTATTTAAATACTGATCCATATTAAACGTACAGCCGGAAACGATGGTAGAATAAACAAGAACGATCCGTCTTTGCATGTTGACACTTCGTCCCGGGATTTCCGTTCGATTCTTGATATGTAAACGCTATTCGCATCCCCTTGGAACGTTCCCATAGATGCTACCCTCGCGGCACAGATTTCTTTTCCGGCGAATATTTCTTTCTCCAACCCCATAACACAGTCCGGTCACGAATTCCACTATCTTACATATTTATGCAGCCAAGAAAATGAGACAATACCGTGAAGCATCGTAGAACGTAACTGGCGTTCACGAAGATCATTCGATACTAAAAGAAACGATCTCTTTCATATTTACGTACAATCGAGCGTGTTTCCAGTCGCTCTCGTCCAGTGTTATTACGAAATTCGTTTAAGCTTCTGAGCCACGCATATCTCTCTGTTCTTTCGTAAACCATTTTCCCCTGGATAACGATTTTATGGTTTGCCAACTGTAGAAAAATACACACAGAGAGAGAGAGAGGTGTACCGTGAAGCACAATAACGATGTAGCTGCGTATTGTATACCTTTTGACCGTACTTACGCAGCCGTGAAACTCGATTTCATCGGGCCGGTCGGAAGGGAAAGCCTGTTGAAAGACGAATATATTCGCGTATTTCGAACTGCGCGCCAATTTTCTTTGAACAACGGCCGCGTCTCGCTCGCGCGCAGACAATGCAAAACCGGATTCAATAAAACCGCAACAATAAGGGTGAAAACGGCGGCGCGGATCCGGCTGGCAGGGACGTGGCGAGGAATAGGGGGTAGGAGAGGATGGTGGTTGTAGCGGCGCGAGAATGGGAAAGCGGAGGGTAATTTGAATGAAGAGACAAGAGACAATGCGTGGGCGAAGCCCAGAACAGAGGAGAGGAGGCGGCGAAGGTGGGTGAAAACAACCGCGGAATCAAATTAGAGACGATGGGATGGGCCAGGTGGGGAACTACCCGGAGAGGAAGGGGCGCTGGCTACGACTCGAGAGAAGCTTCGGGTAATTATATTTACAAGTGGCAGAATCTCGAAAACAAAGGAGCTCAAGATTGCTCGATTCATTCGACAACTCCCCAAAGGAAGTCCTCCTTTTTTTTCTTTTTCTATTGCCTTTTCGGGAAAGATCATTGCCGATTAGTGGCTGTAATGGTCCCGTGTTTTAAATATTGTCGAGATATTCTACAACTCTGTTTAGGATCGAGACGAATCGAGAACTTGAGTTTAATATATAAAGTTGTGTAACACGACTGAAAAAAGTCCTTCCAATGGAGGTGGTAACGAGTTCTTTTGCGGTGTGATTTTTCAAAGGTTTCTGCTGTCGTATAGCGAAACCTTTCAATTCCCTCGCTCAATGTTTATCGACGTGCTTTAATTTTTCCTTTGCAATTGTAAGCACCGTACAAGAGTACTTTAAACTTATTTATCAATCATTTTTCTAAAAGATATAATGTTTAATAGATATGTACAGTTCTATTTTGAACAATCAAATATGTATCGTTCACTTTCAGTCGGTCTTTCATCCCCTATCGGCTTTACGTTTCGTTCTCAAGGATCGTTTTCCTCTTTTCATCCCCTTCCACTGCTCGAGGGTCCATCCTTCTCTGATGGAGAGAAATTGAAATATTTCAAATATCACTAGGAGAAAAGTATTCGTAAAAGAGAAACGAACGAAAACCTACGAATCTCTTCGAACATTAACTTTTCATCGCGCTCTGCAACTAAATGAAAAATTCACCTTTTTTTGTCACTTGATTTCACCCTTGATAACATCGACCCTTCCAGTATACTTTCATATATTCTCTTTTACTGGACAAAGTATTATGAGAACATAGTTCACATATTTTCACCTGACCCATACAGGTGTACCGTCGGATTTTTCGCAGTGTCGTATTCTTCTTTCATTTACATTCGTTTAAAAATACTGCAAATATTTATAAAGAAAACGTTTATATAAAAATTGAATATTGTAAAATTCCACGAATGAAAATAAAATCACAATGGTGGTCGTTATTATGTGCAGGGGCATTTGGCGCAGCCCTATACCCCTTGCTTTATAGAATTTTTGCGTGAAATGGCCTTTTTTTTTTAATTGATGTAATTCAGACCGGCCAGCCAGCAGGGCTGCGATGCTCGTAAAACTTTTCGTCGCCTTTCGCGCAGCTTGAATTCAAAGTTTTCAAACTTACCTTCCGCCTCTTCATTTTTCCTTTTTTATTTTCATCGTAAACGATGCCTTTGGGAAAGGTACCGTACTCGAAGTTTGAAGGAAAATAAAAATAAAAACTTGCCTTCTGTAAACGATGTTAAACTGAAAGATTCCGATACGGCGAAGTCTGGAAAGAATTCAACGAGGATAATCCGTGTAACGAAAAGCAAAGATTAAACATTATCTTCCGATATCGGGGGAGAGAAGGAAAAAAGCAGCCTTCTCGACACGAACAGGAGATCTTCTTCGCGTGCTCATTTCGGCATAATGAAAAGCTTAGCAGTTGGTTTAACTTGGCCAAGGATTAAGTTTACCTCGTTTCAAGGGTGCCAGAGCAGCCGTGGAATTTCTACCTCTTATTTTTCCGCCTCCACGCCCCTGCGCTGGTAAAGAGCGCTTGCTAGGTATTTCTTAATTAGCGGCAAGTATCTTGCTTCACGGAAGTTGCTATATTAATTAATATTGCTACAAAAGAGCGTCCGGCTGTCGCGATGGATAAGACGAATTTTTCTCAACTCGACGAACATTTAATCCCTTAAATTTTCAATTCTGATTTTCTCTAACACTTCTCAGCTTTATTTTGAATTATCGCAACTATTGTGTTCGTACCATTTGTCGTTCTTCAAAATACATCGTTCGGAAATGTTGAAAGATGCTCGTCGAGCAAAGCTCGAGAAGAAAGTTTTTCGAGGCGTAATAAAACGACGCCGGAAGGCGGCGGGCAGGAGGTAAAAGAAAAGGAACTGAGAACGAGAAAATGGTTATTTGAGCAGCTAGCGTTATACTTCGACAAAGAGTCGGAAAGAATGGGCAACGGGTGTAAGAAAGCGAGAACAGTAGCATTGAAGTGGTCGGTTTCAAGCGGGAAGAAAAATATGTAATATCGCTCGGAGCGTTTTAATAAACCGAGTTGGCCAATCAAAGCGGGAGTTAAGGAGGCTTTCTTGCCTTTTTAACGGCCACTTTTACGCGCGTTTAAATCACACTTCGCGCCACTCCTAGTCGTCCGGAATAATGGGAGCGAAAACTGTGCAAGCTATGATGGCAACGGAAGGGGAGGAAGGAAAGGATGGAAGAGAGAAAAAAATATTCAGGAAAGCGTAGAAATATTTTTATGACTGAACAACTGCGAGATTGAATGAAAGCGAGAACGAGGGAAACGTGGTGAACAAAAAAAGAAAAGAAAAAAGAAGAAGGGAAAAAGAGAGACACAGGGTTGCGACAACGGGATTCAGAGAGGGGTGAGAAGTTTGCAGAAGGGACAGAGAAAAGAAGGAAAAGACAGAAAAGATTGGTTGCTTCGTAACCGGTGTATGCACGATACGCTTACGATGCCGGGTCAAGAGAATAAACGCACCCCCACAAATACTCTCGCGCACACTGTCGCAGCGATAACGTATACACGGTCCGTTGGACGGACGTAAAAAAATGCGAAAACTTTCGCATTTCGTCCAGCCTCCATTTTTATTCGCGTCGCTTTTTTCACCGGAGGATCGTCGCGTCCGCGTCCGCGTCCCCGTGAACGCCGCGCCGCGCCGGCGAGCAGGGACACGCGGGCTCATCGGCCGGATATTATTTCAGTCGGCGCATATTTCCGCAAATGAATTTTATGAAAACAGTTTTTGCTCTTTTAATTAATCGCTCTTCCGTCGCCGGACCACCCCCATCAACCCTTCGCCCTCCACAAGCTTTTGGCCTTTCTCTCCGTTGGCCCGACCGGCGACCGCGTGTCCACTCTTTCCGTCATTCCGTCGACTCACGTGGATCACCGGGCCGCACATACAGCTTTTAATAATAATATTGTTTCAAGGATCACGAGAAGCGCGATGCGCTCGTTCTTCCCTTTTAATCACGTTCATCGGATGGAATACGATTTCGACCGGTCATCCCTGCCGGTTACGTTCTCGTGTTTTGCTCCACTATATCGTATCCGTGGAAAAATAGAACGAGAGATTGTTGTCGCAAGAAATATATCTTTCATATTTGCAAAATACCTCGAACATTATTAATTTTAATACGTATTATCTTTGCATCGTGCTAAAATATCATTCTCCTCGTCGAGTTAGAACGCAATCGGCGCTTCAAAACGATCAAGGTGATGAAATCCTGCCCGGTTAAGTTGTTCGCGGGTTGTCCGTGACCCGAGCGCATTAAATCGGTCTGCGCGATCCGGCAGAAAGTTTCCGCCAGTATTTGCAGCGAGGTAAAGTGGCGCTTGTACCGACATTTTGTACAAACAGGAATAATCGCGGACCAATTAGACGGTCGACGGCAGGGGGTGTTTCATAGTTAGGCGTACGTTCGAGCAGCTAGGTGCGCCACGGATAATCACGGTCATAAATAACATTTATCGGAGGCCCGTGGTCTAATTGCCGATGATTACCGTGGGCCGCACGAGAAAAATTGCCAATTTACATCGAATGCTCGCTCGAATGCTTTCCACCTACCCTTAGTTTACTTACCCCCAGACGTTCGATCGTAGATAAGCGGTTCCTTTTACAAAATCGGACCATGCTTTATTACCGCAACCGTTCTTTCGTCGTTGGAATTCCGTTGGACGCGGTTACTTGAGAAATTACAGTTCACGGTGACCCGTTCGATACAGAGATTGATTTTTTAGTTGGCGGTTGATAATTTTAGAGAAAGTAATATCGCATTTTTAAGAAGGGCTATTAACCGATTTATATACGAAGGGGAAAAAATGTTTATCTATTTTACTATAGCACCAACAAATTTTCAAGTGGATCCTTAGAACTTACCTCCCAGTTTCGATCGGCCATCCTAGACCCTGCTTCTTTTCCGTTTCCGCTTTTTGTTCACTCGGCGAATACACACAGCGAGGGTTCGCGTTCACACCCGAATAGAGTTGGATCTCGTTCTCCTGAATACGCAATGCGATTTATACGAAACGTGGCGTATAAAACACAAAGGACCGCGTATGATTGGTAAATTATTGAGGCATACCGGATTTGTCGGCCAATCACGTAGCTGTCTTAAATAATTCAGAGGAAGCGCGAAGGATGCGAGAAACGTAGGGTAAATCTCGAGAACAGCACGGGGATGCGAAGATATTACGAAGCGTTGACTTTAAAGTCATACAGATATGTATTGAAATCAATAAGACAACGTCATTGGAGTCTTTCCGTCGCTTCCCCGTTTCTACAAAAAAGAAATCAAACAGTTGAGTAACATCGAAACAGTAATTTTATTGTAATTGATGTCCCTATGATAGAACTATCATGCAAAACGTGTCTATGCTAGCGAACGTACACGCTTCCTTACGTATTCCTCGATCGAAACTTTTTCTTTACATGCATCGTGCATACATTTGCGTTCGAGACGAGACAGACGCGGTTGTAACCTCGTTACATAAGCAGCTTGCATACAATTCTGATGATTCGTTCGCCGATGTTAGTTATTAGATCGTTCCATAAATAATTTATGGATTATTTCGAATTAGGTAAACGAAAAGTGGTTGGTATTCGACGGATAAAAATAAAAATAACTCGTTGATTGATCGAGAAACGACATTATTTATGGAACGACTCAATATAGATTATATTACCGATGACGTATGATATCCTGGTTGACTCTACTAATCGTAATCTATACGAATTATTTGATTAGACAATCGGTTAGTAGTCGTACGACAGTATACAATTTTTCTTCTCTTTAACCATTACAATTTTTATCTCAGAGACGCTTAGCGTTAGGAACTACGCGTGGTTGTCAAGTATCCTGGCAGTATTTATTATACCTAATACAATATTGCCCTTACGAAAGAAAGAAAGAATGTAATTTCGACCTAGTAATCGATCTATTAACGCGGAAGAATCCCAGATATTCAGTTCTACCGAAAATTATCGTGTCTGACAATGACATAAGCCTATTACCGTTCGAGAGATTTCGAAACTCTTTCTGTAGCCGTGTCGTCGACAAATCTCTCGTAGTGTATGGCATGGAAAAGGGAATAAAACATTTTCTCCGGTCGCTGCTCGTCTCTGATAGCGCCCGGCCAAGCCGAGAGAAAGAGAGAACTTTCGGCATAACTCAGCCTCGTTATCTGACTCGCAAATAAGGCAACGGAAAAGTTCGTGACATCAATCTGGCCCTCTAGCGAGAGATTCGAAGTTGAAACAATGCTTAAGTCACCCCTTAACGTATGAGCCCCAAGGGGTGGCGAGGCCCTGTTTCGATGCCGAAGACCAGCTACCGATTCGATCTGCCAAGTTCGACCTCGCTCACCAATTTCACCCCGTGGCCATTCCTCGAGTTCTACCTCCGGTAGTCCGTTGGTCCGGTAGTCCGGTAAAGCTAGATTTACCGGCGTTGCCCGCAACGGACAGCAAAGTCGACTACAAGAACGGGCAAACTTTGATCACCCCTGAGCATTCGGTTTACCCGCATTGTTTCCCTGTGTGCTCTAACCTGTTCCCTCTCTCTCTCTCTTTCTCTTCCATCGCCTCTCCTTTCCGTTCTTCAACATCCGTACATTGATTTTTTACGTTCTAATTTAGCCTGCGAGATTCGAACAATTAAATTTCGTCTAAAACAGCACCAATAGCCCTCGCGCGCTTCGCTCGTACAGCCTTAGGATGTCGCCTAATGCGACAGAATATGGTTACTTGTCGATACACCTTATCATAAATAAGTATTTGGACGCATATCGTATTCACGATAAAGTCGCGCGAGTAAATTGTTCAGTACAGTCTGAGTGAATGCGAGTCGACGATTCACCGACGTTCGTTAAAAATCGTCACGCGATAGGTATCGCCTTAAATGTCTATGATTCCGAAGAAATAGGATTCTTGATAATAATCGTTAACGTGCATCTACGCGTGATTCGATCGTCTTTTTTTTTTTTTAACGCGTTGACTGCAGTGAAGATTGCAGAATTAAATAAACTAAGAAAATTTTATGTAGGTAATATTATTATTAATAATTTTCATCGTGGCAGTCAACGTGTTAAACTTATTTTTTAACGAACCTCGAGACGCGAAAGCAGATCTTTTTTAAGATTCTCAAGTAACGACTCCGAGAACTGGCTACTAGGATAATGATGATAGAAGACGTCCGTGTTCGTTAAAGAAATTTGGCAACGCGATTCGCGATTCGATCGATACAGTAGGCGTTTACTTTGTTTGTCATTTAGTATCGTAAGGTGCTTGTGCATTGATACCATTTAAATTATTCATGGGGTTCAGGATGTTATGGTTGCTCAAGCTCGGCAGCGCGGGATACCCATTGTGGTTATGGGTTGTCTCTCCGTTCGCTTGTCTCTGCGGGCCTCCCGGTGATATTGTCTGAAAGACAGAAGGATCGTCAAGTTATCATTCGTTCACGAATTAAAACGCTTCGCGTGCAGTACATATAAGGTTCTCTCATATTAATTTTGCTTCCAAATATTTCCTGCAATTAAGTCGATGATTCGTTTAAATCGTCGATAAAATGAAAACTCCGTAAAGATAGAAAGGAAATCGCAGTGTCCATAATTACATTTGCAATCAATCGGCCGAGCAGCGCTTTAATCTGATTCGACCAATTATTCACGACAGAGACTTAAAGCTCGGGAAAAGGGTAGGCGTTCTTGCAAGCGAAAAGGGGTTGGATGCCACTAACGAATTCGTTTTAGATGCGGTATCCTTGTTCTCGTTCCGCCCGGTTCTGCTCCAAAAACAAAAGGCCAGAAGAACCGAACTTGTATCTCAACTCAGCCCAACCGACTCAACTTGGGGCGTTTCCTCTCGATATCCTACCTCTTTCCTTCCCTTTCTTTCGTTTTCTCTTCACCACTTGCCTCAGTCACTTCTATCTGCAAGCCATATTCGCGAGAGAAAGAGAGAAAGCGTTCCATGGGAATGGTAGAAGATAGCACGGGGAGCGCGAGATGCTGCTAGGATAGGTAAGTGCCGTTGAAAACTTCAAACTTCGTATCTCTAGCTACGTTGTGTTCCCTTCACCATCAGTTTCTCTTACTTTTGCCGGCGAAAGGTGTTAAATTATACAGGCTTAAAATTCGGCAGACCGTGCGGCTGACGGCATAGTCTGACGGGATCCTCCCTTGCCATGATTTTACCCGGTAACTTGATCATGGCCAACTTTCTCGCGATCAACGAACCTTCTATTTTCATGATTTTCTTGATGGAACTTTCGCATCTACAAAAGTGGTCGAACTAGTTGTAGAATATAGAGCGAATCTCTATTAATAATTCTTCCAAAGGTGACACCGCGAAGAGTCTCTGTTCAAGATAGAGACCAAGGGAAGCGAAAAAAAGAGTTTCACAGTTTGGCGGGGTTAGTAATTAACTCGTAAATAATTACGATAAAAATGACAAAGCGTCGGGAAAGAAATGCTTTATAACCAGGGTAAGGAAGACTTTCCTCTCCGGCAAGGATTTCTAAATCTTCGTTGCCGCAACGAGAACCCTTTTTAACCTTCGCGTACCAACACCGTCCTCTTCTTTCTCTCCTCGATACAACGCCCTTCCGTTTTTATCTCTTTCCTTCTTGTTCCTCCGTTTCCGTCCGCCTCCCTTCAGCCAAGAGGCCGCACGTAATTAAGAAATCTGCGTGGATGGCTGCGGACCGTTGCTGCTGCTGGTAGCACCGGTTAAATTAAGTCTATGACTTATTCAAGTTTTATCTACAATTGCCAGAGAAGGAATTACTGTTCCGTGGATTTACTGCCTTCTTTTGTAATCAAATGAGACGGGTCGAGATTTTCTAGAATAAAATTAAAATGTTATCGATAGGATTTGATTGTGGGTGTATATTTTGGTGAAAATTCAAGCGTGATAGACAGACGCGCGTATCTCTACGGCTCGTCCAGGAATAAGACATTAATCGCGTCTCGACGAGAAGGCGAAGGCAGTTTGTAACTGACGGTAAACGGGGAGGATCGAGGGGGGGGTTGTTGGGGATTGTCGGTGGTTGCCGGGAGCTACGAGAATCGCGTGTCATTTGTCCGTTGATCTCCCGTGGCTGGGAACCAGCCAGGTGCAAGCTACTTCCTCCACACTGGCCGCTTTTCTTAAGCGCAAAAATTAGCGCACCCTCTACACACCATTCAACCACACCTCGATTCTCGCCGAGGCACGAGATGAGAATTAGGCGCCTCGTTTATCGGAGTAGGATCATTTAGAACAGAATGACCGTGAACCTCGCTATTTTACCAGGGATTATTATATCGCCAAGGATCCTGCTAATGTGCTTCATCATTTGGGATCTCCCAACAATGTCGACGGTATTTGTGGGATAGACTCCCGTGCTTAACGATCGTTAATTAACGGAAATTAGTTCGTGAAATGTATCAATAAAATTTGAATTAATCTTTACGCGATGAATTCAGCTGGTATTCTATTAAATTCGATCGCTGATTACTTTCTTCTCGAGGACAAAGCGTGGCTGCAAGAGTGGTTCCACTTGCAACGAGTAATAATCGTTATAAAAGAGAGTCCAGACCACGTAGCGTTCCGTTGTTTCGGAACTAAACTCATAATCTCATATAAGCTCGCAAGCTGAGCCTTCCCATGCGAGCTTTCTCCCCGTGTAGCGTACAACGGACTAGACGGAAGGTTTGCGTGAAATTCAACCAAATACGGTGCATCTAATAATACCCTAATTAATAAAAACGGCACACGCGTACCGATGCTCGTAACGGGCAAGAATTTCTCTTTGTTATCATTCACGAGCGCGACATGCTTCGGTACAGCTGCGTTTGATAAGAATGACGTATATTCGGAAGTTTAATTTAATTCAAATCGTCCGCGCAGCTTTCGCGGAACTTTCGAGGGTCTAATCGTCTGGAAGAAGTGTAGAAGACGTTGTAATACCTTATTCCCCGTACGAATCTCGTACTGCACATTGATCCTCTTAAATTCCCATGTAGTCTCCGTCTTGGCATTAGCATATTATCTTCCGCAACCTCCCTCCTTTCTCCCTGTTCCCACCCCACTCCTTCAACCCTCTGATTCGCGGAGGACTTTGCAGACACTTGAGAGTTTGTTTTAAAACTCAGATAATCGTTTCGAACTCCCTTCCTTTAGTTCTCTCTCCCTTTCACTCTTTCTCACCCTCGCTTCGAGCTTCGTCTATTTCTCTCTTTCTCTCTCTTGCCCGGCGTTCCGTTCTCTCCCATGGGTCTCAAGGGGAAAATTAGATCAAAATAAGACCTCTCGCCAATTTTTAAACGCGTTACAGTTGTCTCCAAGGAAGGAGAGATTACGCAGTTGAAACGAAGTTTACCGCGATAAAGAAACATTCCAACGATCCGGGAATCGATTAGAAGTTCCGTCAGCCGACAGACGTCTTTCTAAATGCTTCTAAAGACCAGGGTGACAAGTTTGATCGATGGAACGAAGGATCTCTTTTCAAAAGAGACGCGTATTTTTCTTCTTTTATCTAGCGGCGAGAGTCATAGAAACATGGGACACGAGGGTGGTAATTGAATTTATCGAGGGTGATGACCGTCCTCTTTTTTTTTTTATTCCATTCTTTTCCCTTTTTCACCCCCATCACCGGTTTACCTGAGATCGCTCGGCACGCTCGAATTATTCGTAAACGGTCCACGGTCGAGCATTATTTACAAGTGCCGACGAGATCCGCCCAAGTTTGGGTAGCAAGGCTGAGAAAGATTGGGACAGCTGTCTGTTCTCAGGCAATCAGAAAAACTACCACCTTCTCCTGCTGCTCGGGGCAACTTCGCCATTCCCATAGCCACGGCTTAAGGAGAACGCAAGGGTGGCAGCTGCCACGGACCAGGACGAGCACCCTCTTCGCGGTTTTTAAGAATCTTAACGCCTGCTTCTTTCCCCTTCTGTTCGCTCTTGATTTTCTCAACCCGAGATAGCACGGCCACTTTGCATTTCGTTGCTACGTCTAATTCCCGACGGTGAGCCTGCCAATCCAGGGGTCGAATATCATTCTCTTCCTAATTCCTGTTCATCGTCGTTCTCGTCTAATCCATTCCCACGATCTCCACTGAGTCGAGTGCTCTTTGGAAAATAAAAATATCTGAACAGTATCGTGACGGTACCATTTTGAGCAAAAGTATCAAAGTGGCAGCGATTTAAAGCGTCACACCGCATCATTTCCCTGATTTATTCAGATTACAACGTGTCACGTTACAATCCCGATATCCGTTGCTGACGTATCACGTTACACCGAAAGACTATCCTGATTCGAAATCCCTAGAATAGAGACACGTAGAGAAGCAGGGTAACGTGGCTCGGCGTTCATTTACGACAATTAACAGGCGAGCATAGATGATGGAACGATTCGCGATCTGACATTATCTGTCGCGTCAAGCTCGCACCGGAGACTGGCTGTCTCGACGATCGTCTTTTCCATTCAGGTGGTAAATGTCAGAGCGACATTCAACGAGGAAATAGCACGGGTCCGTGGATTGTCGGGGTCGTCAGACACCTTTGAGCGTTCTCCGCGATCGAAGGTATTCACGCTCCAGGAACGACATGTCAAGAGGGATCCATCAGGCTTAACGTAATAGATGCGCAAACGACATTAGCATGCCACGCCGATTATTGGCATTAGTCTGGCATCCCGTTATTTCGCGCGCACCGGTCATTTATAACCCTCAGCCGTAAACCCTGCGGCGAAATCGATACCACCTGAACGCCTCCGGATCCTCTGAATAACAAAGAACGAACCACCGAGAATGGGAGAAATTACGGGACGAACATCCAACCTTTTTTTTCCTTTCATTTTTTTATTTTTTTTATTTTTTTATCAACTGCTCTTAATGGTTTCGTGGCGTTCGTTTTCCTTCCTCCGTGTGCTTCCACCTCGTTGGAATTGTTTTAAACGTCCATTGCGTGTTTAGGAAGGAAAAATCGTCGTACGATCGCCACACTTGCGCGTTACAAACGTGCCACGCGTAATACTTCTTTGGATTCCGTCTCAACGCCGTTATTTCTCGCCTGTCGAGGCGTCGCGTCGCGTCGCGCTGTTTCCTTTCGAGGGTGTTTTTTTTTTTCCGCCTCTACGTGGATTCCGCCAGGTCACACTCGTCACGTTTCCAGTACGCGCGAACAGATATTAATTGAACTAAACTCTCACGCAGGTTGGAGAACGTGCGGAAGCGGGGCCGCACGCAGTAGGCTGCCGCGGAAGAACATGAACACTTACGTGGCGTAGAAATAGAGTCGCAAGGGTTAGCAACCCCTGAATTACACGCAGCTCGCTGGCAGGACGGTTAAGGGGAGGAAATTTGCATATTATAAGTAGTACACGGTGCCGGGGCTGATATCATCAGACCGGGGACCTCGTTATTCTGTGCATGCGTACAATTCGAGCGTGTGCCCCGACAATCTAGGCTCTTCGATCGGTCTTAAAAGTTTGTCTTGAAACTTCTTTAACGACAGTTTCCAGCAATTACACGAATCGTTCGACCAATAGACAGGCATTAAAGCAAGTTGCAATTCTTTTATCGTTCAATCTGCATCATTGAATTCTGTTTCTAAACATTGTACTTACGAAAGGGGGTTCTTACAATTTAACTCCTTATCATTTTATAAAGTTGAACGATCAATATAACGCGAGGTACTAAGGTGGGAACAGCAGACGGTAGTTGATCGGTAAATATTGCACTTGGTAAATGATGGTACGTGACGTAAGCATGCAAGAGGACGTAAACATCCTTGCAAGACGGAGGTCGGATTAAGTAGATCGGATCGTCGTTGGGTCAGACAGGGACCAGGTCCTCCGTACAGCACAGGGGGCTTAAGATATTGTTCCGAAGCACGGCTGTTGCCTTAAGATAATCAAGAAACTCAAACGGCTTAACGCGACGAGTTCATAATTCCGGCTTGTAAAGAGCTGTCTCCTGTCGTTATCGTGAAACCCTTCGAATACTGTAGACTTTCGTATAACGTGGATTGTTTGTGCAAATACAGCGAACGATCGTCATCGTACTGTTTAAAATTACACGCTAACGATTGAATTTTCAAGCGTTAATTAACGAACAACGTGCTTGAAATACTTGCTCGTCTTTCAGTCGCGATTTGAAAATGCTTCCAGTGACGAGGAGAACGGTGTCCCTTCGTCGCGTAATTCCACTTAAGACGCTGGCAAATCCTTACGTTCAAAGAGTACATTCTTTCGCACGTTCCATCCACGCTGAAGAGGACGGATCGTTACGGTATGCGATGAGGCTTGCTTAACGGCCGAGCTTAATTAATAAGGACACGCGATATCCTAACTCGTAAGACGATGGCGGGCTGGTAAAGCATAGTTGAAGCCTCGGGGGAGTCCTTTGTTGTCGAGAGGGTCAGGACGAGCGACCTGCCACTTTAACCCACCTTAAGGGGTTACGTCTTGAGGAGTTTTCGACCTTCCTGAACATCCGATCGTCGTAATCTTCGGTAGATTCAAAGCGACCTGGTCAATGTTAGGCGATACGCTTGCATGGCCAGCAAAGTGATTTTTGAACAAACAGGGATATCAATTTTTGTATGAAAAAAATAGAAAATCGGTTTACCTGTGGCTGAAGATGGGTCACTTGTCTCTTGATATGCGCCAACGTAGCGGTCGGTGGCGGATGTAGTGCCATGTTTGCGAAAACTAGTCTCTCCTCGTAGTCGTATTCGCACAGAATTTTGTTCTCGCAAAGATAAAATTTATCGCCTATGCAGAATCTGTAAACAAAGCAAAGAGGGAATGAATTTTATGGAGCATCGTAGTAATCGGTATGTCTGGCAGTTGAAAAGTGGCTAAAGATTTGAAGAAAGCTGGGCTAAGGGTTGCCGGAGATAGGCGGAGTAGTAAAGCGTGCTAATTCCTTTTAAGACCGTTTTCCGTTCCGTTCCGCCGAGGAAATTGCGAGAAAATAAAAACAAGCAGCGAAACGTTACCGGTCCCGCACCTTGCCGGAGTGTCTTCGAGCTCCTTTAAATGTAAATTTCCACTCGATTCGCAGACGCTACATCGTACCTGGATTACCACCGACTCCTTTTCTGCTCGAACCATCTTTTCCATCTCCTGACTACCAGAATCGAATCTTTAACCACTCGCCAAACGACCTACGAGTGAAATTCTAACGTTTTATTTTTTTTAATCCTACGAAGGGTATAATAATTTGGAATTTTACGGGGAGGCGCAGAGATAATGCAGTTTAAAATTCAACGTATGAAATCAGCAGGATTTTCCAACGATCCGATGCGGTAGAAGCGGCAATATACGCACACACACACACGTACGCGTAGATTTCGAAATGGTGGCGAAGTACGAACGTGCTTGGTTTGCGATATAAGAGAAATAAGGTTGCCGCGAGGGTTATACGCATCGGCCAACTGTCGCCAGTTTGAGGGGCGGCTGTAAAAATCAAAGATTTCGCATTTTTCGTTTTTTATTGCCGGCTTAAAAGTCAATTTTTTCCTTGGAACTGGGAGAGAGAACCCGGGAGGTTCACTCTGCTTGTCCGCATAAAGGACGATACGCCGGAAATGCTAAAGAGCCTTGGAAACGAGGATCATAAGGGTGGCTGGCTTCCAACGAGGACAATAGATCCGAGCGAGATCCACGAGGGACTCGAAAATCGTTTTGTCAGGACACGCGACGACTTGAAATTCTTGTCAGGTGCCTTGAACATCGCTCTCCGAGTGTTATACATACTTCGTATCGAGCGCGATATGACGAGCTCGTTCCCACGATTTCTTCTTGAAATCATAAAACGGGTGGTATTTGTCCATCTCTATAATTTTGGAAGTATTTATAACGCAAGGTACGGTTTATGAATAAAATTTCATGTTGTTATTTAAGAAATATATCGTTTGACGATGGACTGTCTGAGGGTATCGCATCGGGACTAAGGAGCAACGTCTTGACTCCATTAACTTCACACTTAGCAGCACCTTAGAAACCCCCGGTGCCGTCGTAAGATCTGATTAGGGGTTCGAGTCTCTGCTAAACGCGTTAGTCTCGACTGCAGAACGTTGAAGGGGGTTGGGTGTACAGCTCCATCAGGTGCTAGAAGGGTGGGACGTCGAAGGCACAGGGGGTGGTGGTGGCGGCGGTTGTCTCTCCATAGTTTGATGCAAATTGAGTAGGAGCAGCAGCAACTACCAAGAATATAGACGCTTTCTGTAGCTCTTCTCTCGCGGTAGGGACTCGGTAGCGATCAAGTACAAAATTTATTCCCTACAGCCTCCTTCGTTGCACCACCTTCCCATCTTCTGGTCTTGACTACCGGCAAAGTGTTGCCGTTTGGGGTTTCCCACCCTCCGTTCTCGACAACTTGCTCTGTTTGCCGACGAATCTCGCAGGCTTCCTCTCGACTTAGCAACGCTCAAAGTCGCGGCGCCTGGAACGGTTAACGGTTTACGAAACAACCCTTTCGCCATTGTCGTTTCCTGATTTTCCTGCGCGTTAATAGCTACCGCCGGAACATCAACCTCTCCCATGCATGCGGTACGATTCTTTCGCGAGCATCACACGAAACGACATCGCCGCCAACGTTTAGGCTGCCATTTAACGTCGCTAATGCCCGAAGCGTTTAACGCTGCACCGACGTAATCTGTATCGCGTATCTAGCCGACAAAATCACAACACCATTATGCTATGATCTCGCTTTCGTCTCTTTCTCTGTCGCGTTCCTCTTTCCCGCTCTAACGTTCCCTTTTTATGGCTTACGATTCGAGGCTGCCCCCGGGATCGATTTTACTTCGCGCCATGCCACTTATCGTACCCCGTTACGGTGGAGCATTGCTTTTTATGGCGGTCCATGCTAGATGTTCCGATCGCTCCTCCAGTTCTCTCGCTGTTTTCTTTCCCTCCCATCCTCACCCTTTTATACTGTCTGTTTCCCCGTCTTCTTTCCTTCCGTCGTCCCGGAATCGCGGAATTAAAGAAATGGAAAATCGAACGGTGATCACGGCCTCCGCGACGTCAGTTACGAGGCTGAACAGATGCTATCTCAATTCATTTTTGATGACGCTAAATCATCCCTCCTCGGATCGATCCAGTTTTTCCTTTAATAACGCGTTGGGTATTGGAAAGCGCTCTACCTTTGTTCGGTGAACGCGAAGCTTTTGTAGCACTGTCTTGTAAATATACTTTTTTTTATTATTATTTTCTAACGGTATTTAAAAAACGACACGCGTACTTTACGATGATTGGTGTTGCTCGTTTCGAATGCTACAAATGCTTTTGCATAATCGTGCAAGTGGCTGGGGAGGTGGTGAAAAAAATCACGTCTACATTTACATAAGCGCCGGTATAAACCACTCGACAGAAATCCCAACATAAAACTCAAACAGGATCCCAACACGGGACAGCGCATCCGTTGAATACAAAATGTCCGTATGTACTCGATGTACTGTCCCTTCACGAAAAAAAAAAAAGAAAAGAAATGTTTTTATTATTCACCGGCGAGTGACGATGCTAAAGATACACCCTCAACGTTTACACCTAAACAAAGTACGTCTCGTGTAGATTGTATAAATTCTGAAAAAAGAAAAAGGAGCTTGTCCTCTTCTATGACAGCGTGTCATATCTGGCTGCTTTATTTCGATAATGGCTGCTTACCTAGCACGTTCTCCTGTTAATTAATTCAGACTGTCGGGGTATCAGGGAACTGTGACGCGCTAATTCGATCAGAAGTGAATTCGCTCGCTTCGGTAGCGAGGGCTCGTCGCCGTCGGTTGGAAAGGGGAACTGCGCTTTGCCTTTGCTTCCAAGACAGATTTACCCCGGTAGACAGTTGACGTCGCTATCTAAATGTCGGTGCAGAGAAGCGTCGGAATGCCACTCGATAATACACAACTCGACGTCTCGAACCACCGCTCATTGTCCGACCCGTACGTATACGTACGGTGACACGGAAATGTTCACGGGCTCTACGTCATGTCACGTGTCCCATCGATGTCGAACCGAGGGCTCAGTTTAGGCTCAAGAATCTGAATAGTGGACCTTTCTCTAATTACATCGACGAGAACAGGAATTTGTTCAAATTAAAAACATCAACGTTCGGTTCGTTTGTTATGCTACTCGGGCGTTCGACTGTAAAGTGCTCGAAGGAAGCATTCGTCTTTCTATTAATTTCTATGCGGCGTGAAATTACGCGCCAGCGACCCCAAAGCTATATTAATAACCCAGATTAGGAAGGAAATTAAGACAGCGATGGGTCGTTGATACCTTTAGGTAGGTGGCTTTGTTGGTTCGCCAAGCGAAGGGGTTGAAGCCGGCCTGGATGAAACTCCGATATTTCTACGCGACACGCTTCGCCTTTCCTTCTTCCTCTTATAATACCGTGTCTTATCGAACAATCGCGACGCATCATTCTTCGTTCCTTCGCAGAAAATTATCTTTATTCCTTCTCTTATATTTTATATACCCTCGAAACGGCTCACCGTTTTATTTATATATCGTTCTTTCTTCGCTCGATATTGTTCGGTGTTATGCTAATGCGAGCTCGCATTAATATGTAACGAGCTACGGCGAAGTAAAAGAAAAAAAAAAAAATACAGCTAACACGTTATCGTAAATATGCGAGCGCAGAGTGGTTGGTAATGTTGGAGTTCAATTGGTTGTTCGTATCGCGAATCGATCGGCTGCTCGCCCTCGTGGCTGGAGAAAAAGTTCCAAGGCAAAGCGCAATCACATCAAAGATTATTTCCGCCAATAAAACGGAAGTCGAGTTTTGGTCGAGTAGAAGGGGGTTGTACGAATCGTTCTCGGTCGCGGAACAAGACGAGGGCAAGAATCATACTAAGAAAACGAGAGAGGGTGAGCCGAGAAGCAGGGCGAGGGGTAGAGCGAAGCAAAATGATAGAACGGGGGAAGGAACGATGGTAGCGAGAGGTTAACCGACAAGCACGGTAATAAATCTACCGTTTGCCTGGAGCAGGTACTTATCAGTTCTCCAGAATCAGCCGCGACATCGGTGACTGCGAGAAAAGCCTGGCGGGCTCTCATCTCTCGAAATTGACGCTCGACTACCAAGCAAACTCGTCAATCACCAACTATGAGCCTCGATTTTAGTGTCTCTTTCATTCGGCTGTATACTAACCGAAGTGCGAATTCCTGCGGGAAGAAACTTCGAATCGAGGGAAATCGAAGGTTTCTTTTGAAATCTCAGAAATCAAAGGACACGCTTCGACATTTTCAAACAGTTTGCACGCGATGAACGTTCCGAAAGGTGGAGGAACCGCGGCCACGATTCGACGCGGTGCGATTATCTCTCAGTTTCACGGAAGCGTATTGGTTGGATACGCCGGGAATAACCGTATGGATGGTCGTCACGATCGATGCCCATTTCGAAAGGCTAAGCTCCCACTCTGCATAATTGCCAGTTAACGGCAACGAACTATAATACGTTCGCATGAACGCACACACAAGCACCGGATGTACGCTGGCTATCTGGACACTGGCCGGGTTGGGATCGATCGATCTTTTTCTCTTTTACCTCCCTTTTTTCTTTTTTTTTTTGGTTTCACGCGCGGTGACCGTACAAAACGCGGTGCGGTCCTCGAACCGGTTGAAAATTAACAAAACAGTTTTTCACCGAGGCCAGGCGAGAACTTAACCGATGAATATATCGGGGAGATTCTGCCAGTTATGGCAAGGATAATCGATCGATCCGTTCGTGAGCACGCACTCGTGTCCATCGATGAGCATCGTCGAGAAGTACTCCATAATTCGGGATAAACTCCGGCTAATTTGAATGGGCCGATGTGGAGCGAGCGTATTCGAGTATCTGCACCGGAAGTGGAGGACCGTGGCTAAGTCGCTTTGGTCTACGAGCTGTCCAGTCACGAACGGGGAACATGGTTAAACATGAATTACGTCGGTACTTAAGTTCTCATCGTTAAGTAGCTTCTGGATACCTCTGTTTCCGGTTCAAGATCGAACTTCTAACATCGAGATCTTCGACGAACAGCTATCGAATATCGAAGTTATTGGACAGATTATAGCCGGCAGGCATTGCCAAAGTTTTGACAGTGTATCGGTGGAATATCGAAGAACATTCGGAAACAGAACCAATCCATTTTCGCTTTGTCTCGAAGGGTGTATACGAGATAAAGAGCGTAAATGGGAACTGATCGACGGTGAATTCTGATTGGAAACGTTGCGTGGGAGCAAGCGATGCGCGAACCGGTCGCGTTTTCATATCAAACCCAACGAAACACACGGACAAAATGGGCGGAAGTAAGTGTGCGGGATGTTTAAAAAGCGCTGATTCAATTTTACGCTCGAAAGAGAACGCGCTGCTGCCCTCGATGCATCGGCGAACCGCTGTGGATGACAGGGATACCAGCGATGGTGTTGACGTTCCTGTAATTCGACCTGGAAAATATCCAAATCGTCCGCGTAATTCTACCGGAAACTGCAGATTGTTTCGATGTTAATTCTGTCGTTAAAATCAATTTCAAAGCAGTGCCCGCGCGAGTCATTTACCCGAAGCAGTCCCCGTTGTAACGACGGAAACGATATTGGAAATCAAACGTAACGTCAAACAGCGTTCTGATGATCTCTGTTTTTCTTTTATTTATTATCACCTATTTTTCTTTGTCAGGCACACAAGCATGGAATCTCCGGCGTATTATACGAATTGAGCGTATTCCGGAACGAATTTAATAAATTGCACCCCACGGCAGAATAATACGACCCCTCTTCATGGAAGGGTTATGAATGTAAACCCTAAAATTAAGCTCACAATTAAAGAGATCCAGGAGACGATTTAAACGGGTAAAACTCATCGGGACGACTTTACTCGCGACGTTTATTCTCGTAAGCTTGATCGATTCTCATGAAACCGCATCGTCGACGAAAAGGATTAAATTCACCCAATATAAAAACATCTATGATTAAAAATATTGCGTTGCAAATCAAATATTCCCATCAAATTTATTATATATATTTTTAATAATTTAATTTACAAACGTGCAGAATCGTTTCTCGACAGACATGACCGTAACGAAAGGGTTGAAGAACCATGAAATAAGAAATTTTCGAACGCTCCTCTCCGTTGAGATTCCTCGGAATTAGAAGACAAGATACTTCGAAGGCTTAATCAACAAATTGCTCCCTGAAGAGTTCTCCGGCGCAGGACCGTGAACACGCATAATTCAAAGTTGCACGGGCCACAGTTTAATTACCAAATCTTGTTCGAAGTTGGCTTGCAGGATCCTGCTGCAAACTTCTTGGCCCTGGTTATAATGTGTACGAAACTACCCTTTATTATCATAGCGCGAAACGTTACGGCCAATCGCGCGTATCTAAATTCGAGTTAACAAGGAAACCTGCCGCTAGTTCGGCAAGCTTAGTTACTTACTATTGGAGAAAAAAATTTTCATCGTGTCCCTTGATCCGGTAACTTAGCAAGCTCCACTGACAACCTTATCTCGCTTAGGGCAGCTTGTTTGACTTCTAACGGTACCTCCTTCTGACCGGTAACACTTGATAACTGAATATCCTGAATATCCTAGAGGGGAGAAATAGACGCATCAAGCGTGAGAGAGCGAGAGAGTTCTGGTAGCGAGCTTAGCTAACCTAATCCTTTCTGTGGGTCGGCTTTGCATTAAGCAAAGTCCATCAACTTGGCGTAAAGCTGCAGGAGTTTCGAAGACTGTCTACGATGCTCGAGTATTAATACAGTATTATCCAATAATTGGTGAAAATTTAATCCCGATTTTAACTTGTTAAACGAACACCCTTCGATAGATCTATTCGTTGAATTATCAAAGTTAAAAAGCTTATCAGACTCGTTGATTTTCTAATATTTTTCTATTTCTTGTTTTTTTTTTTGTTCGTCTTTATTTTACGAAGATTCGAAATGAAAGAATTGAAGGGGGTTAATTCTTAGGATCGAAGCAACGGCCATATTTCTCAATAAACAATAAATCAGCTAGGACGCCGAGTAAGGTATAACACCCTCTCTTATAGATCACCTTTCTTCTTTCCTCCTTTTCGTGACACATGTCTTTTACTCGATTTTGCCCTTTGGTCTTTCATTCCATTCTGTCTTCCTTCTTCGGCAAACTCTGCGGCTCTCTTTCCGTCGCCTTTCGAGTCTCTGAGCCCCATTAATCTATGGTTATCTACGGCGCGCGCCGGATAAGTGCGTCGGAATGAGCCATTTCACCCTTGGGAGTTCGAATCCATCCTGTACCCTCGAAGAGAAGCCCATCCACCGACTGGCCCTTGGGCATCCTCTTTTACCCTCGTGATGAGCTGTGCGAAACTTTCTCTTTAACGAGATCGTAATGACAATAGCCACCGTGAGAAACGAAAACGTTTCACCTATACATGATTCTCTAAATATTGTTATTGCTTCTTGATTGTCTTCCCAGCATCTCCTTGCCTCTCAAAATGAAGAGTTTTGCTTAAAGTTAGAAGAAGAAGTTTATTCGTAAAAATTTGGAAAAGAGATAGTTTTTCTTCTTGTTGTTATCTAATTTTATTTGACATAAACTTGTGGCTATTTATAGCCATATAGGCGAAAAGAAGCCATAGGGATTGATCGAATCGCGTAACATCAGCAGGTTACCATCGACCAATTCTTCAAGTTCAACGCAACCGCATCAGCAGCTTTCTAGCCGTGAATAATGCTGGAAGGTTATCTTTTCACCTTCGAGTCTCATAAGTAAAGGAGCCTTCCCTCGACCTAACGAACTAAAGAACAACTTTACTTTGCACGCGTTTGGCCAACCCCTGTTCTCGTTTCATCGTCGACGACGTCGGGTTTGCCCTTATCGCCGGGAAAGTTAAGTGGAAGAAAATGCGTCTTCTAAAAAGAAAAAAAAAACAGGGAGACGCTGAGTAAAGTTGAAATTGATGCACTGTACGGGACCCTGAACCTCGTGGGTTTACGTGTTGCGATCCGGAAAAGTTTTCACGAATTTTCAGGTTGCGTTCCAAGTATGATCGTTTTTACGTAATAACGTTTAGTTTAATTACATAAACGCGAGAGGAAACGACACTGACGCGACAGGAATATCGTCTCCTTTCTGAGCGTCGCAAACAAGCCGAACGGACGAGCTGTCTAGAACGGTAACATTACTGAAACCGTATAGCAACCGAATAGTCTAGGTTTCCGAACTGACGTTGGACGTGACAAGTGATATTATACCGAGTCGTCTAACTCCGGTGCAGCCCACTAGATACGGGGTGTCTGCCACAGATGCTATGTAACTCAGAAACCAATGTGTCACGCAGGAATGAGCTTCGGATTGCGCCTTAGTTTCATTGTTACCTGCCCGAGACAGCAGCGTTGCTTTGTCGTGCAAGCTTACCTTCAACGTTCCATCGATTCGCGAATTCTTCGAAACCGTACGAAACGCGTTTTTCCATTCGTCCGTATCGATATCGGCGCATCGTTTCATCGCAACGATGCACTGATCGTGACGAGGCATCGAGAGCGTAGATTATAAATCGCGCGGGTCGAAGCGCGAGGGCATCGTTCGATAAATTGGCATTTTATTATCGCTAATAACCATCCGAAATTATTGTCTAGCGGATATTTACGCGGAGGCTAACCTCCACCACCACGCGTTTAACCGCGTTATGCAGAGGTACGTGTGCATACAGGCGCACAGGTGAACGGTAAAACGGTGTCCGCGTGGAGGAACACGCGCTTTTCCGCGATCGTATTTTCCCCATTATTTACGCGTCGCGTGCATACGGTTCTCGCTTCTACGCTCGGGCTTACGAATGTTTATCGGCAAAAATTAACGGGCAATTTGTACCGGGCGCATTGTCGCCGGTAATTATTATTTTATCGACGGTCACGCGCGAGCTCTGCCGATTCTCTCGCATTCTCATTATTTATTGGCCTCTCGTATCCGATTCAGCCACGGTTCCGCCGTCCTTCTCGTTCCTTTTTCCATGAATTCGCTTAGCGGACAAACGTAAATTCGAGAACCGGCTATTAAACCAATCGTCGTATACTTTCACGAATTAATTGCAATTATAGCCTCCTTCTTGACTATCAAGTAACTTCTCGCAAACTGCGTTTATTCAAATCACGTTGCATACTTTGTACAATTATTTCCTCGATAAAACTCCTCCCTCCGATTCGATTGTGTGCATAAAATCGTTTTAAAAACGTAACGCTATTTTGTCGTTCAGACACGCGTTCGCGCCACGGTCGTTTACACATAGCTAAACGTCGGTGTTTTTCATAATTGGCTCGCCTCATGCCAAGTCATGCACGGGGAAAAAATTACATTTCGCGGCATGCAGCTTGTTGTTTATAGGTATGTATACGCATGCCGCGGCATGAAAACAAATGATGTTTGTAAAAGCCGGCGCGGCGGGTCCGATGTGGACGTCCAGCTGCCAGCTAGTCGGACAATTTCCAAGGTGGCATGGCGTGTCGAAAGAAATGTCGCGACTGTAGATGGCAAACAGCGCGAAAGAGGTCGCGTTTCGCGTGTCACGCATCCAGGATACACTCGATTATATTTCGATTATGGTTATAGTAAATCTAAACGGGACGGGGCTGGGGTTGGGTTGGGGGTGGTAGGTAAATAGCCCGAGGGAAATCGCATTAATTTCTATAACGACATTCGCCGCGGTGCGGCAATTTCGGTATCGTTTTATCGGCGGCCACGTAACGCAAATATGCGTGTCTGTGCGATCAGCGCGCTTGTATACGTGTATAACGCGTGGAACGTGTGCGGCCGTACACTCGCGTATCTGCCGTCCGCTTCAGCTAATTTCGTGTTTGCTCGATTAATTTCCCGCGTTTAACGGAATTTGATGTTTCGTTAATTATTCTGTCGTGCGCGCTTCATACCGCACGCACGCTCGTCCACGCATACAACACACGCTCGTTCGCTACTTTTGCTCGCGGTCATATCCGCCGCGAGAACATTGCAACCGGTTAATATCGACGCTTCGATTGACGCGAACGTAATTTATACCAATTGTTACTCGCAAAAGTATCCTTTCTACCGCATCAATTTCACGAATTCTTTTTCATTATCAAGTTGAACGGTACGGCACGATGTCGCTTTATGATAGGCGTTCTCGATTTTCAACTTCTGCCAAGCTGTTGTTAATTTAAACCAGCAGTTAGAATTTTGTTAGTTGAAAGCTCTTTCGGATCGAAATCGTGGAAGAATCGGTCACGCGATCAAATATTAAAATAGGCAGAAAACGCGAGACGTCGTTAAAGGCGGTAAGCTGACATTAGCCGGGGAGAACTAATCGCAACTTGTCAGAGTGATATAGACCATGTGTACGCCTTATACGAGACGAGTTTAATGCCCCGTTTAAGCCACGCGGAGCTTAGCTACGTCCATTTTCTAACAAGGCCCCTTAAACCGGAGATTAAGCCATCACTTTGCATGAGAGCGCTTCAAAAATCCCGAGGCTTAGGTCTAGACACCGGTACCGCCGGTAACTCCGAATTAATTATGACGTTATAAGAGCCATCTCGCTCTTTCTGATAAGCGTAATCACTTTTTGTTCTTCCTTTTATCTTCCTCTTTTTGTCCACCTGTCTCAACTGATTGAATCTAAAATTGGAATTTCTATTTTCTTTTCAGTATTTTTATTGAAGAATCACATTTAAGTTACTGGGTCAAAAAAAAAAAAAAAAAATCAGAAACTAACTTCGGGAAAAGAAAATGATAGATTCAACGTGGTGCAAGCTTGTAACGTTGCGTATCCAGTGTGTTGTAGGTACGCATGGGTTGTCTCGTTTGCTCGACCATCGACGCCGAAGGGTGCGAGGGTTTTGTAAATGGGCGCGAGTACATGTTACCCTCTCTGTATGTATGCATTTACGTGCTACGTTGCCAATGATTTATGTATACCGCTAATTACCAGCATGCACTGCACTGTTTTATCCGGCGATCATAGTTTTATTAGGCCAACCTGTGCATTGCGGTATTGTTAGCGCCAAAAGCACCTACGGGCGAACAATCCGTGCCGGCTGCGTGAAATGTGCCACGTTTCACGAGCCGGACGATCGATTAACGTTTCGTGCAAACAGTTTCTTGATTATCAGAAATTCTGTATGCTAATTAATTCGATGATCAGACAGATTTTTCACAGGTCAAATTGATATTCGTTTTTCCTTAGAGTTCGAAGTTTGTATTTTACAGCAAACGGGGTTTGTTTTCCTTCGGTCTAATAAATGAAATGAACATTTCTACATATGTAGAATCGAACGTCTGCTTTTTTTTTTTCTTTCAGCTGGTTCGATGAAAAAATTGATCTCTCGGTTTAATATTCTACGATTCGAATCGCGGATTCTGTTTGTTCCTTCGTTTGACCGGATCATCCTAACCTTTTATTTGGTATCTTCGGGTTCGGCTACGCTGCTACCGAACCTGTTGCCATTTGACCGCACTGTTCAATTTGTATCTGTTATCGCGTTCAATTAAACTCACGAGAGTTTTTGGCTCGGATTACCGTGTGTGTAGTCAGCGTGTTTGTGCGCTACCGGTGCAACACAGAAGGGTACATGTGTAATCGTAAAAAGCACGTCGCGATGCACTATCGTAGTCTTAGCTATCAAATATCGTATATTTCATCTACGACTGAAAAACGTTCAACCTTTTCAATAGAATCGTTTCATGTATTAACACCTTGAGAATCACATATTTCATAGAATTTACAGATTTTCCAATGTTACATAGCAGCGTCAAAACGAACGCGAGCTCGTTACGATGAAATCGTGCAGCTCTCGATTTTCCGCGGACCGAGGATCGTTTCATCGTCGAATCCGTCGATCGTTCAAGTAATTCGATCCCACGTGTCACGCGTTTCATTTATAATCGCGCCGGAACGTCTATTACCAGGGAGTTTGTGTATCGCGTTGAATCGGAGAGGAGTTTGTGCGCGAGCGTGGTGCCGCTTTCGAAGGCAGTTTCAACGAAGGGGATGAAACGGGCTGGCAAAAGGGGGTGGAACGGGAGGAGGAATAGGAGCAGCGATCGCGGGAAAGGGGTACGGGTGGGTGGGTGTCTATCGTTGTCGCTACCGGAGCCGGCAATGCGAGTCTAGGTTATCCGGTGACAAAGCTCGTTCGGTTCGTGCAACGAGGCCCTCGGTACGTCGGATTATCACCATTGAAAATGGTGCAACTGAAACCCCACTGTTCGGATGCAGCGGCGCTTGAACGCGATACGCGGACAAGCTTTGCATCGAAAACCGGAAGCGAATTCCTTGTCTGTCGCGCGTTTATTGACGATCACAAAAGTCCGACCGGTGTTGTTTTTCGTCCGTTATCGAAATTTCCTTCTCTGATCGATGCCTTTGGTGTACGATTACCGATGTCCGGTTCCAAACTATCAGATTTTACAGTGTCGTTATCACGATGAACGGGCGAGGGTCGAAATCGGTTCGGTTATCAGACGATAGCTTATAGTCTGACTCGCAAAAGCGCATTCGTGATGTTTGACGAAACCCGATTGCTAGGACGAAGAATACCTTCGATTCGTATAATGGAAAGGTGTTTAACGTTAGAACAGATAGCAGCGACGATTCGCGGGATTCTTCGAGGGCATTAAAGTCGGATGGTTAGCGAACGAGGTAAGGCGAACCACCCTCCGGGGGGTTGTAGCTAAATTGGCGGCAGTATATTACCGGTCAGACTCCCGCATTTAATTTGAATATAATCGTGGAAGGAGATCTCAGGAGCTCGAGGGCACTTGGCGACGCAGAACTGCGTGACGGTGACCGGAAGTGGTCCCGGGACACCGGAAACAAAATGGCCGCTCCCTTCTACGCGAATCTCGCCTCTTTCCACTCTGCACGACCTTTCTATACCCACCTAACAGCCAACCTACCTACCTACCCACTCTTTCCTACCGCCCTCCTTCAAGAGCGTGAATTCGTAACGCGAGAGTTAAGTTTGCATTGTGCAGATTTGCCGACGTCTCGCTTGGAAACATCGAAACGCACGCACGAGACGAGGGGTGCCTCGTTTGTCCACAGATATAGTCATAACATCGCGGATATCGTTGAGAGATCGTTCATTTCTCTCTTCCGTTTCGCAAGCCTTGAAAGATTATCCGGAAACGTTTCTATTAATGATGTACGACGTGGCTTGCTCCCAGCACGAAGTATACGGCCGTGAAAGTTTAATGATTTTCGAGTAATTACCAGGCTTCGCGATGACTCGCGTGGGAATGCAACAGAGCAGCGTGTTCGATAAGCGGTGCGAGGAACAATAACAATTAAACCGGGCGAACTCGTAATGCCTAAGTACAATATAAGCACGAACAATGAGCTATACAGCCGTTCGACAATGACTTCTCTGATTCCATAGACAAAAGACGAGCTTAAGGTTTCGACAGTTGGGTGGGTGGTTGAAAAAGCTTAAGCATCTTCTATTCGAGATCTTCCAACAATCTTAAGTGCCACTCATCCACCTATCATGGGGTGTCTTACGAGGAAATGTTCAATTCATAGTATGCTATAAATACATAAACATCCACAGTCTATTCATCACTGCATCAATGACAAATCATTGAACAAGAAAATTGCCTTAATTAATGGTTAATTAATCGACAGGGATGCCTTTGATGGAACATACCTGTTAATTGATGAACACAGTAAGTGGAAGAGAGCGATCGAAAATTGGAAGAAAAAAAGAGAGCAGAATAGAAGGAAAGCGACCCTTACGATTTTACGATGTACGACTCGGCTTAGGAGCGTATGATTAAACAACTCAGGTGTTTTATGCTCGACTCGTGGAGATCGCGTGACCCAACGGCCACATCCGTTTCCGCTTTACCTACGGTCAACCGCTTCGACCCCTAACCAATGGTTCGCCTTAAGGGTTGCACGTTACCTTCGACCACGAAAGAAAGTATACTTTCGACGTATCTTTAAGCAGTAATCGGCTTCGCTCGATAGTCACGTGCTTGTTGGGATCATGCCTGGCTAGTTGCTAACCTTTGCTCCATGCCCACCTTTCTTTTCCTCTTTTATTCTTATTCACCGGGCCGCTCGTGATACGAGTCGCTTACACGGTAAAAAATGCTATTTTTAATAGCGGATTATACTTTAAATTCAGCAAAGAACACGGCCAACCCGATTAATCCTGATGACAATCGCACAGAAAGGAACTTTCTGTTCCTTATGTAACTCAATGTATCCAGACGATGCACGACACTCTGATATCGGTCAAACGTAGCCCTGTTAATCCCAAACGGAAGCAGACGAAATAAGAAAAGGTCAGAGAAATGCCATGATCTGACATTAGATACGCGAAATACCATGTCAGCCCCTCTAAAATTGGACCTACGTTGTTAGAAAAGCAACCCTCCCGTTTACTTTCGAACCTTTCAAAACGATCGATGCGCTCTCGTTAATTTAGCCATAACGCTCGGGGATCGAATATCGCTGAAATGATAATTCCAGCAGAGGAATTAATTAATTTGCTAATTTCGGATTATCGGTAGCCGGCTACGTGAGAACGTTCCGCGAACAACGGATATTTGGCCTGCGCCCGGCAGCGATTCGTTAGTTTTCCAGGAAATTAGTCAGCATGATTTGCATCTGACGTACACCTCGAGGCACCTACACGTCGCTCGCATAGTTCGCAACTCTGACTTTCCGCTCGGATCTCCTCTCTTCCTAGATGTCTCAACGGCCCTCCACACCTCTCTCGCGTCAGTTAATGCCACGTCAGGGAAATTTCAACGACCAGTCTCTTCGTTATAGGTATAATTAATCCATTTTTCAGGGATTTCAATTTCTATCAAGCGTACCCTCGCAGTCTGCTACCTTCGATCTTTTCCAATTGACCAGACAGCCCTATCCGTTAAAGCGTTTTTGCTTAATTATAAACGACGTACCGCGTTATATAATGGAAAATACGATGAAAAGCACGGTGTAATTAATTCAGTGTTATTAGCCGGTCCGGCGAGAAAACGCGACGTTAACTCGCGGCTTCTCGATTCTTGCGCCTATTATCTCCATCCGCCGGATTCACCGAGGTGTTTCGACTTAAACGCAGACTCGAACGAGCTTCGAGCTTAACTCGGTTGTTGTGAATAAGTAAGCGAAGTGTTGCGAAGTGCTGCAGAAGTTTCGTCGAGACCCCCCCCAGGCACACGGCCGGGTTGGCTCGAATTAAATTGTTATACGGATGAGCTGCCACGACGAATACTTCGCAGAAACCAGCGACTTTCTTGCCACCCTCGGGTGTGAATGTTTAATCACCGGCTCTCGTTATATCTAATAAAATAATACCCCAGCCGCGACTGAAACTTACACTGCTACTCCGATTATACGAACAGGCAAATAAATTCTATCTTCTTTTTCTTTTTATTCGAATAAATATTTTCACGTCTCTTACCTGTGATTGCACTGTTGACAAGCGAAACATTCCAGGTGATACACGTTGGTCCTTGCCCTCATCACCATCTCGAAAGCCGGTATGATTTTATTGCACACAGCACAGTGTCCGCTGCTTCCGAACAGTCTGCGCAATCGAGAAAGAAAAATAAAAAGATTACTTATTCTATCTGAAAGAGAAATTCCCTGAGTCTATAATAATCTTTTCCAAACGATATTGCTTTTCTTTTCCCTCCCGGCACTTGCTGAGAATCACATGATTGGCGAGAGCCGTATCCCTGCTGTCGATGACATTAAGCTCGGAGAAGAGACTTTTAGTTCGCTTACGATGGCAAGCAATAAGCTTACGACCACCACGAATATGCCATCTTCAAATATTGGGCCATTAATAAAGGCCACGTAGCTACGATAGCGAGCGCTCTTTGCAGACGCGCCACCTGCGCGTGTTCCCTCGGGGACTTTGTAATCTCAACACGGTTTATTTGCCCTCTCCTGTTTATATGGGACGTCGGTGTATTCAATAAGGGAAACTCATCTGTAAAATTCGATTTGTTGCTTCCGTTCACCGTGGCGAGGTCTGCCCTGCTCTACTCTATTCGTACGTGCGCTCGACTTCCCCTTTTCCTCTTTACCCTCTATTGACGTCCCGCCACGAGTGCATAATAATAAAGATACCGAACGTCGAGACACTTGTACGACAATTAAATTAGAAGTATACTGGATTTCCTATTCTTCAACGTATACATGTGTTTGTAACCGTACATATTCCTTTCGGTTGCATAACAAGGAATCCTAATAGTGTGGGTATATAGAATAGGCCAAGGAGTGGCGTTCCACGGGCGGCCTCCTTAGTACCCCAATAATTTGGGGACCTGCGAGTCGATAAATCAACGATTACTCTGATCTCTACGGTCGACTAGGCGACACGGGTTTCGGAAAACGTAATTCGAGTTAGCGAAACACGGGACATAATTCGATTCAAACTGTAGCTTCTGAATTGGTTACAATTAGCGGACGTGTTAATTTTTATGGAACCAGGAATCATCAGAATTTTTACCTTAGATAATCCTTCTTGCACAGTATGAGATTGGACTTTGTATAGAGGGTCGAGCCAACTTCCACGAGTTTGCAGTCACAGCAGCTGCATTTTAGGCAATCCTCGTGCCAGAACATGTCCAATGTCTTCAGAAGGTACCTTTAATTTAAAGGTCAACAAATTTTTGTTATATAAGAGACTTATCTTCTAACAAAATGTATTAATGAAATTTACCTCTCCGTAATTACTTTTCCACAACCAGCGCATTCCTGTTGAACAGTCCCGTTCTTGCTCGGCTCGCTTTTACTCACATCCATCGTCATTTTTTATCACCCTTTGGATGTCGCCCTTGGATTTCCTGAAAGCCAAGAAAAATCATGCAATTTTAATCGAACGCAAGCAAAACGGAGCAACGATGTTACGAATTGTTATTAACGTCTATTATTATTGCGTTATATTATAACGGCCAATTAATTTTGCCACGTTGTCGATTAATCAACGCGGTAAATCATTGGTGGAACGCGGTGTACAGAATCGAATGAGTAATCGCGTTTGCGTGCTTTTAACAAGTTTCAACGGCATCTGGCACTAGAACGTCCGCTTGTCTATGAGCAATTAGAGCTACAGGTTCAGAATTTAACGGCGCGGTTAGTGCCATCTGTGTCCATCCTCTGCGGGGGTGGATTTTCTCCACCCCCATCCCAGAAACCGCTCGTCTCTTTCTCGCGATGCGGTCAGAGTTTAGAATCGAATTAGTTTGACCCTCTCCTCGCTTATTGCGCGTGTTTAAGCGCCAACGGTTCTGAAACAACCGCCGGCTTGTCCAGGGTAACGGCTGCGCGAGCTTCCCGATAAACATTAATTGTTTTCGCCCGAAGACGTATGTAGAATCTACCCCTGCGAGCCGTTTAAACGAAATTTCAGGGATTAACGTTCATTTAATCGACGCCGTTTAACTTCCACCGTTCTCTTTTATTTTAAATCTTGTTTACCGGTAATGGAACACGAACGTGTAACTGGTCTTTTTGCTGGATGAGTCATGGAATGGATTTTTTCTTCAATTCTTAATATATGGATTACTACAATGAAAGAATCTTTTTATAATGCTTTCGAATAAGTCCTCTGTAACGCGTTCGATTTTAGCCACCCGGTATATTTACGAGTAACCGTGGATGCTATGAGCAAAGTTTATGCGGTTTCAATATGTCCTCTCCCCTTAGCCTGGACACAATATCACGGGGACGTTAATATCTTCTATGCGGTTCAGACTTCGAAGCAAATATTAATACCGTGCCTTTGATACGCTAATTATTAAAGACTAGAATATTAAAAACTCATGCGCTTCATCGAACGATATCGTTCTCTGATTTCCTATGAGAAATATGACTATTTTTGAACAATAGAAACACTCGGTAAAATAGCTACCTCTATAATCATTGTAAAATAATCATTGCCTCTTACTGAATACAACGGATTCGATTTGTTTGTATCACCTCGAGGCGAGTTAATTAATTGTGTTGAATGCATTATGTATCTGTATACCCAACCGTCGAATATGATATAAATAACGATACAATTATTATGCGTAAGCTTATATTCGTACAAGAGCAGTGATTAATGGAATAACTAACTGGCCAGGTAAATTATGCGAACTATTAAATTCGAATGCGCGCAAAGTTTCCCACATAATAATCGCCCAACGATCGAATGTCTCCCCCTCGATAAATTTGTGCCGGACGTTAATATATTTTATTGTTATTATGGGTTGATTAAAGTCATCGTTAATATGCCGTTGTTGAAGGGTATTACCATTAATAATACATGTTTCCTACCGTGTACAAAATTCTGTATTCCATGGATTTGAAAAGTATCAATGATTCCATTTGATTCGCGTTCGGGTAAATTAGCTTTTTCAACGGATAAGAATACAACGCGGAGCGTTTCAACGTTCCTAAAACAATAGAAATCGTGTTCTTTGAGACACGAACAGAGATCGTGTATTATATATAATAACAAAAGTATTTTCGAGTTAGGCATAGCGGAATCCGACCGCAGAAATTCCTGCGGAAACCAACCTGAATTCCACCGACGATCCCGAAAACCTTCGCTCACCTTATGCGGTCGGTCAATTTCCACTTTGTTCTGTAAATTTTTGCGGACGTGCAGCCTTTAAAATTGTTCGTCAACGAACTATAGAAACGAGTCCGCTGATCATCGCGATTAATTGAATGACGAGACGACGTGCTTACGCGATTGTATAACGATGCAACGTGTTTATGCCGTTTAGTCACCATTGTGCATCACCATTTTTGCTACCTTTTCGTGCTTCGCGTGGTTTTAATTACTCGGTAGAAGTAACTATCGTCGAAAAGCCAACGGAGCACAGTGGAAACGGTTCGTTGGAACGTAACGTTGAAGGGTCCATAACGAGAGGTTTCCCTTCGAAAGCGGCTCGCATCGCTGGCGATCTGTTCATCAGGTACGTGATCAGATCATCCACGGACGCTGCTCCTCAAAGCGACGATAATTCGATTATCTCGTACATGTTCGACGACCGCCAACATGTCCTCCAATCGGTGGATCTTCTTGGTTAACCATCTTCCTAACTGTAATTTGATTGTTCCAATGCAATCTATCCCTGTTCGTTTTAATTTTTCGTTTTTCTGTTTGTCCAGTGGTTATCGTGGTATCCTTTCACTCTTCATACTCAATTACTGTTTATTAACTTAGCGTTTAAAACTCTCGGACGGTGTTTTTGCCTTTGGAATATTTCTCTCTTACTGGCACACACTCGATGGAAAGGAAACTTGCGTTTCCTCGAAGAGAAAACCGACGAAAGGAGGTCTTTCTATTTATCGACGTAACTGGGCAGTCTCGATGCAGTTCTCAAGGCTCCGCCCTCGTAGCATCCGCGACACTCCCAGAGCCACCACCCCTGGAATCTGTTCCGCGGAAAAACGAAATATTTCCCACCCCCCTCGTACTCTTCTCCAGCGATGCTGGAGACGACGCGACGCGTCGAAGAGCACAGGGCACTTCCGTCAGCCCCCCTTTTTTTCTATGTTCCGTTTGCGTCTAGAGAAGGTAACCGTTACAAAAATTCCTCCAACTTCTACCTTTTAACGGCAGGGTGCTTTTGTCTTTAATAATGCCGGCGCGGAAGCGTTATCTTTTACTTTTAGGACGAGAGAGAGTGTACGGGCATCCGGTGAGTCGGTCCATTAATTAGGCGGGCCACATTAAGCCGAGCATTAATATACTCCGCTGGCTGTTTTGTTTTATCCCGCAGGAAGGACGTAACCTCCCTTGGAGGCCGAAGGGGGTGGCCAAGCGAAGGCAAGAGGGGGAATTATTTCGACGGCGGCAGCCTGCTAATCCGACCTGCCATGCTACCTACCACCTTATCCCCGGAGACTGTTTAAATTCTGTAAATCGTTCTCGGTACTTCTCCCCTGTTCAACGGGTACCTCGTACTCGAGCTCGTTTCCGAGAAATTATACAAGTCGCGTTGACAAACAGGCGTCTACGGATCACTTTGTATCTTTGTCCGTTTGCATCCAACCGTGAATTCTACTAATCAGATTTCTGACGTTTACGAACGTCTGTCGTAATACGAAAATTTTGATCGGACCGCTCGACGTTATCCGTGGCTGATCTAGTTTTCGTTTTTAACCTGACGCGTTGGTGAAATCGGCTTACACGCGTGTTTAGGTCAGCCTCCGGTCACGGGAGGGGTGGTTCGTAACGATGTAATTTAACGGGCGAAAGGAATACTTCCTACGGAATAAATCTCGCGTAACAGCGCCACTGAAATCCTCGTTTACCCAGCATTCAGCCCTTGCTAATGGGGGTAATTTAAGGGATGTTTTAAGCGGACCGCCGGCACACGTGAGTCGCACAAAAAGTTCACGTATTACGACCACGGTCGCGCCGTAATCACGCATTAGCATTCCGAACGGTCGGTGTCGACCGAAAACACGCCCGCCGAGAGAACGACGCTTAAACTTTTGCGCTTCGTCCAACGACCGACGGAAAAGCGGAGAGTCACGCGAAACGATCCAAGCCGCACAAGGATTTAATAAAACGAAATAAACATTCGGTCTTCTTTGAACGATATATCCTCTTGCGTGCGAAATTTTTCGGATATTTTGGGATATTGTGTTTTTCTTCAACTGGTCGGAGTGGTTTAACGAATGAAATTGATACATCCAAGAACTCGGTGAAAAATGACTGGTCGGTCGTAGGGGCAGTCATCCTTCCGGATAATTTTCGCGAAAAACCTTTTAAGAACGACGGAAACGACGTAACGGACAAACGGTCTGTTTAACAAGTTCTTTCGCGCCGATAAACGCGCCCACAGTGTCTCCACTCTTTTTCTCTTCATATTTGCCGTCCCCTTCTGGCCAGACCGGGGTTAATGAAATTCTAGTCAGGTCGTGGAATTCTTTCGTCAGGTGGTGGTGCCACCTAACTCCTCTCCCCTTCACCTGCCTTCCGTTGTCGACTCCTATGTTTCTTTATTCTTTTTTTCCTCCCCTTCTTCTTTCTTTTTTTTTCATTCAACTGTCTCTGCTTCTCGCTATCTCTCCATCTCACCATGGTGGCACCGCTGTACGCCAACGCCACGAGAGGGTGGCCACAGTCTTCTGGAGTACTGGGGTAAACGGAGGTTTGCGTACGTCGCGGGGGTGAGGAGGGTCGGTGGTTGAAATGGGGTGGTGTGCAGTCAGATTACGCTAAGCTATGCCCGTACGTGCTCGCATGGAAGTTCCACCCCTCACCGAGTTTGCCACCCCGCCTGGGAAAATGTATTTATTGTTGTTTGTCCAGCGTTCTGTATATGGCCACTGGCGGAGAGAACGCGAGAGCCAGTGAGCAGGGGTGGGTGAAGGGAGGCAGAGAATCGCCCGAGGTTGAAGTTGAAAAAAAAAATTACCCGGGGACCACAGCTAGAATGCCGAGTATAAATTTAAGCGACGCTCGCACCTCCCCGTACACCCTCCTGGATATCCCTCGGATTCGTTCTTCCTTTTTTTTGGATTTCAATCCCATCGCCCGCTTAAATACATCGGGATTATGCCGCGGAGAGGCGTATTACGATCCTACGGAGAAGTTGCTCGTCATTCGGGTTGATTTCTCAGTGAATTTTTTCTGATTTCCTTTTCTAATGCCGAGGAATAATTTCTTTCCTTCGTAGGTCATTTTATAAAAAGTTTATATAAAATACGACCCTCAGATTCTACTTTTAGGATAATCGGGACGAGGTATTTAAGATAATCGAAGCGCAAAATAGCCAGGGAAACCGAATTCGTCGATAAGGTCATCTTCGAGAATAGCAAGAGCAAAATCTCGTTCCACTTGCGTCAATGTCTCGAACGAGAATTGCTGAGCACGTATGTGGAAGGAGGACACCGATCGATCGTTAAGTTCGTGCCCGGCTGCCGGGGACACTTACAAATTAGCCAATCAAGTTCTAATCCCACCACGATTTACCCCAATCAGCCCGCATCCCGTCGCAAATACTTTAATCCGTCCATTAATCCTGCGAGATAAAAGTTTCCGAAGTAGTTACAGCCCCTTTGTCGTCGACATTGGCAATGTATCGGATCGCGACCGATTGCCAAACGATAAGCACCGTATCCAATCTTCCTGTCTGTCCAATTAGCGTTCATCGAACGCTCGTCAATTCATTCCTCTACCTAAACTCTTCTTCTCTTTGTAACTGATACGACTCGCTGTAAAATTGCTCGAATACTCGATTAACCTGAGCAATTAACTATGTTCTGGTCAGTGGTAGGAAAGGACCCCTGTACTGTAGGAGCGTGAGATTAGCTTGCTTCCATCTCGGGTGGTCAAGGCTACTTAATGTGCGGTCGGTAGATGCGGCTAGGCGTTAGACTGATTTACATCGTATCCCTTTACCGAAATCGAGTGCGAGCCAGGGAACTGTGGTCAGCCGAGAAATGTAGCCGAGCGATCGAGAGGCAAGGCATCGATTCGGATTGCGTGACGAGCGTGCAAGGATACCTATATTTTACCTGTTAACCAAACCAGTGACAAACGATACGAGTAACAACCGATACGACGCGACGCGACGAGAAGAAGACAGATCGGTGGTGTTCTTTACCGTGGAAGGGAAAGCATCGTGGTATCGTTAAAAGTCGAACGGGTAAAACGCAGTGGTTCGCGTTACGTTCGAACGAAAAAGGTGGAGAGATGGCGGGATACTTTGCGCGGACCAGAGAGCCCCATCGCATAACTCACGACCCTTGTTTCGCGGCTGATCGACGTTTCGAAATATTTCCCAACTGGTTGTCCAGACGTTCCTCGCTCTGTTCAGCTTCCTGTCTCCTTACAATTCGCAGACAGTCCTACGCCAGGACAAAACCGGTCTCCGGTGATGGACTCGCGAAAGATAAGGGAACATTCATGACAAAGACAAAACGGGCTAGCCAGTTGTGTATACAGGAGTCTCATGCTGCACTGTCGCTGCTCCTCTCTTTCCTCTTTCCCTACCACCTCTTTCGACCATCGTTCGTTTGCCGTTTAGCGCGACGTTGCGAGACAATAAGCGAAAACTTTTATTATTAATGTTTCGCGGCAAGATAACGCCAGCCCAGGTTGAAACGACTCCTCTCCCTCTCGCTCTCTCTGCTCGCGGTTCGTCTCGACTCTGTTCGAATCTTCTCCTTGTTTTTCTCTTCGATCCCGTGTCTCTTTTGGGATATTTTCCTCGATCAAAGTCGAAGACGAACATCTCCCACCTTCTCCCTTTATACCCGTCCAAGGTTGATTCTCCGTTCGCTTGGAAATTAGCATTTTGACAGTTTCGTTCTAGTTGGACCGTCGGGAAATTCGCTGAAACTTTCCAGAGAAATTTTAGCAACGATTTAATTAGCATTCCTACGAGTCCGCGTAAATCAAACGCACGGTATGCAGAGGGAAAGCAACTCCGGGGGTATCTTTCTGAAGAATGTTTATTAATTATTTTCCTTCAGTTGGCGATGTTTTGTTACATTACCAAACGCGATACGATTACGTTATCTTAGATTACAAACGGAGGAAGAAAATTATTCATTTCGTGGCGTACGCTAAATGAAGCTCTCAAACATAAGTGAAAATCTAAAGTGTTTGTTTGGAACTCGATCTCACCGCCATGAATATTCGTTAAATCTGGTTGAACTCGAAACGGAGGGGTATGATTAACACCAGCCACGCTTGGACCAGGCCGGATAACTCATTCAAGACGGTCTGGCCGCAATAAGACGAAGGTCCGGACACTCGGGACATATTCTCGGTCGTTGCGCCTGAGTTAGGACTGTTTCAGGAACGGTTAGCCGTTAGCAGTTAGTCGGTAAATAACCTAGACACCCTCCTCGACTACCCTTACGCCGCTGGATGGATGCGATATCTTCAACCTTAGACCTCTGTCCAACTTTAGATCGGTTTTCGACTCGAGGCTTCACGGAACAGTGACCAAGAAACTTCGATGTTGGTAAATCGTCGTCGAACGATCGATTCTTTGTACCTTCGCGTCTGTACGTCGGTTTTTCTTTTCCGATGGAAAATCCATCGTCGAGTGAAATATTAAACGGTGAAGTTCGGTTGAAAGGCAAGGGGGAATCGACGTTTTGACGTTTCGATGGTCTCGAAGGAAGGACGTTGAAGACAAAGCGATCGTCCGAAGGCGAGGGGACGGACTGGTTGTGAAGTAGTTTCGTTATTGACCGGTCGAAGAGTACAACTCGTTCACGGATCCGGGAATACTTAATCCAAGTGGTGCTCCGTTAAAGCGATGACAGGAAACGTCAGGCCACCACCGCGCCTAGTGATATATCGATATTCGCGGCAAGTGTCGGTACTAGTGGGGGTGAAACCGAGTGAAACACAGGCGGTGATGTTAGCGATTCCGTCACGAAGAAACACTAGCCTCGTGTGCAAACGATACTTGTTGATTCTTCGACGAAACGATCGAAATTCGCTGAAGAATTACTTGGCGAAACAAATAATTAATCCATCAGATTGTGCATATTGCCGATTGGCACGCTTTTGTTGATCGAAACAATGATAGTATTTATTCTAGTTCGTGTATAATTTAATTGATATTCTTCTAAAGTTATTTCCCCGGAGCGGTCGCCACCGTTAATTAACTCTGAAATCGCTAATTTACCGCTGATAATGTACGCGCGGCTCTCTAACAGGCTTTATGGAGTAGAATGGGTACGGAGAATAATCAGACAGGACAGAGCAGTTAGGATAGCCTGTGAACCAGCCGATAGCGGCAAATGACCATTGCTGACACCAACATCGTCTCGGTGTACGCTTCGATAATTATATACGCGTCTACACAAGCTAGCAGTAGTGCTATGTCAGCCTTTACTTAGGACTCTAATGACTACCGTTCGTCGGTTGTCGGCCAGATAACGTAATTACATCAACAAAAATATTTCGTCGACGATTAACCGAGTATTCAACGTGGAAGTTTATAGCCCTGTTACACCTCGGTGTTTGTTCACCTTTAATACAATGTGTACGCGCGGTTTATTTCTGAAACTATACAATTTGAGAGTGTGGACGTGAGTGTGGTGAATAAGATAAACTATTACTTGCGACACAGGACAATTTTATTTAAAATTGTAGTCGTCTTTCGAACCGACTTGCACGGACGATCGTTGAAGACATAATGTGCTTCGCTCTTCTAATTTTGTCCTCGTCGAAGAGTCCTTAAAACTAAAAAGTTCCCTTTAGGTTTTTCCATTCTAAACAATTACACCCTAACCTTCTAAGTTTAGGGGCTCGCCGTCTATGTATCCCAAAACATTAACCTTGTCTCGGCAAAAGAGACTCCACTCGACCTGACCGATGTACGCCACAAATTCATTAGTTTATGTTAGAAATCTAAGACCTTTTACAATAGATCACGCATTAACACCGGTGGCTGGTTTTTGCAAGAGGGTTTTCGGAAAGGTGTCGATGTCGAAAGGACCTTCGGTTATGAATCGAACGCGATTCAAATGGAAAAAGAAAGGTCAACCGAGTTATTGTTTTCGTGATGAATGCACATAAAATAATGAAACCTCGAAAGTACACCGGTCTGGGAGAGAAAAAAAAATATATCGCGAGTAATACAAGCGACAGCGCCATAGGGGTTCCACACGCTTCACGTATGGCGAACAGGGAATTTATTGTCCATGGTCAACGAAGAAGACGATCCAGTTGTCCTGGCACGTCACGGACAAGAGATTCGCTCCTGCCGGGTACTTCGGATTTATCGCAAGTTTAACATTACACAGAAGTTGGAAACGGCGCGAGGGATTCTGCCGGATATTTATACGGTTTGAATGCACGTACGAGGATCATTCTAATGGTTTTATTATACTGATACCCACGGGATTTCTTGGTGGACGCATTCGCACCCCGATCTTCCACGATCCCGCGGTTTCCACGATTCACCCTGTTCACGATCCTGGATTTTTCCCCGGGAGATACTTTTTTCGTGTTTCACGTTGAATTCTTTAAACGATACGTCAGCTTAATCCTTTAACCGCTAATTTCGGAATCGAAAGAGAGAGCAGACAGTGGCACGACCGCAAAGTGATCTGTGAGAGTTTGGATCGACGAAGGTCCTGGAACGTGGTTTCGACGCATCTTTCCTATCGAGAAGGACGATTTATCATCCCGAACGTTCCATAGGAATATTGAATACGACAAGATAATCTCTCGACACCCTTCTTCACCCTCACCTCCTCCACCACCCACTCCCCGCCGTTCTGCCATCATGACCGACAGCATCCCCGTTTTGCGGTAGCGCCAGTAAACGGTCGTGCTTAATGTACCGCACGGCCCGATAAGCCGTTATACCGTCGTGACGTAGCCTCCAGTTTTTGCCTTGCAAAACGCAAACGTGCACCCTTTCTTCGTTGACGATACTCGTGACAGCGGCACCAGTCACTGACAGAACTCGTTATCGGTAGCCACGTGTACTCTCGTGTTCACAGTAAAAGTTATATACGTGAAAAGGGTCCGTACACCCCCTCGTGCTCTCCCTCTCTCTCTGTTCTCGACTCTTCAAATATTTCTGCGTGATATCATCGCTGTTATTATCGCAACCCCCAATTATACCGCGAACCAAGTAGAACGTGGTGGTGTATTAATTGAAAATTTTGTCGTTCGACTCATTACCATGGAGATCCAAAGCAATTTATCGATATTTTCACAAATGAAACATAGAAAGTTTCCCTTTTTTCTTTTTCTAGACAATATTCACCGTGACCATTCGAAACGTATTTCACGATCCGCTGTTAGAGACTTATCGGCGGCTTATCTCTAGCTCAGAAATTCCAGCAGCTAAGATAGCAATCGGCGCGGCTTAATTATGCGGAGTTCGGTCGACGGAACCGAGCAGTTATGCTAATCCGACTTTATTAATAAGGACTCGAGCCAAAGTGGAGATCGCTGTTGGAAATGGTAGCCTTAACCCTTCGCCTAGGGTCCTCGATCCACACCCCCTCCTCGAGTCACTTCGCAGTAACCAGGGAACGTTCTTTGCCGTCCCGCTGCGTTCGAACCGGCGAGATTTCTCGTATAATCGTTTTATCCTTCGTTTGCTTTCCGAGACGTTCTGGGAAAATCAGCACAGCCACGCGGAACGTTTCGTTTTCCCGAAATTACCGGCAGAATGCTCGCTATTTAATTAAGACCGACAGCTTTCCGCCTCCGTACGTACCGATACGCGAGTCTTTTCCAGACGTCCGCCGACGGTGAGCTTGTTTTCGAAACGATTTCGGGTGAAACGCATTCGCGTCACAAACAGATGCCTACGTTCTCGTTTTTCTTTCGACGTTATTTTGAAAAACGGAAAAAAATAAGTATCAGTTGAAATTTAATCGCGAACCAATGATGCACGCGTTATGTTCGAAGGAAAGAAGATCGATGACAGATATCGCTTGAAAGCATTGATCAGGCGATCGGAACGATAATAATAAACGATTGAACGCGACGGACAAAGGTGCTGTCACCGTTTTGGACGACACGCCGGCGGCTTTGAATAACCGGAAGTGACACTGCTGTCAGAACGAGTGGATTGTTCTGACAGCCAGTTATCGGTTATCGGCAATTTTCAAATTTATCGGTTCTCCACAAGACGAGGCAATCGGTTCTACCATTAACACGTTCACTGCCGCCGGCTGATTGGTGATCAACGCTTCAAACTTAATATGTATAATCGAGTAGCTGAAGAAAGAATATAGTTAATTTTTCCTCGATGAATATGTGTTCTGAAAAATTGTATATCAAAACAATCGATTTGCGTTTCGAATGGCACGACGGTTAATCGAAGAGGAGAGGCATAAGATGGCATCGAAGCAAACACCAACAGAATACAGATCTCGTTCCATAGTGGCTTGGCTGATGTGGCAAAGGGGATGAGGGTGGAAGCAAAGGGAACGGTGTTAGTTTCCGTGGCATTGACGTTCCACAATACAGCCCTGATGCCGTTGACACCCCCATTTGCAACCCCTGGCCGGGCGCAATCTCTGCCGTCGCGGAACCACGTCCCGAAAGTGCGCCACAGCGAATCTTATTCATCCCCTTCCGTACTTCTCGCGATATTTCCGGTCGACCTCGAATAGCTAAGCAAAATTTCGGGAAACCGCCTCGAGACTGACTAGCTTCTTTCAACAACATGCTGTTCTTCGTCGATCGCATATCCAAAGATAAATTCATACTCTGCGAATCTTTTTCTTTACCTGCAATCCCATTTCCACTTTTCACTTACCAGCCGAAACGTTTATTCTAATTCATTTATCGATGTGCACAAGCGATATTCGATTCAACGTCGAACGAGAACGATCCGCTTTGACTTTTGCCACGGGTGAATACCATTGTTCGATCATTATTCGCGTATTGTTCGTGTTTCACGTGTACCGGTGTGATCGCGTTCCTTTGTCGATGAGATTTTAACGCGAACACGAGCCGGCACGGCGTTAATTCGATACTTAAAATTCTAGTCCCGTAATCCGTTTTAATTGCGCGATAACAGTGGTCGCGACGCGTTAACGAACGAAACGCGATGCGACGCAGCCGTGTTGGACGCGGGAGGAGGGGATGAAAGGGTATTCGTTTGAATTTAAATTATAGCAATCATATTTCTTGCGACTGTCGACGTCACGCTTCCGCTATCTCCTGATTCCCCTCGATTTTTGCATCGGCATTCGATCCTCCGTGCATATGCGTCCACGGAAAAACCAGCTTGCTTCGTCGACCAACTGCGCTCGCCATCTTGCCGAACCATCGTTCCGAAGTGTTTGGTGAGCCGGAAACAGCTGATAACGGTGTCAGTGATCGTTGCTCGCGGTCGTTCGAGGACGGTTAACGCCGATATTATCCATTGTCCTGCGAGCATGGCCGATAAGCGAGACCGATAATAGATTTTACGGGACGAGTTCGTGGTTCGTTTCCCTCCATCGTCGTTGCAACTTCTTCAAGAATACATCGTTCTACTTGTGTCGTCCCCACCAATGGAAACCTTTCTCGATAAAATAAAAATGTCCAAAATCCCGTATCACGGTGACTGATTTTTCCTAGTAGATAATTACGGTCGCGTTAAAATTTTGTTCACAAAGGATTCTTTCAGGCGAACGCAAAAACGTGAACCGGTACCAGCGAATAATGATCGGTGAAAACGATGTTGCCTCTCGTGACAGGAATCAAAGGCGCGTTCCCGCTCAATGATTTTGTTTATAATAAATCGGATCCGGCGAGTACCGCCGGGAATATTTTTCCGTGGCCTAGGGGGTATTATCGTTCGCGCCGCGCCATGCCGATAATGGCGGCAGTCAGTGGCGTATGATGCGGGCGTAGATAGCCGAGAGGCCGATAGGCGAGAACGGAAAATGCGGCCGGCGACCGAAATCCGGCTAATGGTTTCACTGAATCAAACCAGCGCCGCCGTTTAACGGAGCAAACAGACAGAAAATGGAGCGCAACCGCATATAAAGAGTCGATGATAACGAAATGATATATGACTCGACGCGAATAATAGAGGAGAGAACCGAAACCGACGGCTTTTCCCTGCATCTGCCTTTCCTCTCTCTTCTATTCTCTTCTCCTCCGATCTGCTCGCCTCTTCTCTTCCAATACTTCACTCCGATCTCTCCTTTACTCTCCTATCTGTTCTCTGCTCTCGCCTCTGGCTAGGGGTTATACGGCTCTCCCTTCTGTGATTGATCGGCTCCCAGATATATACCACAGGGATATTCACTACGGGATTAAGTGAATGCGCGAACACTTAATAATCCCTATAGTTATATTCCTTTTTGTCTTGCTCGCTGCCTTCGACCCGTGACCGTTTGTTCTATCGCCGTCTACGCACGCGTTCGATAGATTTCTATCTTGAACGTTAATGCGCTGAATGATGTAAGGGCTGCCGATGGTCAGTATCGAACCTAATCACATCCCTGTGCATTGATTTTCCATCGACACATTATCGGCGATGAAATATAGGAATCCTTTATGTGCTCTAGATAATCTAAGAAGGTGATGCGTCATGATATACCTTGATTCGGGTAAAACTCCAGTTATTCGTAAATAAAAGTGTCAGATTCTTCATCATCCAGCACGTTCGTTCTGCACTTTGTTCTCATAAAGGATCATTGAAACGGATGTGTTTCACGCACAACGCGGTTCATGGCGTTTTGAATCGAGAGACGAGCACAGAGAAGAAATTAAAGTATTATACATTAAACGGTTTAAGTCACGGTTTAGAGTAAAATTACCTGCGTGTAACGACCCGATAAATCTTCTCAATAATACACGGAGATAGCTTTCTCGACCGACGAACAGAAGCCCGAGAGAAATATGCGTTTCCGGTGACGAGCGGTTTACCGAACCGTCGCGTAATCGTCCCTCCGCGTAATGGCGGAATAATTCGATAACAGCTTCGGATAGTTATCGATTCAATTAGCTAAAGGTGCCATAAAAGTCAGGCCGTGCCTGCTTTCCTTTCGAACGATTAATGTTTCTAAAACCCCTTCTTTCTTCGACGAAATCGTTAACTTCCGATTAAGGGGTAAAAGTGTCGTTTAAAAATAAATTTTCATAAATACGATATCATTTTAATAGACCAAGGTAATCGTTAGATTATCTTTAAGGCATTTTCTTCGAGCAGACACATTTACTCGTTGCTTTATTGCAATTTACTAACACGAAATTGGATCGTAGCGAGTGTACACGGTCGTGAAACGTTCGAAACATCAAATACGACGTTACTGTCAAGTCTCGCGGCTCGCGTCGTAAGCAAACAAGTCAAAGGGTCCTTGTGTAGTCACGGTTGTTCGGCTATAAAGCATCCCTCGCGAAGGTACGGGTGCTAAGTTAATTTCCCGACATTACGCGAGCTGAGTGGGCCGTTAACAGTAAATAATACTGCAACTATTACCACCAAACGGTGCTCTCAGCCAAGAAATATGGCGCTCGTACAAATCGTGCTTAAGAATCCTAGCCCGAGGTGTGCCCCAAGTAGAATGAAGCTACCGTGCGACCATCCGTTTCCGTTTCCTCCGCAACTAACTCCCCTTGGACGATTTCAGTCTAATTTTACTCCACATCTGGAGATTAGACTTTCGAATGTATTTCAGGTACGAAAGGTTACTCGCATCCTTTCGTCGAGACGATGATCGTACGATACGGTCGACTTAATTACCTAGCCTGGATCGTGTAACCAACGCGCAGCAACGATTGCTTTAATATTCAACGTTGGTAATAGCCGGACACGAGGTTTCGGATTCGTTCAATTATTCAATCTCCGCCAGCCAGTTAGGTCGGTCTAAATCGAGATCTAGGCTATGTCCGGAATTTCCCGGGGAGGAAATCTAAATTTGCCCGACGTTGCTTTGAATTTTGCAACGAACACTCTGCGCGAATCGCACCGTCGCACCATTGTTCTCTTCTTCGATACGACCAAACGATATACATAAAGTGATTTCGAAGAGGATACGATTGATCAAAAATTTCACTCGATCCCCTCGGTATCCTGTCGCTCTATCTTTAACGCATCGACTAGCAGGGTAGCGTAGCCGTTGAAAATGATCGATTTTGTGGAAGCCCGACAGCAACGACGACAAGATTCTCCTCAGAGACTTTAACGCTCGTTTCCAAGGTCCGAGTCTTAAATAATGCATGAACAGACTTGAGCCGAAAAAATGAGTGGCGGATAGAGCCGGAAGGGAGTCCAAGTCCCTTATTTTCTTTCTTTCCTCTTTCACGTCCGTCCTGTCGGAAATGAGAGCGTAGACAGACAAGCAACAAGCACTCATCACCGATTCAGAACGGACGTCCGCCGGGAGAGACGTTACTCGGATGTTCGTCTAATTGAATCGTAAGACTTGTAAAGTGTCCGTTCGGGGACCGTTTCGAAGCGAGTTCGCGCTGCTAAACGATCCGACGTACTCTCGTTGCCCTCGCAAACGTCGACGGAATTTAACGTGGGTGTGTAAACTTACGGCCGAGTCAGTGCACACGGCCGGTGTCTGCAACTCGTCGATTAGCAACGAAACGAATGCCCGCTCGTCTGCGCTTCACCAGCGTAAACGCTTCAGCAGCTCGCTAATCATTCGCAAACGAACTTCTTATTTGTTGGACGAGTTAATGAGATGGAATAAACGTTTGAATAGGCGTCGAAAGGAAAAAAGAAAAACGTCGAGGTAATCGAAGCGAGAGCAGACTAACGAGCAGATGATTATCGAGAGGAGGAAAATGGACATTTTGACCCGGGGACACGCGTGATTCTCGCCTAGAATTGCCTATTAGACGTTAATCGATCGGGGATTAAAAAAACACGGATTAAAGACGCCTCGGGGAACTTTCAAGTGCGGCTGACCAAGCTGTAAGTGAGTTTCGAGCCGACCCTTGGGCCACGTTGACCAAATTTCTCCGGTAGATAATTACGAGGGTCGGATGGTAGGTTGGGTCTTTCGAGGAAGGGTTTCGCGAGGAGATAATGTACTTCTGGTTAGACGATCGAGCCAGCGTTGCTTCTCGTCTTATTAATATCCGGCGATCGTCTCGTTTCGCGAACGTTCAACCATCTCGCGGCCCGGTCAAACTTGCTTGTTTGTTCTTTGTAAAACGATAACATGCTTGCCAACAGCAGCCGCGGTATAATGAATCGTTTGCCGAGAGATATAGACAACGTTCCTCGCTCGGCGCTTATTTAGCATAAAATGTAAAGTAACCCGTGGCCATGGGAATAAATTGTATTCCCATTAGGAGCGCCACGATGAGCGAGTCTGGCCGCATTTGAATACGCTCGGATTAAAAATTAAATATTACCACGGGCAAGAGGCGGCGATTAGAGCTCGTGGCGCGAACCGAAAAAAAAACTGGTTACATGATACGAAGCGGACACAGCCCTTGTGGAAATATTAAATGCTCGTTAATAATTCGCTATAGGAATGAAATTCGTAAAATTTCTATTCATTTCTTGCTGGAACTTTGAAAAAGGGATCGCTCGATTGGTTTTTATAACAGACACGGGATATTAGAATAGCGATTATTAATTAATAAACGATCAGTTAGATAGAAGGAGAGGAAAAGTTTTTGCAATATTCCTCGATTCGAGCGGGAAGACGAGGGAAACGCGAGCGGTAGGTTTTGATTTGTAGCCGGTCGCGGGATCGTATCGCTCGTGCACGCTGCACCATAACCATCTCTCACAATTTCGACGGCGAAGGTGGAAGCGCGGCTGACACAAGTGGTCGCGTATCTCGCGAAGCCTGCTTTCCTTTTTTTTTTTTTCTTTCTTCTTCCTCGAGGCATTAAAGCGTCGAGCGCCACGCCGAGACGGTTAACTAAGACATCAGTCATAATACGAGAGACAAGCGGACGCTAAGGCACAGGCATAAAGGGCCCTCGTAACTCCTCGTTTACCCAGCTTTTGTTTCTAATGCCCTACAGTCGCGCGGTTCTTCCCTCGAAACTGCTTTGCGCGTCTGCACGAGAACTCGCGCGTCTAACTTTATGCCAGAGAAACGAGGATCTCGGGATTCTACCGAGCCGGGGAATCGCGTTATCGAGCTCGACGACGTCGAGTGTTCCTCCCTTCGAAACTTTCCTACTCCCACGTTTCGCCGCGTTGAATAAGTTCGTTTCGAAAGTTACTCTCGCGATTCGACGTATCTACTGTGACCGATTTTCCTACGGCGTCGTTTACCATGCTCGTAAGACAGACAAATGCGTTCTGGTCAGCTGGGACAGCTCCAACCCCCCCGCCGCCGACCAGGGAGATTTACAAGTTTAGTTAGCAACGATCACACCCACGGGATTCGAACCAATGGGACGCTCCGTTCGCTGATTTTCGAAGCTTTCGATGCTTTTCGCGTCGCGTTTCAACGTTTATTCTCTTTTACAATAATTTTGATTTATTTAAACATTTGAGTATCTAATCTAGGTAACTATTAACTTGGCCTCACCCTTTAGAGGGTAAAAGATATTTGATACATCTGTTACACATCATTCGATATCGACGTAACGACAACCTCGAGAAAATCTTTCCTTTTCCCTTTTCTCGATGACGTCAACAAATCTCGCCTACTTCCTAACCGTTACAGATAGCTAGCCATTAGAGCGTCACTTTTTTCCCACGTATATGAATGACCGGACGCGGATAAGCCCCGCAGAATATATCGTCGCAGGACCGTTCTCCGTGCTAACGCATTTGTTTGAATTATTTTATATCCGACGATTTTTTATTATCAGTATCTCGCGTGACCAAACGGCGGGGCTACGTGTACCGAAAATCGGATCGTTTCGATTACCACCCTCTCCCTCCCTCTCTTTCGTTGCTAATAAACTCGCAGCTTCCGGGATTACTTTCAGCTAAATTATAAAATTATTGCAACGCGCTCGATTATTAACCGTTTCAGCATCGAAAATCACTGTAATAACGAGGACGCGTTACAGTAATTCAATAATTCGATGGAGATCGCAAGTGAAAGATAAGGGATGCGAGAAATTCGACGAGATAGCAGCGTCGAAAGCGGTGTTCGCGGTTTCGAAAGGCTTCAAACTCACCCCCCGATAGTGGCTGGAGAAAATGACGCTCGTTCCGACGGTCGCCCGGATCGTCCCGTTTGCCGGGCCAAAACCGCGTCGCATAATGGGAAAATTTGCGTAAACGGCGGGGTCATTAAGCACCCCTCTTACGCGCGAATGTGCGTGGTGGTCGCCGATGTGGAGACGGGGCTATAACTTGTGGTAATACCAACCTAACCGTGTACCCATGATTATAACGCTACCAATTAGTCAAGCCGGCTTAGGATGGCAGCCCTGCCTGCCCCGGGACAAGGGACCTCCTATACACCTCTACCTACACTCGCCTTCGACCACGTTGCCTCGGCTTCTGTTGAGCCATCGACTTTAACGCCTGAATACGGCCCGCAGAGCAGCCTGCTAAAATCTCTTTTGGAGATAGAGAAGAGATTTTAGTCGCACATTTCGGCAAAAGATAATCATGTAATTCTAATTTCCATATAATTTACGAAGCATAAAGTTCGAATTAAAGGGTGAAGGGTATTAGTGCTAAGGGTAGTACCAGTAATTGCTGAAAGTTTTCAAAAATTTTCTGCAATAAATTCTTATTGTTATTACATTCAAAAGTAACAGATGAAGGATCATAACGTCTGACCAATTTTCGGTTGTTCCACTGATTTGCGCGCGACAGAAGGTTCAAACAGAGCGACTCCGTTACCAATGAAGTTTCAGTCGGCACTGGCAATGCGTCGTCGTCCGCGGAGGAGGGGGCAAGTTTGGTAATTATTTAGCTAAATTGCGAGACAGTTGGCAGAGCACGGTAACATGTGTTCGCAACCGGCGAAAAATCTCTGAATTAATGCTCCACCATTAATTATGTTTATGAGGCTAAATTGTCTCGGGGAGGCGCGGATGTATGCAAATGTAATTTGCGAATTTGGCGTGTAGGTAAAACAGACGCTATTAAGAACGACGCTTTTGCTCTTCTCTTGCTACAATTTCGATGTCGTGTTTGAACCAAGAAACCCTACGATTCGATTACCTCGTTCGTTTGATCGAATCAATTTTTACTTTGTTGCCATTGATGTTTATCAATTTTTGACAGGTTTGAACTTTGACATATTTGAAGCAGAATGCATCAGAGATCAACATTCTACATCCCCTTAAAACGACACAAATTGCAAATCTCTTTGGGTCGATTTTCAAGAGGGGATGTGTTTGTTTTGCCCGGTCCCCGTTGCCCTTCTTCCGATAGGACCTGCACGGGGTGGTTCACTGCCGTTGGCGTACTCTACGTATCAGCTGTTTAATTAATTTTACGTCTCGCACAAATGAAACGGAGAAATATAATACACGTGATCCAGTGTGCCGATTTAAATGGCATCTACAATCCCTTCGAGCGTATGCTGCTTACCAGCATCTCTCTCTGATCTTCTTCTTTCTCCTCTCGTACTCGAGGCTCTTTCACCCGACGTACATATATTTCCTTTGAAATATTAATTTCTGATTATGAAATTTTATGGTTTTTTAATTAAGTTTATCAACGAGCTGCATTAACCCCGAGTGAAATGCTCTTTTGCGACGTTTAATACAAAAGCGTGACCATTGAAATATAATTCGTAGTTGGTCAGATGAAATAAATTTGCTTAAAAAAGTATGAAGAGTATGAATACAGAGAAAAATTCGAGCGGGTGTTTCTATACACAGGGTCCTGAGCGTGTAACAACCTCTTCAACGGTAGACTTTGATCCTTTATTACATTTTTACAAGCGATTACATTGGCCAGCCGCTGGCGATCCTTCGAGGCGACCTTATTTTCTTCTCCTTGCGACTAGACCTGCCTCCATCCACCCTCAACCCTCCGTAACGAAGTTGCTCAACTGACGAAGGAAGATATTGTTCTTGTTTGTAGCGAAGTTAACTCGAGTTCCGACTCGGCCGTGGCTCACTCACCCCTAATTAGGTTTAAGGGATTATAGAATTGCCTGGCAAAGTCGATTACGAGATTGGGACGACCGAGAGAGGGGAACGAGGCGAAGAAGTAGCCAGAGTTTTCAAGACGCGAAGCCTCTGCGAGGAATTTATCGGATTTCGCGAAACGCGCGGGAAAGCTGGCTCTTTCCGGGACCGTGTAAAATATAATCAAAGGCTTGAGCAACTTTCATCTTGATTTCACCGGTCGGAGAAAGGAACCGTTTAATTCCTAATTGTGTTTCTGATACAAGGCACGATTATTTGATGTTTTCTAACTTTATACCGTGTATCGTACGTTTATCTTATTTTATAAGAAAAAGAACCTGATCCAATTTTCTTTCTATCTTTCAATTCGTCACCAGTATAGTCGGTAAATTGGAGGAAAGCACAGGTGTCCTCGATTCGCAGGATTTCCTCGGCGTTCAGTAACCCGTTCACTTATCGCGCACGAGATCGCCGGATCGAAGCAACACGGCCTCCAAGATCCATCAATCGGGCCGCAATCGAAGTCCCTTACCCCTTGTTCCGAACGTTTAATAACCCCCAGCTGGCCGATCAGGGCAACGCGCGCGGTAGCTTGGATATGCTTGGGGAAAGGTTTGAACGCGCGGACGGAGAAGAATGCATACGTGTGGATGTATGGGGAAGAGAGAAAGAGAATTGCGGGGGTGAAACTGGGGGATGAGTTCGAAGGTAGAGAGAGAGAGAGAGAAAGAGAAGGATGGGGGTAGGGGCCAGTTGCATATGAGCGATTGCCACACACGGCGTGTAACGCCGGCCGTGGCGGCGGCATTTACGTTAATTAAATTTCCCCAGGCCGTAGGACCGATCCTCTAGCCCTCCTCACTTTCACCCCTCCATACCGACCGCCCTGGCATCAATCATTGCACGCTCAGCCTCACTAGCTGGACTCCGCTATACCGGAGGATCGAGTCGCCGGAGACTGTTTAAAATTGCTAACCCCATCCCTTTCTCTCTCACGCACACACCGATTTGCCCCCTTTTTACGTGTTCCCAACCCTTTACTTCCAGGACCGAAGCACCGGCTGATTCGCCAACGGCGACTTCCGCAACCTTCTGCTACGCTCCCTTCGAAACCTATGATTTCCCGTTAACTACTTCGACGGCTATCAATTAGGGGTCACGCGGCCAGTTTCCCGGTCACGTACTCTTAAATACACACCGACCGGTTCTGATTTCGATGAAAGAGAGGGTCGGAAAAGTCGATTGCCTCTCTGAATAGAGAACAACTCTTGATCTCTCCTCTCGTTTTTCTCATCGAATCATCGAATTTTTCACCTTTGATAATTAGAACTTTTTAAGATTGCTGTTATATTATGTATTTCTCATTTCGTTTCAAGAGTTTAAAAAAAATATTCTTAACGAGATCTCGAAAGATTTGAAAGATTTGAAAGATTAAAAAGAAAAAAAATCAATTCCTCGTGGTAATGGGATCGTTTTTGCGAAGGTCTGTACACATAAGTACCGCGAGGTAACGGCTGCTGCGGTATGGGTACGTGTGGCATGGGCGGCGAGGGTGAAACAGGGTGGCCTCGCTGGAGGTCGTGATCGGCAGTGGCAGTGAAAGCGGGTGGCGGAGGGCGAGGTACATAATGGCCGCGGCACGTGGTGCGTGCCCCCATTAAACCGATCGCACCCTGGATTGATTTTCAGCCTTTCGGCATTTGATGCGAACAAACTTCGTTGTCGGTATAATTGAATCGCCGCGAGTGTCCGCCTGACTCGAACGCAAATTGACCGAAACGCGATGCCCGTTGTAGCGTCGTCGAGTCGACGGAAAGGGAACAGAAATGGAAACGGAAACGAGGCCAGGGGAGAAAGAATCGATCACCGACGTGCATTCGTTCGAGTTCCAAGTGAACTCGATCATCTGATTAATCTCGCCGATTGAATTATCAACCTTACCCGGGATTTCTTTGACGATTATTGACTCTTTGTCTTTTAATTTCGTTTCACTCTACAGATTATAACTTGATTTGAGTTGTTATGTATTATTGGAAAAAAGTATTTGTACGGAAATAATACGGACTTACGCACCAACCTAATAGAACCCTTTGGAAAGAAAATCCTTTGATTTCGTTCCTTTTGTTTAAATGAAAATAAAAGTACGCCGAGGGTGCTTTTTCTCTTTTTTTTTCTTTTCAATAGAAATCGATGCAAACCGCTTTGATTCGAGTGATCTTTCCCTGTTTTTTAATTCGCCACGAATCCTTTACGATGGAGGGGGCCCCAGCAACAGGGGAGCAAGCACGAAGAGAAGTATCGCGCTTGGTCGTTGTCGAGCCGAGGGGGTAGCGAATGCAATTATAATTTTAATTTCGATGGTATTTAATAAAGGGGCGCATTGCACAGCCTGCACCGGCGGTCTTCCAACCCTCGAGCCTACCATACAGACCTGTATGCGCTAATTAGCAGTTACGGCCCGCAGACCGCACGAACGCATTCTGCTGCTTGCTCGCGCGCTGCCACGTTGCACTTTCGTCCCGAACTCGTTCGCCCCGTTGAATCGTCAAGTCCGTCAGATCGAGGCTGATCAAACAGGATCGAACGGTAACTCGCTCAGGAAACGATTACGTTAAGTGGTCAAAATTGAACTTGTTCCCTATCATCTCTCCCATCTTAAATAAACTCTTTTCAAATTTTGAAGGAGAAATTCTTTTGTCAAGAAAAAAGTGGAAAAATATTGTATAGGTGCATGATTCGATACATCGACGAAATTATCTTGTTTGATAGAAATCCATAAAGCACGTATCAGCGTAGCTGGCTGCATTAGCAGCGAACGTATTGAAACGCTGTTTGAAACGTCGATAGCAACGATCATAGTACCATCGGCTGTTAGATATTCTAATTAGGGGTAACACGATACTTCGGTAGCAGAATAAGGCAAACGCCGACGATCGTAGGTGAAAACGATGCTGAATCCAGAGACGGCGGTGGCAGAGGCTAGGTTCTATAGCCTCCTGTCAGCCACTATGCCACTGACGGCTCGCTAATTGCTCGACCAGCCTCCAATTCTCCAAGCCGCCCCTGGCCCGGCCGCCGCGCCGCGTCGCACTACCCTTCAAATCCAAATCCAAATTCATCCCTTCGTAACGCTGGATACTCGTCCTTTCAGAATTGCGAGCATGCATTCGAGCATCGCGTGTACGACGACGAAATTTCTCTGCAAACGAGCGAAATAACTCTCGCCCTATTGCGATCTAGATTTCTAATCGATCCAACGGTCCCTCCTATCAAGCGGCGGGTTCACTAGAATTCGGAATTACCTCGTCTATCCATCGTTCGCCGACTGTATCGATGGGATACCGATAAAAGGCAGAAGATTCCATCTAGGATCGTTCGAATTGTTTTGTCGGCCCTAGTAATTTTCCGTCCATCAATTTGATTCTATGAAGCGTCTTTCTGGTCCGCGCGATGAATTACAACGAAACAGAGGAGCTGGTTCATTTTAAGTCACCTAGGGGAGATGGAACGAAAAAAAATTGCAAATTGCCTGGGCGCAACACGCTTCATGCGAAATCGATCGCGAGATTCGTGGTCGCGCGAACAAACGGGCGAATAAGCGAACGAGCGTATCAAGGGTCGGCACGGTCGCGAATTAATCGAGCATATAATCGATGTGCGCCTGTCGATATATATACATATATATGTGTGTGTATGTATATGGGAGCCATCCGCCTGGTCACCCTCGTGAACTCCGGGACCCTCTATCGTTAGTCAACGGTGCACGCGGTAACGCTAATTTCTCAACCGGACGTGACGTACTGTTTTGCGTCAGAAAAACTAATTTAACGCCTTACGCTATCTGCGCAACTAACTGTCAGAAAAATAGTTGTAAAGGTTGCTTTCTTTCACCCCTAATGATAAGATATGGATAATTATCGTTAAAAAAGGAGCATGTGTATCCTTAAATTGAATGAACGAGAAACGTTTGGCAATCGGCCGATTCTGATAACGAGGAGAAATCAGTCGCGACTCGATATCGATCGACGGAACGATGGAAAGCGGAATAAAGCGGGCAGCGATGAAATTAAGAGCATCGAATGACATCGTCGCAATATCTGCCGCATCTCCGCGACCGCGGACCAGCGTGCTGCCGGGCGGCTGAATGTCGCGATACCACGATCGTAGTCGGAAATTTATATCTGATTTTCCAGCGGAACGGAAATCAGGGAACGGCGCAAAATTGATCTGCCTTTTGATTTATTACCGCGAACTAATAAAGCCCCCGTGGTATCGAGCTTTGCCCGCGGCGTTCTACGAAACGACCGATAGGTAGCCGTATCGCATGCTGCGCGTTCTACCTGACTAGTTCAAATCCATACTTTACAAAGGCCAATTCGTGATTTCGACGTTTCGATTCGACTGTGACGATCAACTTCGATTCGAAGTCGATAAACACGGACATATACGTGACGGAAAACGAACCAATGGAGCAGAAATTCAGAAAGATTTCATGCTTGCACGAATTTCAATAGTGTCGCGGATAGGAATCTTTGAATCGGATCATTTTTATAAATACTGTTCTAATCTTTTCAATTGAAATTTGGATTTTGAAAATGGCTCAGATTCGATAATAACGAACGACGCGTCGTTCGCTTAAACGTTTAGTTCAACAACGATATTTCATTCGGACGTTTCGTCCACGGGATCGAATATCAATAACTTTTCAGCTCGAACGTTGTCCAAAGCCGTACCGCGGCGTAATTTCATTGCGTCGGTGAAAATAGTTTCGTTATCGCGAGCATACAATTGGCGTATCTTCGGCGATGGCCGGGTCGCGTTGTTTGCACGCGGGAAAATTTATATTTTTGACGCGGCTCGATTCGTAACAGGAAAGGTTCGAATGGTCGTCCCGGAATAATGCACGCCGTCGTTCTGACAAACGAAATTAAATGACGCTGAATTGTTTCACTCCATTCGCGCTCTAATAAAAAGCAGCCATCCTGTTAATTCTCGCTTATGAAATTTCGCTGGCGCACGCTCGATGATTGAACGCGTTCCCATGGATTTTCCGCGCTTCGATCGCCCGTTACTATTTCGTACAAACACCAACGAACCAATGGGAACGCGATACGCGTAATTGGATTTGTCGAGGGGTATTCGCGATTCCTAAGGGCTGGTCGAACAAAGTTCCTCGCGTCGATTCATCCGTGTAGGTATCTCTCCGAACGATTTCAATCTTTCACGACGACCGCACCGACCGCGATCTTCACCACCGAAGCTAAGCTCAGCAACGGAGGCTGTGATTAAAAATGCCATCGGTAACGAGTTCGTTCGACTGAACGAAGATAAAGAAAATTAGTGGGCGACGCGAACGCGATTGAATACGATCGAATACGAAGCTTCGGAACGTTTGTCAGTTTCCCAGAAGATAAATGGGCCAGTCGTAAGTTTAACCATAATATTCCCATTCCATAATAACCATTCTCCATATAACCATAATAACCATTCTCAATTTCTATTTTCCTCGAAACAGCACGAATTCCTTTCCTTTGTACATTACAAACACTATTAGGTATTGTTCAATTCACAATTTCAACTCTGAGCTTGTACGGTGATAAGATGTTCACCTCCGGAAGGAATTCAGACACGTGACGTTCGTCCATGCAAAAGGTCCGTACATTCCAGTGACGTTCGTAGCCCTCAAAGCCCAGTACACCGGTAGCCCCTTTGCTACGGAATACTCGTGTGTCGACCCCGAGACAGACGAAGGGGTAGGGAAAATATCACCGCTTGATGCAGTCCGACGAGACGCTCGAACGCACCCTCCAGCGGAGGGAGGCTGTCTTCGAAGGGGGCACTCCTCGGACAAGAGTATTTCATATCTGACTATCAAAGGTGGAGCTTTGTGCAGTTTATATTAAATCACGGCACGGTTACGTGATGTCAATAGACGTGCCTTCCTTCTTTGCCTCGCTTTTCATACTCTTTCTTGGAAAAATTCTATTAAATCGTTCTTTCGGGTAGAAAGCGAACCGAAAGAGTTGCTTAAACTATCAAATAATTAATTCTCGTTAAATTGTATTGCCTGAAATACCGTGGCAGCTATTAAAATGATACCGGTCTCGTTCGAACGCGGGGGAAAAAGAAACTTAAGAGCAGCCGATACGAACGAAATCACTTGGAACTGATGAATGAAATCAAATCAGTCCCGTTTGTTGATTCGCTATCGGTCGACGGAGGTAGATCGAGTGCACGGAAGAGTAGGTTGGAAACAAGAGGGGTCCGTTGCAGATTCCAATCGATATGATGCACACACCCCGATACCGACAGCGTTATTACGTCGAGTGCTATTAAGACTTCCAATTAGTTCGATGTACCAATACGCGGCTGTGCAGGTTTCATTCAGGAAAATCAGCGGAAAATCGGCCAGTTGTTTGTAATGTTCCCGGGGACACGAGGGGTGAACCTCGGCGCGGTGAAACAACGCGTTTGTATTTTTCATGAATTTAGCCTCGAGTGTTTTCCAATTTTCTCTATGCCAGAAAAAACACACGGGGGCATACGTAATCGGATAAACAAAAAAAAAAGAAAACATCTGTTCGTTGAAATATTTGTTTTCTAAAACGACGATTGGGCTACTTATCAGTAACCAGCTAGATATTCAAAGTTTTATCGATAGATGACTCAGTATCGATGATATTAGGTAGATCAATTGAAAGGGAAGAAAGAATGCGATTATACCTTTCGCTCCCGCGAGAAATCTATACGAAGCTTATCTCATTTATTACCCACCCTGTTTTGCTCTCGTTCGAAGGTTATTTTACAACCCTAGATAGGGGCGAGTAACGTCTTTGTTTTCACCACAACATCCTCCGGCCAGCGACCCCATAGTCGCATGGTAACCGTCCTTCCAACAGCAACGAAACTTAAGGAAAGTTGCGAGATAAGAAAGCATCGTGCTTTCCGATTTTCCGTATCGCCACCTTCTACTTTGCTCTATAGATTCGCACCAGCCAAATTGCGCTATTACTTCCTAAACGACTCCTCTTTTATTGTTCCACGCGCGGATATTCTTTTTAGTTTGAAACTAAAGAAACCTTTCAGAAAAAAAGATTAATTTTTCTTTTTTCATCAATTCGTCGATTTGTTCCACGGATCAAAGGAATTTATTTTCGCTTTCAATTTCACAGCCAACCTGGCCTGTCGTTTCTAAATGGAATTTAGATTCCGGAAAAACGTACATACACCTGAAATAAAAAAGAAAAAAGAGACAGGGAAAAACAAAACAGGGACATTGTAATCGCGTATGCGAGTGGTTGAAAGCACGCGTTGATTTTTCATTTCGAAAATACGGTCGAGTACACAGCAACCACGTCAACCGATGTCCTGGAGGTAAAACGTGAAAGGAATATCGATATTGAACTATTCAACCGAATAAAACACATATCGGCGTTTTTGACAGAAAGTCAGACGAGATTCTATCTTCATGATGGAACAACGACACGATTGAACGTTTAGTTCTTTAAACGAGGAATTATCGAAATCCTTGAATCCCGAATACCTGGATGAATTCCGTGAAATATATACTGTCAGTCAAAGATAATGGATCACTTATCAATAATAAAATATCGTCTCTTTCGAGTCGCCCAGAGAAATCGTATAATCTAATTTTAAGTAAGATACTGTCGCACTTTTAACCGATAGTACATTTTATTCGAGAGTTTAAAAACCATGCTAGGGAGGAAATTGAAATAAACCCGGTGCGAAGTGGAGCAGAGAAAGCTAGAAACAAATAACAAAGCAAAAGTAGTTAGATAGAACGAACAGAGAGAAGGAAGAGGGTGGGGGACTTAAGGTCGTTTTGTTCGAGGAAGGAGATTGGCTTGGAAGAGAGAATACCTAGTTGTTAGCAAGCACGAAGCAGTCCGGGGTAGCTAGATAAGGCGTGGGCATAAACGTCCGCAGATAAGGGTAGTTTGCACCCCCGTTGTGGACAGTTAGCCTTAAATGAGGCTGGGGAGGGGTAGGAGACGTGTTAAGGCTTTTGTTGCCTGGCTCCCATCTTCCCGCTTTTGAAATCAGTTTCGCTGATGTCACTTCCCCGCGATAGGAGATCGAATATTCTCATCCGACATAAGGAGAGATAATTCGTCTTACAAAAATCCCGTTCACCACGAATTTCCAATTCGAAAGGACACCGTCACTGATCCGATAACGAAAGGTTAAGGGACGGACAGGTGAATCGAGAAGCAGGAAAGGGAGAATAATTAAAAGAGAATCTTCGTTTCGCGTCGCGTTCAAAAAAGAGGAAAAGAGGAAAAGAAAAAGGTTGCGGTGGGTCGGTGATTTTTCACGAACGTCGTCCGTACAAAAATCCTGTCTCGCCGTTCTAAATTCCGCTTATCTAATGGGGTTTCGACAGTAATGTGCCGGCGTATTATGTAGAACCATCCTGCCAGGGCCATCCCTTTTACGTGGAAGACCACGAGCAACGGTGCCGTTTAGCGTCAGATAGCGGAAACGTATGAGGGACGGGGTGAAACCACCCCTTATCTTAAGGGTAGCTACTCAATAGCTAGTCGCACCGAAATTTCTCCCGGATTTCTCTGTCGTTCTTTCTCTCCTTTCTATCGTTTTCATTTCTTTTTTTTCCTTTTTTTATTTCTCTGTAAGCACATACAACTCTTGGTTCCTTTCAGGTACGTCTAACGGAACGTTTACGAAACCTATACGTTATTCTTCATTGAAAATCGTTCGATCGAAAGACCGCTTCTCATTCGTACCTGCGAGGCACACGCGCATAATTTAATGTACAAGACACTGGAGGCACTGCAGCCTTGGTTCGAGCCACGGCGTTTAGGGTTACTTATACTTTGGAACGGCAATGTGTGCAATGTACAATCTACCTCGGGGGTAGGTGCTTGCGGTAAATCTAATAACGTTGTAATGCTGTTACCCCCTCAAAGTTGGCCCGTAAGTTTCTACGGAGGCCTGTTGGCTCCGACCACCGTGCCGAGAATTCCTAACGCGCGCGTTGTTCTAGCTGCATACGCTACGTATACGAATACTTCCGGTAGAAAAAAGCGACTCTACCTTGAAAGAAATTCGTTTCCAACAAAAGAATCGTTTTCGAAAAAGACCCACCGCAACCTTTTTCTTTTCCACTTTTCCACTTTTTTGAACGCGACGCGAAACGAAGATTCTCTTTTAATTATTCTCCCTTTCCTGCTTCTCGATTCACCTGTCCGCCCCTTAACGTTTGTTATCGGACCAGTCACGGTGCGCTTTCGAATTGGAAATTCGTGGTGAACGGGATTTTTGTAAGACGAATTATCTCTCCTTATGTCGGATGAGAATATTCGATCTCCTATCGCGGGGAAGTGACATCAGCGAAATTGATTTCAAAAGCGGGAAGATGGGAGCCACGCAACAAAAGCCTTAACACGTCTTCGTTTCGTTTAATTCTCTGAAAATAAGGAAATTGTCACGCGACTCGTCGATTGACGTTCCACGAAGATGGGCAACAGGTAGCTGATAGCAATTTACCGACTTTTCCGGCTAGACGTGGTTGAAATCGAAAGAGAGAACCGCTCGACGCGTTCTTCCGCAAATTTCGCGCAAATCACCCTTCGGTTGCTTCTCCCTTCAGCGACGGTTTGTTGGAGCTCGCGTAGATATATGTCACGAGCCAAGGTAAGCCTCGTAGTCACCCGAGGGTGTTCCGCAAACTATGCTCGCGAAAAGTTCAACACAACTTCATAACATCGGAGCTTCGTGGGAGAATTAGAGGGGGTGAGAAGGGACTCGAAGTGGATGGTCGGAGAAGTGCGGCCCGTCGGGGTCGGGGGGTAAATTTGTTCTAGCGTGAGCTTACATGGGTTACGTTAAGTACATAGGTGTTTGGGGGTAGTTAACTGTATTCGTCAGACCAGAATACCTGCGTTGTGTGTAACTTGGAACGTCCTGTAGCGCGAACAGCAATTCTCCTGTGAATTCGCTAAGTTTCTATTTGGTATTTGCAAAATTGTATTTGTGAATTAAAATTAAGAACCTTAAATTATTCGCGAACTGTTCGTCGATAAATCTCAGCTGCTCGGTGCGGAATATCGTTCGGGTTACATCGTAAGGGTAGAAGGAGAAAAATCGCCATGGTAACCGTAAAAATTCTGGCAACGATTGCGGTACGATGAATTCCCAGTTAAAGCCCGGTTATAACAGGGCTGTGCGGTTTATCGCGAAAAATTCTTCGGTCGCTTAAAATCGCAATACAAAACGACCGTTGACCCGAATCCTATTCTTCTTCCGTATTTTTCTCTCTCGCTCGGTGTTCCTCTCTTCGATTGTCCCCGTCCTCTCTCGTGTAATCCTCCGAACCACTCTTTCTCGCAGTACCGGAGATAAAAATCAGTAATTAGCCAGGACCATTATGGCGGCCGTTTGAAAAATTAGCGGGTCGTGGGGGTAACCGCCCCTCTGGGCATAATCCTGCATCGGTAACGGCGCATACCAACGTGCATCCAACCTGTCTCTGATTTATACGGGTTTGCTATTAATTACACCCACCCCACTAGCTCGTTTTCCACCGCCAACCCTTCTCTAAACGATTATTCACGAGCCTCTGATTTTCTTGCGCTGTAACGCTGCGATTCTTCTTGTCCGCTTCTCGATTCTACTTTTTATATAGAAATTCTTCTCTTTGTTCTGCAACGTTTTGACAGCGATCGAACACTATTCTTAAGAGAGGATATTCTGAAAAGTCAACCGTTATCGAAAAATAAACGGTATATATTCGACGCATGTAAAATTGTTGGAAAAACCACTATAGTTTTACCGTTTGCGATTTTTTTTACGGCTACGTTACCGTTCATTCGGTATTTGTTTCCATCTTTCGGTGTCCACCGGCCGCATTTTGAATTTGTGCGTGCTCGCACGTTTGTGCGGGTGGTGTGTGTTTTTTTTTTTTTTTTGTTTGTGTACGAAAGAATTCGAGTCCAGTGCGCCGAGCCGAAAATTCCATCCGGGTCTCGCATCGGTTGTTGTTTCAACTGACGCTGGCCAGTCTCGACGGGCTGCGGTGCAATTAAATTAAATGCTTCGGATTAATTGTTCGAAAGCAGTTAAATTAGTTGCATTTGTTTTGCCCGATTTTTGCGCAATCTCGGCGCGGAATGCGCGACGCTGTACGCACACATCGCGTGTCCTCGAATCACGCTCGGCTCTGCTATCGCGGATACAGGCTCGAAATACTGGCGTGCTTTTGCGAAAGAGACTCTTAAAAAATTCATTTAACTCGTGCGCGTTTGTATGTTAAATGGATACGTTTTTCGTTTTTCCATTTCACCGAACATAGAACCCGTGATCTCGCTATGCTCCACTCCTCTCGAAAGGATCACGCGTTTTAAGGGTAAAAGAAACAGGAGCACGCGATTTTCATTTAATTCTCGCGACAGCAAAGCAGAAAACAAGAGGCGCAATTCCGACGAAAACATTTGTAATACAAATGTGAATGGCGATAAGTTTTGAAATACATTTAACACTTTGAATGCCATCGGGTGATTATGGAAAATAATATTGTTATTGTACAAATAATGTAAAATAGAAAATTTTAAAGAAAGCTTCAAATAACTATCTCTATTCTTATTAATTAGAGCTTCAAAACGTCTCATTTTTACCGTGGCAGTCAATGTATTAAAGATTCAAGTTGAATTTATCAGACATACAGTAATTAAGTTTGCTTTGAAGACTGCAAATTAACGCGTCGAGAAAAAAAAACGAAAAGAAATTTTTATAAATGTCGAAGAAGCTGATCCTTTGAGAGAAACCGGCATATAGAAGAAGGTGCATGGTCAGCGGGGACGCGGACTCTCGAGTCACATTGCTCGGATGCTGACGATACGTGGAGGACGCGTACGAGCGTCTGGCAAGCTTGCAAGTAAACGTACGGTAGACATGGTTAGACTGGTATCCGGCCGCAAACTCTCAACCTCATTGCAACCATCCACCACCCCGATTCCAACTAGCTTTCGTGCTTCTCCCGTCGTTGAACCCCCCTCTGACACCCTGTGCACTCGCCTCGTTGACCGATACCTGTTCACCAGATATCGCATCGTCGAGACATTCAAGACATAACGGACCGAGGAGAGATATGCATCATTAGGATTGCCGGACAGCCGACACACGCGGCCACTCGACGCGGCGTTCCTGTATCCTTCGATTCTCGATCGGTCGAGATTGTTGGAATGCTGAGGGGTGCTTTCCACCTCCTCCTCCTCCTCCTAAGATGGTCCGCATAACCGATTCCATGCCTCCCACGCGTGCTTTCCTGCGTGTCTGAGTACCCAGCCGCGTTCGAGATTTCATCGAGCTAACTTGCACTTATTAACAAGTTTTCGAATTTTCTTCAATTTCCCTCGGTTAAGGATAATTCTAGGGGGTAAAACTATCCTCCCTTTAATCTTGCAAAAACTCAGATTACATATTTTCTGTGCGCTCGTTTAGACATTCCCACTACTGAAATTGCACGTCTCAGTTTATGTGCATAGATGGCGGAAACAAACGAATAATGTTGTTGAGACACCATAGATGGTCCACTGAAACGGGACAGTTGCGGTGAGGGGGAAGATGGAACTGTGTATGCGAAGCAGAGAAGTGATAGAGGGACAGTGCGAGATACGAGAGAGAGAGAAAGAAGGAGTGAAAGATAGATGGTGATAGGGGTGGGTTGAGGTGAAAGGGGTAGATAGGAGGGATGGTGCGGTGCCAGTGGCGGTGCCACTGACTCGCTCAAACAACGAGGGGTTTGGAAAGCGTAATCGTTCTAGCCCCGCACCTCGACCAACTACCCCTACGTTTCGTACCTATCCTCTCGCACCCCCGTGGTTCTGTACCCGCTCGTGCTCGCTATTTATTGCCCGCACTCGGCCGGTTCACAACATAAATATGTTACACCTATGGCCACACCTATTGCCCACGGCGCGCGAATTCCTCCGCGAGCATCCGACCGATCCGCGAAAAGAATTACGCGGATAAGCGGATAAACGTTGTTTCCCTCTGGTCATTTGTTTTTTTCTCTGGTTTCGGTGGTTTTTCTTCTTTTTTATTTATGCCTTTCTATGATCTTTGGATTTATTGATGATTTCATTTTATTTCCATGTTAAATTACGTAAAATTAGGAACACATAGGTTAATTTCTGTTGAAACACTTTTTCTATGGATGAAGTGTCAGAAGTTAGGTCAACACCACCGTCCCACCCCTGTCTGCTTTTAAAACGGAAACTGTCAACGATCTCTTACCGAGGAGACACAGTTACTGCCACAGGGATCGAGGGTAACGTAAGAGCGAACCTGTTAAGGGCTCGAAGCTAGGGTGGCACGGAGGGTCGAGTTTTGGAAGATAAAAGAAGGACCAACTTGTTGAATATCGACCAAGCTTGCAATCTACCATTCTTACATTCTTGACAACCAACTTTCGAACTTGATTCCGTATGATTGTTTCAACCTCCTACTCTGTCGCAAACAATAAAATTGTTACTTACGTTTTCTTGTGATTCTGTCAAAGTCTCTACACTTTCTTCCTCCAGCTACGTTCTCCGCTCGATTTGCCAATGTTCCAAGTATCACAGAGCACTAGTAGTGTCTCCTTCTGGTTCGCCAGTACGTTTTCGGTGTGCGGAACCAGGTAGCAGAGTAACAGTCGATCGAAATGATATTCAACGATCAAAGTGGATGATTAAGAATTGAAAGAATTTGGAAAGTAACGAAAGGTCTGCGTAGACTAGACTCTTTCCTCGAGGACGAAAGCTTCGATTGGTGAGCGCGACGCGCAAAAGCTCGACAGCTCCGCGGACGCACGTGCAACTCGGCCGCGTGGCACGTGGTGTTTGTCGGAGTGGTTCGGCTCGAAAGCCGCTCGGCAGAGCTTGCAAGCTCTCGAGCTTTCATTGGACGATGGGTGGAAACTGCGCATGATTGCGGGTGTGGCCAGAGCTTAAGGGGCGGAATAAGCACGGGGTGACGATAGGGCATCGCGAAAAGGGGCACGTCTTCGTGGGTGTCCACGTTCCTATGCTATCCCACCCCTAACGTGCTTTTTCCTTAAGCTTCTAACGAGCCTGAGAAACTGGTCTCTCTCCCGGACCAAAGCTTCGAGAACTTGCAAACTGGCTTCCACGATCCGCACCGACACGAAGAACGGGTCACACGGGCTAATTAAGGGGCAAACTAATGACGTCGTGGACTCGCGAGGACACGCTCTTCCAGTTAACGTGCTCCATGCTGATGTTATTCATCGAACTTTTTGCCGGGATACTCTTCGGTGAACTTTTGTCCTCTTTGAAGCTTGCACAAGCTCCGAGAACTCTTGGATATTGATGATCGGTAACCTTATGGTGCACCTACCTGAAAATAAAAAATTAAAAATAAACGTATATAGTATAGTCCCTTTAATTATAATCACCGATCACTACCGCAGTAATTAATTTGTTATAGAACAATATCGTTTCACACATCGCGACATTCGTAGAAAAAAAGAAATCTTATGATATTTGAAAATTCGTCGGACGACATCGATCGACAAAGCGTATTTTTCTTCGGTAGCAACAGGTGAGGGTATATTTGGCATTATCGAGAAAAGAAGCGAAACCGAGGCGTACACGAGCGGGCCGCAAAAGCTGTTTTTCGGAATCGGGACATCGTTAACAAATCAATCGGGGACCGATCAATGTTTGGCGCGGTCGTATGTCCGCGGTAAAGTGAAAGTCTAATCACGGCCGACCGATAAATAAATCGGTTTAGCTAAACATCGAATCAGTTAGGAGGATGGTGTGATTTCTAGCCAAAGAGCACGCGGTCCGTCGTTCCACGAGGATGGGGAATTTCCATCGTGTATTTACATGGTATGCCTGCTGATTGGCTTGCACGGTTAGCATCGTTTTAATGATTTACCCTTGGAGAATCGCATTAGCCCTAGAAGAGCGTAATGTCATTTATTATTGATTTCTCGTTTACGTAATTCCTTTATGAACGATTGCGATTTGCCAAAATTTTCTGACGTTTTTCCCAAGACATCCGAAATAACGAGTTAAATTATTCCGACAAGTAAGTCATTGTGAACGATCTGTAACTGACATAATTTGTATAATTGCGAAGTCACGTTAGATCGAGGATGTGTCTAGACAGCAGATACTCGTTGCAGTGAAAATCAGACGGTGACACGTAAATACGTAATGGTCCGTCGTCTCGGCAGCCAATTATATATAACGCCAATCATTGATTACAATTATGACACGAACGGTGCAAGACTCGATACGGATATAGCTCGCGATTGCTATTTCATAAATTCACAATGACGCACGGCCCGGCCGTGAGTGACGCGTCATATATCGCGGTATAACGCGGCGAACATTTATGTGCACTCGCCGGCACATAATTGCAATTAGAGCGGAATTCATTTACATCGGTCGACGTTCGATTTGTTCAGGTAGAAAGCACGGATTTGCACGGGACCTGGTGTTGTGCACGCGTTCCTCCAGTCTCGATTTATTTCCGTGCTTGTCAATCCTACCACCGTGCTGCGATGTAAACGGGATTAGATTAGCCGGTGGCGCGCGATACGCGACTGTTCGTCGCTTTGCAACAGAAGATAAAATTGAACGATTCACGGCCTCTTCGAGAATAACCCGTTCCGTTCGTAACGCTCTACGTTACACTACATGCAATCGATATCGGATTTCCTAAAAAATACCGTGGAAACGTTTCGTTTGATAGTTAAATATTTACACTGTTTCGTTTTTTTTTCCAATCTGTTTCGATATTTTCCTTCCCTTTATCCCTCTAACACTCCCCTCGCCCGTCTCCTTAAAATCATCCATCCATCCCATTGACCAGAATTTATCGTCGGAATATCGTTTTACGAAAATTACCGTTTGTTTCCGTTGGCCGGTGTGAGCAAATAAATCAATTTCGCTTTTATTATTTTAGAAGAGCCCTCCGGCTCCGATATTCGTTAAACGATAATACAACACGGTAATAACAGGGGGAAAACGGCGTAACTGTTAACCGAATAGAAGATCGGGAAGGGGTGGTGGGAGCGGTGGAAAACAAAACAGAGGTTCGTTCTAAAAATTTCATTTCGATTTTTTTAAATACCTCGCACGCTACCTCCGCGTTCGGGATTAAAAGCTAATTCGAACGATCCGGTTTAATTGAGCGATTAACGGCTAAATAAAGCCCGTTCCTATCTCGCTCTCTTTTGTCCTTCTCTTTTCCCTTCTACCTCTCTCTGTCCGGCCCAGCCCCCACCAGCTTTTAGAACAAATCGTTCGTGATGGTGTCCAGCCCGGTGGAAAATATAATTCAAAGATATTTATGGCTGGATTACCGCTGGAATTGGGTATCTAATATACATGACCGGTTCCACGAGCCGACCGGACTTTAACTGTCCAACAGAGGGTTGAGTTTCGAGCTTTTTCCAGCGATACGAATCGCGTTTGCGCGCCAACGATCCTCGATTACGCGACGATACGATCGGCACCGCGACGCGTCAAGAATGGCCTGTCGTGCGATTCGTTTTGTACACGAACAAATTCTCCAGCCAGCTAGGCTCGCCGGATGGAAAAGGGACAAGAGTTTCCCGGCGATCCTGGAAAAGGATTAGCCGCAATTGATAGCCACGAGCATGGAGGAACGTGCTTGAACCTGGCGTTACGCACCAGAGCACCGACCATCCAACTATCTGTGTTCTGGTCGTTTCAAAAGTTTGCGTGTCGGCCCGTTTAGACTTTAACACGCGTGTATGCGATGTAAACAGGATGAAAAAACACGATAAAAAAGTCAAGCGAATAATTCGATGAATTAATTCGATGAAAACCCTATCGCGATATCCATTTTTATCGAGTGATTTTTATGAGAAAAATTCTAGATGATTTTACCTCTTCACGGTTCTATTATTAGCTGGTTATCGTTTAAAAATTCAAAGTGAATAATAAAAGTTTATCTGAGATGACCTAATTTAAAAAAAAGAACCTTATCGCTCGTTAGAAGGCGATCGTTTCGAGGTCCCTCCTCCGAAGAACGGTCGTAGACCACGCCGAACGCGGAATTAATTAGAAGCAGCTGCCGGTGCAGAGGCTAAACGCGATCGCAAGGGTAATTTTGATCCTGATCCAGAGTTAGGGCCAGACTAGTGTCCACTGTCCGATGTTCTGCAGTGTCCGGTGGTTAGTGCTGGACCAGATGTCGCCACGGGCGTGACGTCACTGGTTAACTACCCTTTCGCAACCAACACCACCACCACCAACCCCGCTACCTTCACCGCACCCGACGGACGCGATATACGGGGATGATTCTGATTAATTACCGATAGTTACACAAGCTGACGCCACGCCGTTGACAACCCTCGTCAACAGCGTGGACCTTTCCACCCTGGTGGACATCGAAAATCGCATAACCAATGAACTGTCTTCGATCGAAAAATTCGTTTTCGCGTAAAAATTTCGATGAAAAGGATCGTGTATAAAAACGAAAAGAAAGAATTGAACGAATTACAAGATTCTCGTATTGTAATTAATAATTTGGTAATTGCGGGGAGATTTTCGTTAAGACGAAACCTATCAAGGAACAAAATTGGCGTGGCAAATCCATTTATCGATTGGCCGAGGTTTAATTCATTCAGAGGACCGATGGGAAGGATTGTTATGCGAGAAGGGATGAAAACGTGCGAGCGCGAGCATCCCCTCGCGAGATGCATCGGGCCACGACCGACCGATCGGATCGCCAATATTTGGCAATTACGAAATATGAGTTTACATTTAATAATTGCGGTAAACACCGGCGGACGCGGCGAGTGGCCACAGGGGGTGGACCCAACGAGATATGGTCGCACGTTCGTTTGCTCGCTCGCTCGCGTTTCGGGTAAATTCCGATTTACCCTCTGTGATAGGCATTATTCGACGCAGCCCGCGACTACGTTTTATTCGCTCCAACACGCCGCGAACCTCTGTTTCCCTTTATCATCGTCCGCCGAGATAAATGCCCGCCGCACCCCCACAACTTTTTGTTCACCCTCCCCCTCTGTGTACCCTCTCGAACACACGTGTGCCACGATCCTACCCACGCATCAACTTTTCACGCTCGCGCCTGCCTTCGACGTGTGCATATTTGCTTTTTCTCTTGTCTCTCTTTCCTCATTCTCGACGTGTTAGTACGAACCATCACGGTTCTATCGCTTCGATTAAACTCACGTATATTCGATATAATCCAAGAGTTTTCCAAATCATAGCAAATAACGCCTTCTTTAAGAGATGCAAATCGGAATTTAGTCAGTCCCTGGAGCGCTTCTTATTAACGCCTTCGAATACTCCCAACTTTTATATCACCCTTGGTTATATTATTAATGCGAATATGATCGATATTAGGAAACATTTCCCGTGGGATATTTTCCAGGACAGGTAGATCGTTACGGTATTCGCGATCTGTCGCGGTTATCGACGAAGACTTTTATTCAAATGTAATATCTCGTTCGTCGACGAAGATTACCTGCTTGGGAAATGTGTCCCACAGGTACGCATCGATTTTCCTTTAGCCGGCAACCGCTTGTTTCGTCCTCTATTTTTTCCTCCGTATTACCATTTACCAAACGAGCGTTAATAAAAAGTTTCATCGATGAATTCGCATGGATGATTTCAGATTCGATCTAATAAGAATTTATCCAACGTATTACGACACAACTATGAACGGTTCTCTTTAGCTGGCCGTCTTGTGCCGTTGATTTGTCAAGAACAGGTAACTTAAGTTCCTCGGTGGTATTCAAATTGTTCTTGTATTACGTAACAGTTTAAATAAGTGTAAAATGCGAGCGAAGGCACGAAAAGGTGCTCGTCGATCCTCGAAGGTTACTGACATATTTACGCTGTTACGTAAATCCACGGGAGAACCTTGTCAGCTTTTATTCTTTTCATTGAAAGCCACCTTTTCCCTCTTTTCTGTCTCATAGACGTTCCTCTGAAGGGTTCGAGCCCGCGCCGCGCATCTATACGCACAAACACACAAACAAGACCTCCTGTATTCGCAGTGCCTCGCTAGGTAGTGTATCCCCGGTTTCTTTCCCCTTCTGTACGGTGTCCTATACAACAGTTCAAAAACTTCTCTCGAGCCACTCTCGACGGCAAGCTGTTCCCACCAAGGATCTCGCGCCTTTTTCCAATTTCTTAAAGAGCCGCGACAATTTATGTGAAGCGTGTTCATAAAGTACTGCGAGCAAACCCCCTCCGCTACACCCCGCAATGTGTCCCGTGTTTCAAGACCGAAGGAAACCTGAAGGAAATCGACCCCTTCGCGATTCTCTCGCAGCCAGACTTCTTAAAACTTCGCTTCTCGTCTTTCTCGATACTTATTAGCTCTCCCTGGCCGATCGGTTTCTCACGTACTCGCGTTCGCACGTTCGCCAGAAACTTTCGTAATATAGGGAACGTGTGCACGCGTCCATTTTCGGGCCGTTCACGAGCGCGACTCCTTTGTTTCCCTAAGGATTCAACGAAGGGACGAGCGCGAAGGACGAACGAGGGTGGAAATTCGCGAGAATCGAAAATGATTGTCCCGAAGATCGATGAAGGTTACTGGGAATTGAATTTAAACACCGTTTGTTAATAAGAAAAAGGATCTTTCTAGAGATTTGAATCATTCTTGGAGGAAATAGAAATTTTTCTAGGTTGATCTTGAACGATTAGTCTTAACGAGGATAACGGAAGAACGTTTGTACAGTTTCCTGGAGTCGAGCGGCTAAGGAATCGAGCTGAATTTCCGAAGGAGGATCGTGATCGTGTGTGGATACTTTAGGAAATTGATTGCGGGGGTGGTAAGGGGGTGGCTAGATGGTTTATTGTTCCTCCGCGACGTGGCAGCACCCGTGCCTTGCTACGACGGAATCCATTTTAAAACGCTCCTTGAGCTCGACAAACGTTTCGCTTTCAATTTACAAAGTCTGATATCCACTAAAACCAATTTCTATATTGCGTCTAACAAACTCAGTCTCGATTATTTTACTTTCATGTAACTATAACCACAAAGACGATCACCCGAGTTTCGTGTTGATAAAAATACTTTTTAAAAATCATAAGATCCTGGCAATAACGAAGGGGTTGTAAAATAGTCATGATTTATCCTGATCGAATCGTTCGAAGGAAGTGGTAAGATAGGGAGAAAAATGACAGAGAAAGTCAAACGGTAACAATTCTGAATAGCTAACACGGTGATTTGCTTAAGCGATTCAGCAGGTCGCGATTAATCGCCAGACTTAATGGCCGTCCTCCTGGCCGCGGGGCTAACCCCGTGAAATCCTCTCATTTAGAATTCCCCGGAAAAGCCGGCAGAGGACCTGCCACGAACACCGGACTTGTGGAAGCTGCTGATCCGCGAGTTCCAGCCGAGTTCCAGCCAAGCCACGTTGAACCCCCCGTCAAGAACAAAACCGGACCGAACGCGGAGGCGGTCGCACGTACAGTTGGAAAGCGCGGCGATAGAGCCGGCAAGGAGGGTTTCTGCTCGCTTCTTTTCCAATTAAAATTCAACGGCCGTCGGACAGGCCGCGTAATTGGCCGAGATCTCTTTAAGCGGGAAAATTACCCAGAAGGGCTTGTCGAGCCTCGAAGGTTTAACAGTCGGCTCGGCGATGGAGTATCGAGAGGGGCGAGAAGGGCAAGTTCCACCTTCCTCCCACCGCGCGACACCCTCGTCGAAGCGAAAATCCTGCCAATAAATAAATTTAAATACATGAATATCTAACCCCATCTGACTCGTCGTGGTCTGATCGCGGCTTTACAGATTCATCCGGAGGATACCGATAGATCGGATACGAGCTCGGATCGGGAACTGACTGACTTCGACGCGAGTTGCGTCTTTACGATACAATTATTAATTTGAAGGCTAAACGATGTGTAATGTATTCAACGTATTACCAAAACGTAGATACGTCTGACGTCGCGATCTGAAAAGAATTCGATGATAAAAAATTCCATGACAACCCTTCTCCCTATTCGATTCTCCCAGCCGAAAGCTCGGTCTCCGTTACTCGCCACTGACATCACGAGCGTCTCTGAGTGTTCCTGTGCCGTTTCTCCCTCTCCTTCTGTTCCAACCCCCGTCTGACTACCCGGACACCGCCATAAAATCATGTAATTAGCTATATACCTCTTGTCCGTATTGCTCTGTCAGTGGTGCGGTGCGGTGCACTTTAGCGGTACGAGGAGGGGTGCAGAGCAAGAGGGTGGGTCGACGTACAGGAGTGCTTGGTGGCTCGGGGGCAGGGGTTGGTCCGGGAAAGGGGCACGGGGGGTGGGTTAGGTCGGGCGAGGAGGCGAGGGGGACATGAAGTACCCGCTAATTAATACCCTTAATTGCACCGACCCCAGCCTACAGCCTCTGCCAGGGCTGTACGTAGCTAGAATGCTCCACGGTGAACTCGTTTCAGCCGATCGTCGCTTCGCTTGTCGTCTTCGATGGACTTTGTCAGTGTGGATGCGCTCCACTCGAGGCCGGTCGAATTCTATGCCTCTAGCTTCGATCCGCTTGCACCGGCAGGCTGGTTAGAGAAAACTCGACTCGCGAGTAAACCGGTAAACGATATTCTTGCCTGAAGGAACGCGTCGCAACGCGTCCATTTGCTTTTTAAATCGTTGCGTATTTTTCGACGATTCATCGAAACGTATTTAAATTGTATGGATGTTTGATCAGTTCGTTATTGAGTTTCTCAGGAAGGTTGCACGAAACGGTGATCGATGACATTGTGCTTTGCATTGTCTACTTCTGAATGGAACTAACACGCTCGGGTCTTGATATAGGTAAGTACATACTACTCAGAAATGCTTTCACGCTATTAAAGGCATGAAGACATCGGTGAAATTAATAGGGGCATCGAAGCGAAGAAATCGTATAGGAAGAAATACACTTTTTCATTACTTTCTGGATTCGAGAAAGTACACAGCTTCGTTCGTTTCGTAGAACGTTGCATCAGTGTTTAACAATACTTCAAAAACTTCATCGAGAGCGAGGAAAAATTTATGAAACGCCCCGTAACTAGGACCATATAACGCCATACGATTTTTATCGTTTTCTCTACACCCAATATCCGCCACGGTGAAAGTTCTCCGTTACGTTTGTCCTCTCACGTGCTAGCCCGCGAGCGTAAATCGCTTCGACATATTTCTATCGTTTCGTCGAGCGCGAAAATAGCGTGCCGGTCCACCCTTAAGTTCACACTGTCGTAGGTTCGCACCTTATGAAGGGACGAGGCTAAAATGTCGACGAAATCGTGTGAACGAGTGTAAAAAAGGGACGGAGAAAGTGAGTGAGAGAGGAAGGGTGGTAGGTCCTCTCCCATATCGACGACAGCGTTAAGTTATGACGCTATCCTGGCAACATGTCGCCGGTCTTGTTCGACAAACTTTTCAATGTCGATATATATTTTCCGCGGCCACCCTTTTATGAGCTGTTCAGCTAGTCTTTCCAACCGTTCAGCCACCAGTGAACCGATTTAACGTGTGTTCTTCTCATTTCTTCTTTGTCTTATTAAATATCGATCGAGTCTTGTATTTTCCAAAAAGGATGATTCAATTACTTTTCGACGGTTAAATGATCCCGTCGTACAGTCATATCGTAAAGAACGTATCGGTTTAAAAATCGATTTCATTTCAGCTCGTAAAATAAATGAAAGAACGCGCGGATTGAAACGGTATTTCACTGAAAAAGCAATGAATGAGAGAAAAAACGGATAGGAACGCGCATAGGTTGTAATTCGACAAATAGAACGAGGCGATGTTATGGTGGGAACGCGTTATGGGGTGTTTAACGAGTGCGGTTAACCAACCCGCCGGAAAACACCGATGTCGTCGTCTAATATATACGGGTCGCGTTCGTGGCAAGCCTGTCTGAGCATATGTTGCCAGCTTCCACTGGTCTTGGCATCGTTCTTGCGTGCCACCAACACCCTGCGTCGTATTTCTCAAAGAAGATCCTAATAATCTCCGTTTTGTTTGTCAGCAGGATAAATAGTGTCTCGTAATTGCGCGCTAATTAAATGAGAATCCAGTTTTTCTTTTACAATTTCCACGGAAACATCGCGGGATAAAGAGAACTCGAAGCGACGGAAAACAAGATTCCAACCTCGTTGTTTTATAAAAATAAATTACACTTTGTACTCGTTGAAACTTTCTGTCGCATTGTTAACTTTTTAACAGTTTCTGATTAACGCTAATTCGCGAGACAGTTAATGATGCAACGGGGTAGAATTTGTTTCCAAGTGGATAAAAGGTTTGAACGCGTACCTTTTCGCGATGAAAAAGTCAATGGAAACATCAAACGAATCCGAAAGATTTCGTATCGGTATAAAGCCGAATAGGTGCGAGGGCCGATCGTTAGCGGATCCCTTTATTGCACGTGAATGTTCACCGACATTTTGATAAATTTGCGCGCGCACACGCGTGCACCGCGCACTTCCAACAGACGCAATCAAATAGACACGATTAACGACGCGATCGTTAATTATCGTTCGGTAAATAACGAGAGAGCGATCGCATTGGCAAATTGTTCGAGGCGCTTCGATTGTACGCGAATTCATTTTCAAGTGGTTCGTTGGTCCGATTTTATCCTTTCGCCGGCGAACATTTCCCTGGTAATTGAATATTTTCCCAAAGAACGATCGGCGAAATCGAATCCTGACACGCTTACCAGCTGTTTCTTGATCGTCGTCTTGCATTCTCCAAAGACGATCGAATTCTAGTAGTTCCAAAATTTGTCACAATATTTTAACGTGTCTTTATGAAAGTACCAAAGTGTCTGATATTCGATCTGCTCGTCCTACTGCCGCCTATTGTCTAAGAAGGAAGATTCGCTAGAACGAGCAATTACGATCGATGCTTCAAGCGTTGATTCGGTTTCGAGGCTCTAGGTCGCGTCGAGATTAGCCTGAAGCTCGATTTTACGTGGAAGTGGATTCGATTCGCTGAGTTTCCGGCGTGAAAGCGAGCCACTGTAACTCCGCTCCGTGTACATTATTAACATGTAATTGAATGGCGTAAGCTTGCACCCGCTATATATATATATGTGTGTGTATATATATATATATATATCCCATTGTGCGAAGTCGCGTGAGCACCGCAAGTTAATTAAGAGTCTCTAATGAACCAGCCGCACCGCAAACGACGGCAGCCCGACGCTGGCGTCTCGATCGATTAATTAAAAATCTTGCACAGCATCGTCGGCAGGCGACGCCGCAGACGCGCTAGCCTCGAAAACTTGGCCGCGTCGCGCATGTACACCCTCGTCGGTACGATAATAAGGATGGTCATTAATCCTGTCGGTCTGTCGTCTGCGACCGTGTTTCTGCTCGCCACGAATCCGCGAAAAACCGCTTCGCTTCCGCCTCCTACTCCTTCTGGTGCTACCGCTTCGTTCCCCATCGTCTTTTCTATTCTCCTTACGCCTGCTAATTATCTGCCTCGTGTTTGTTCACTCGAGACGTAATTAATAATTATGCTCCATATTGAACTATTGCGTTCACGGTAAACGTTTACAATTAATTATAATAATATTGCAAATGGATATTAATTATGTATATCAAACAGCAACGGATTTATTTGATAAGCTTCGTTGCAAATATAATCACGATTATGGTACCGTGTATTATTTGACTCTCAGGGAGGAAATGAATTTAGGTATAAGCTTTTTTAAACGGAATCGCACATTATTTGAATTGAAAGCCATCGAACGTCTTTTAAACAATATCCGCGAAGCGTCCACCAACCGCAGCCTGTTACGTGTAATTCTGGTAGCGGTTGCGCGGAATCTCGGGAGGGAAATGTCGATCGTTTAAACGGGACGTATTTACGAGGAGAAAAGTGGCAGCAAAGTAGTATCGATCCGGATAATCCTATATAATTGGAACGATAGAATCTGTCGAGTTAAAGGGGACTAATCGCGATTGTCACGCGCGACCGGACGCCGGCGAATCGATGCTCGGCCACGTCACGCGCCACGTCACAAAGCGAAACGTCTCGCAAGACTACGACGACGCGACAACGATTCTGGAATTTTATTGGCCCGCGATAGCTGTTCGACTCCATAAACTATTACGCTTTTACGCACTCCTTTATCGCCGCAATTCCGAGCTTACTGCCCGAAGAAACGAAGACGGGACGAGTTTCTTCGGGTCGAATCGTTGAGACAACTTTTCGCTGGATTGCGTTAACAAATGTTGAATTACGAGACCATTCGGCCTCGATAATGGTTGTTCTATTCGAAACGGACGTCGCTTGGAATCGTAGACGCTATTTTTGCAAGCTTCCTCAGTTATGACCAACTTCGAGAATCGTTTCTTTTCATATTTTATACCGACCGTCAGTGCTTTTCTATTTTCACTGCACATCCGTTCCCCACTTTTTGCTACATCATTTAATCTGCACTGAGAAACAATGAATCATAAACGAGCCTCTAAAAATTGATCTCTTAATTACAATTCAAACGATGAATATTCCAAAATTCAGCAGACACGTACACATTGAATAGAGTAGGAAATAACCGAAAATATTTGAGCAAACAAGGATCGCTATTTGAAGTTGTTTCGGCCCGGTTGCAGTCGATTAGCAGAGAAACGTCTCGACAAAGCTAGGGAGAACTCGTTCGGCTGATTTCGCGAACGAAACGCTAGACAATGCGTTTGTATGCGACGTCGTCTAACGGGGATCAAAGTGCTGTCGCGAATAACGGAGCGTGGCAACGGTTCAACAAAAAGTAAGAATAGCGATAACTATGTAGCGTGAGGCGAGAGGGTGTGAGTCACGAAGGGGTTGGCGGAGAGAGAGGAGGAGGAAATAAAAGCGGGATGTAGCAGTGCCTAAGCCGAGCCAAATGAAGTAAATAGTCTGAATACCAGCGGTACTAATTAGTTATATAAAGGGCTCCTTACGGGTCCGTGGCTTGGGAAGCTTATACCGTTAATTAACATACCGAGCAAGGGTGCCAGCCGTGGCACCGCAGCCGGAGCCTCCTGTAAAGCAATCGCCTGAAACTGAAGAAACATTATCGAAGCAACTTTGTTATCGCTTTTCGTTGAAACGAGACCGAACCAGCATCGCCACCCTCGTCCAACCGGAATATTTCAAGCGAATTATCGCGTAAACTATAGTCTAATCTTTTTTATCCTTCCTTTTATCGAATGTTTTTTACCCATTCATGCTGCTCTCAAACCCTTCGAAAACGAACGGCCGACGAAACGAGTGAGACGTGTACATTTCAGGTCGGACGATTTTACGGGTTTCTACGTTGTAATTTTACTAGGAATTTCGTTGTTACGTCGAAATAAAACGACACGGGCAGAATGGATATTCCATGAATATTCCATGACATCATAAAGGAAACGTTTGTTGCGCAGCGAAGGACGAAAATCGAAACACGACCAGGCTGAGACATTAGCAGGCCAAAAGACGACGTTGGTACAACGAAAGGGAGTTTATGAGTCGTCAAACTAGATTCACCCAGACGGTGCATCTTCTCGAACGATCTTATCGAATCGTGAATCGAATGACCTTTTTGCTAGAATCCTCTCGCTTGACTCTTTGTAATTTCAGCTGCGATATACTTCATAAAGGAGCCTCATTCGAGGCTCGTTGAAATATTTTATTTAACGAAACGCCCTTGCCTCTACGCGAGTGAATTTATCATTTTCCTCGAGACGAAAAATACATAACAAATGTCCAAAGAACATAAGTGGATAAATCGACATAAATTTCACAGGCCAGGGTGCCATAGCCGCTCGGCAAACAAAAGTATTTCAGAATTTGTTAATTCCATGCTGTTCTGGTGTACCAACACAGTTGGAAACCACGAACAAGCTTCGTCTATCGCGAGCACAAATCTGCAGAAAGCCGCTTCGCCTTCATCCGCCACGTAAGGCTGTAAATTTCGATATTTCGCCTGTTTGAGAAACGGATTTTTTCTGCTCCTGCTTTATGCTTCGCGCCACTGGCAAACGAGCGATATTTATGACCTGACTTAAGCGTCTCTGCTGTCTATCCGTGAGATTCTGCGTCGCTTCTTTTGTAAAATGTGAAAAATTATTAAAATCCAGTTACTAGTTCGTGATTACAATTAATTAGAAGTCGCCTGGATCGTCGATTGTCTGACATTTCGAGGGAGGACTCCTCGAGAAAGAAACAACCACCAGAGTAGAAACTCTTTTTATTCACCGAAGCTCGTATCGTGGTCCGATTCGCCGGAAGTTGCGGCTCGCGAAACTAACGAGCCCTTAACTCACGCCAGTGCCATAAACGTTCCCTGCAGAAAGTCCGTACCAATCCCTTCTCTCTTCTTCCTTCTGGTGCACCCTCTCGGGGATCGTTGGATAACAGTGAGAGAAACCAGTTGCCCGACGAGGGTTGCGTCGTCAACCCGTACACCATGCTTGTTCTTCCGTGGCCTTGTGCGCGAGCTTCTTCGGTTTTTGCGATACCTCGAAGCAGAGGCTGGTGGTCGTCGAGAACGTCGGGCGGCAAGAGGCGAACGTCGAGTTTGGGCTGCGAGTTGGCGTGGATTCAGCCCCTCTTTCGTGCCATTTACTGTACCTAAGAGGCTCGCAGGGGTGCAATGATCCTCCGCGAGATAGCGACGTACAATCGTTGAGGCATGAGACGGTCGTCGGGGTCGCTGGGGAGAATCAAAAAGCCTGTTGGACACGATGCCTCGCGGAGGACACCGGTTCCCTCCGTTACACTCCCTTCAAGCGAACAATGCAACCGGCAGGAATGTGGTGTACGGAACATCCGGCGGGACTAACTTTATAAATCGACAATGGGAAATTCGGCTGCGAACGACTTCGCGCCGCGATTCAACGCTGCTAGTTTCGTGATTTCAGAATCGCGACGAATTCGTGGAGAATAGTACGGCAGGGAGATGGATTTTATTTGCCCGTACGTTCTATGATGAAATTTTTAACATTTCACTTGTATACAAGGCTCCTTCGAGTTTTATATTGTTCGCTATGGGAACGTGGAAGAGAATTGTTTAACGAAACAAACAACGAGACAAATTGTACTATGAAACAAGGAAAGAATGCGAGGGATTACACATCGTAGAGACCGGTTGCAAAATGCTCGATATTCGCGGTACAAGTCGAAGGGCCGTGCTGTTTCTCCGCGTGTGCCGTTCCTACACTCCAGCCTCCTCGGTAATCCTGAGTTATGGCGGATTATATCATCAATTTAGCGGACCAGGATCAGGTGCAGCGACTAGCATCGGTAGCCAGGATATATCCGCGTGCCTATATGGAACGGTGTTCCCTTCGCTGTTCCTGCAGCCCGGTGATCCTCTATCGCGAGCATCCAATGTCCTCGTAACACAATCATAACGCGAAACAACTTAACGCGTTGCCAACCCCACGATTCCCCCCACCTCAATCTCGCACGCATCACAAAATATCATCCAATTCTTTGACACGCGAAATCCCTGCCACGAATTGGAAAAATATCTGCTTCTAGTGATTATCCGTATCACGGTACAATGGAACGTGGCTCGATAATGGAGCTGACCATTGCGACATACGTATAGCTAGACGAATTATAATTTGACGCGTTTTTGTTTGGACTGTTTACGGCTACCTGAGGCTGGTGATTTCTTCTTTTTTGTCCAAGTATCGATAAGCGCCGCGAAAAGAAGGCTGTTAAGAGAGGAATATAGCGTCTGTGGAGTTCGAAGGAGAAATGATATGCCTGTCGTACGTTTCCCCTGTAGATATCTCGGGGGATCGAACGGCGGCAGTGCAACCGGTGAAAATATAAATCCGCTAAAATATCGAGAGATTAGCGTTCGGACACGTCGGCCGATAGCCGAGCCTCGGCTCGGGCCCAAAGCCAACCCTCTCATCTTCCTTCTCTCTTCCTCTCATCGTTCAATCTGACCCTCTTTCTCTATGCCCACCGTGCACGTTAGCTGTCGCAGAGGTGGGATACGCACGTACACACAGGATGGCGCCATTTTTTCTCGTAACAATAATTTGTCGTTATCAAATAACGCGAACGTAGAGAAAGAGAGGTGGGCCAGGTCGAACGGCTTTGCGAATACGCCAATAAATGCTGGCGAAATAAAATTTTACTGCCGAATAATATCCGCGCGGGTGTTTGTTGCTATTGAATTCCGCGGCTGTTCCGTAACGATCCCGAGTAAACTACGGCCATCGAGGCTCGACGTCGTTTCACTGGATTTGCTACGGCCACCGCGAACACCCCTCGTCGATGCCTCCCGGAGGAATTTTTTACTTTGAATTCTCTGACCGTGGACGGATATCATTTGTCAGCTGTTTCCCTTTTGCACAAATCCTCGTTCAGAAAAGTACAATTATCAACCACCTCGTCTACAATTAACAGATTTAAACTGTACGTCATTTAAATTTCGACTCGGAAATTGTCGAGTTGTCTCACGTTTCGTAATCTGCCCTTTTAATATAAAGGATCCTGGGAAGGGGGGAAAACGTGGAGGTTTCCGCGGTGGAAGCAGAAATTTAAATGAGACTCCTCGCGCAATCAGTTTCTAATTACGAGACTATAGCCACAGCGAGGTCTCGTGGGGAGAGTAAGTTCCGCGGAAGATCGCGACGAGCAACCACACACAGAGAGCTGGAAGAAGGGTTTCGAACGCACAATCGAGCCCCTTTTCGAGAAGCCGTTTACCTTGTTGGGGTTTCGCCGCGCACACGTAACACAGAGACGGGCCGAGTCTACCGCAGAGAATAATGTTAATGAAATACAGATATTATCTCTATACAGGGGTCCCAGGCGCCCGCTGTTCAACTATTGTCCGTTTCCCTGCTCCTTCCACTCACCCTTCGAAACATTTTCCAGCCTCGACGCGTTTTTATCGCCAGACGCGTTTCGCGAGACGCCTTCTTTTTCATCCGGTAATTTGGTGCAACGTCTTCAAGATTGAAGCGTACGCGAGACAGAGACGTTTATTTCGAGCACGCCGTTGGACAAGAGTTTTGCCAGGGACGCCTTAGGTCGGAGAGCTAGCTAAATAACGTGTAAACCACACCACGCTCGATACGAGAAGGTTATGAACCTACTCGTTTCGATGATAAGGAGAGAGCGCGGCGTTCGCGAATTTCGACGATCGCACCGTGAGCATTTAATGGCGCGTAAGCGTTCGAGAGCGGAAGATTCGTTCCCCATGATGTTCGACGCGATGGTACGATTTCAAGAAAACGATCACTGCTACGTAAAGCGTGAAAACGTCACCCAGAAACGTGGCTTTTCGACGAGGATCTATCTCGAATACCTTCGAGCGAAGAAACTCCATTGAAATGAAAATAATTTATTCTTGTAATCATCCTCGTCGTCGCGTTGCATAGACAATTTCTATCGAAATAACTGTGTATATATAACACGTCCATATAGTGCAAACAATATTCGGTATTGCGAAACGGTTAACAGAACAACGATTGATCGAAGAACAGCGCAAACGTTCGCAAACAGTAGATCGAGCCAGGAGGCGCGCCGCCGGCGTGCCTTTCGCTGACTGATATTTTCAAAAGCGGCCTAATTAAAGAACGCCTGACAAAACGTTAATTAAAGCACTCGAAAAAGCGAGTGTCATTAAAGGAAGAGGGAAGGCGAAAGACTGGGAAGAGAAAAATTACAATCGCGGCTGGCGCGCGGTGCCCATAAAGGAGGACACGGACAAGGTGGGACAGAGAGAGGTGACAGCAGAAGCGAACCAGTGAAGGAAAGAACAAAAGGAGGAACGAAGAAGAAGGAGGCGAAAAACAGACTGAGAAGAATGGCGAGCGCGAGGAAGAGGTAGAGAAGGGCTTAAAAGTTGCAGTACGTCCGTGCTAGTAGGTATAGCCTGGTTAGGGCGGACGAAAGCAGCCAGCAGGCAATTCCTAACGGCTGGAAAGATATGCAAATGCGCGAAAGGGAGACCACCGGGTAATGCCTAGCTACCTTGGCCGAGCTGGGACGCAATAATCATTAAAAACTAAAACGCGTACCCCTCTCGCTGCTGTCGCCTACTCGCGGCTACCATCCCCGTATCTGTGCGTGTGCGGGAGTTAGAAACGGAGAGAGAACGAATGGGTCGGCGACGGAAGGGCCAAAGTTGGCTCGCAAGCTTAGGAAGTTGGAAGCTTTCGCGGGGAGAACGGCTTCGAACGGAGGGGTTTCGCGCTAATTTCGCAGTCGGGAGCCCCCACACCCGACGCCGCGCCAGGGCCCCGTTTTTGGTAATGAAGCCGTCATCGTTCAACGTGCACGCGTGTTCGATAACACCGGGATCGATGACGGAGAACCGCGACGATGTTTCGCGTTACATCGTTACACGCGTCTAACATTTTACAATGAGTTTTGGATACTCTGTTCGTTCGTAATTTTGTATATCGTGTTAAATAAATTCAACCTTTCAACCCGTGTCTTGAACCTCTTAAAAGCCAACTACTCACTGCTGTAATGTTGAGGCAAATCAAGGAAATTGAAATATTATGAATCTATTGTATTTATAGATTCCCGGCTATGCAAATTCTAATTGAAATTATACTTCAAATTCAATTATAATAAGGTACGGTTCAGTTTTGTCATATTAGAACTGTAAGGTGCGTCACGAGTGTGACTCGTCATTATACGCCGAGGGATTAACTCGTCAGGAATTGTCGTTTAATTAGCTGTGAATGTTGTTCTCATTAACGCATAACTGGTCGAGCCTTTTCAAACAATTAAATCGGCGCGCGAGAAAAGGCACGCAAGACGGTTCAAGAATCAGCATAATTCAAGCGGCATTTATCGTAGGTAACTTTATCCGGAGATGCGGACCGAGTTACTGTAATTCGACGTCGGAAAATGGCACGGTCGACGACGCGCTTGTAGTTGTACGCGTAACAAACTCTATTGTAACGCTAATTTATGAATATTAACTCAACGAGCGAGCGGAATTATTAACGGTCCAGGGGTCCAATTATCCGGCGTCGGCCCCAATCGATACCGCCGGCGAAATAATAATTAATAACAGAAAGTTAATACGGCACGCCTTTGGAAATCCGTTGGGCGCCCCTTTTAATCGCGTCGCGTCGAGTCGCGCCGCGCCGCGCGTTCACACCGATCGCTTCTCCGCGTGATTTCGAAATTTAACGATCGAAACAGAGAACTCGATTCTCTGAACCGGTTCGTTTATTGCGATTTAATGGCAAGTCGTGGCTCGGCTTTTTTAATCGATAAAGGCGACAAAAAGCAACGTTTGGAAATCGGAAAAAAAAAGGGAAAGAAAAGAGAGAGAAGGACGTGGCGTAAGGTCGAATTTCGTGCGGGCCAAAACGCGACGCGAGAAAGGAAATGAAAGAGAGAAGGAGAGAAAAGAGGGACGAGGATCGGGAAACACGTGAACGCGCTCTGCGTTCGAGCATTAAAGCGTCCTGCCTCTTCCAGGGGAACTTCATTTAAGAGTCCTTGTTTATAAACTGAAACAGGACGCGGCGGAATATAATTCCGCTTCTAATTACTCTGAGTGCTTTGCTTCTTTCGTGGAAAGCGAGCCGTCCCATGGCAGGCCACGGCGAAAGTTTCGTCCGCCGGTGAAAACGCCCGAATCCAATCGACCGACCGTCGGAACGGGACGATTGTTGTACGGTCACCGCCATAAGTAAAAACTTAATAAATAGCCGGAAGAAAGACCGAGACAGGAAGTGTGAGCGCGAACGAGGAACGACGAGATGTAGCAGGAGGAAGAAAAAGACCGATGAATAGAGAGTAAGGGGAAGAAAAAGAAGGGATGAAGAGGAGGAGGAGGAAAAAAAGAGGAAAACAAGGAGAAAAGCTGCGGTGGGAGAGGTAGAGGGACGTCGAATCAGTGGGAAGGGGAAATTCCCTGATAATTAAGACCGTTTTAAGGAAAAAGAAGCCAGTTCTGTCTCGCTTCGTTCCACTGTTCCGTTGCCAGTCTCACTCGGTCGGTATCCTTGCATCCTCGAGAAGGCTAATTAATTTAATTACCGCCTTCGCCAGATTTACCCTCTCGCCATCCTCTTCCTCCACGGAATGCCCGATTCCCGGAATGGCTCTGTTTCTCGATTTTACCGGAGAGTACAATGATTTCGCTAGTCTCGCCGGGAGAAAGAGAGAAATAAATATAGAAGGTCGTAAGGAGGTGGAGGAGGATTCGATCGACTCCCCTTTATCCGCTCGATTTCTTCGTGCTCGAGACTCATGAATGACGAAAGCGACGAGAAAAAGGTTAACTATCGAGCGCATATTTATGAGAGGCCGCGTCGCGGGCCAAAGAGAAACGGGCCGAACTCTTCGAGGCATTCAAATTAACGGCAGGCCACTTACCATTCTTAATTGAACCGATATTCTTGTAGACGTTCGATCCAATCGACGCGATTGTTCCGTCGCGTACTACTCCTCTCCTTTCTCGTCCAGTTCGATCGAAATTGATGTCGCGCGAACAGAATCTACGTACGATATGTAAAAGAGGTGAGTCGAAAAAAAAAAGATGGAAAGCAAGTAACATTTTGTATTTAGAGAGGTTACGATGGCAGTGTCTCGCTTATAAACCGTAACCGGTAGTAACGGCGTGGCAGGAGCGACCCGTTAAATTTAATGTTTATCGACGACAGAGGGCGTAAAATTTAATTAATCGAAAAGTGATTATGAGCAAAAGCACGGAGCCAGAACGCTGATTCTATCGGTCGCGATCAGCCCATAAGCCCACGGATGGCTGGCCATAACCCTTCAAGTCCATTTTACTTCACTCCGTGGACCTGACATAGCAGCCGGACGCTGTTACGCGACGCGTTCCGATCGCTTCACTGCCACCCAGAGGCCTATACGGACCTAATCGACCCGTTCCCTCCATTTCCCTTCTATCCCTACGACTTATCGTTGCTTATTTCAAAATAGAAATCCTGTTATGTTCGATTCATTAAAACGAACGAATATCATACACTTCGAATCGCTCTCGCTACTCGCAAAAGTAACTCAATCGAACGTGTAAAGCATTCTCGTTTACTTTTTTTCCTATCGTCAAGTTTCGATTCAGTTTTTAATTATTCCAACTCGATATCGGCGCTTCGAAAATTCCACGGGAATTTCGTTGAAAAAAATAATTTTCTTGCTTGCCCACTCGAGCCGGTGTTTTTCACGAAAATTTTCGTTATTGGCCATCGGATCGATCGACTGCTCGAAAATATGCCCCGTCAATCTGGCCGGCAAATATTGCGATTCATTTCATCGGAGTGCTCGAAACGGATATTGTCGGCGCGCGGAAGCCGATAAAAATTATAACGCGGACCGTGAAGGATCGAAGTAAATAAAAAGCAACGGAAGGAAAAAGGACAATGCTTGATACGCGTTCACCGACCGCCGTATCCTACCATCCGTACGTTCGTTAAGGATGAACGATTCTCTATCGTACGCGCGGACTCGAATCCGTTTCGAGTCCGTGCTCGCGAAACCTGAGCGGAACACGCAAATTGGAACAAATTGATTTTCCCCGGCGACATCTATTAAAGTGACGGAAGTGAGTCGCGGTATTAACGAGCGTCGCAATATCGAAACGCGTCTCTCGTATCGTCGAGGTTTTCGGGGCAAATTGCATTTTCGTGAGAAACGTTATGACACTGCTCGTAATTGCTGGCTTCAACGAAACGAGCATATTTCCTCTGCACGCCTAATGATCTTCTATTCGTTAATCTCGATAAAAATATTCTTCCTCTCTATTCTTATCTCGACAAGCTTCGATTATTTTTTGCCTATTTAAAGCTGGAAAGTTTCGATGTATCGTGAGCGAAGAGGGAGTCTTCGGGCTCATATTAATTCCGTAGGCCTACCCGGTGATAATGTCTCCGGCATGCTGCTCCCCAGGGTGGCGTGAAAGCATTCCCTTTAACGACACCGAATCATCGAGCCGCGAGATAGGCGATCGTCTTGCCGATTACGTTAAGGAGAACGGGTAATTACATTTCCGACGACGATGATTTTCATCCATCAAAGTTACCGTACAATGACAGATCATCGTCACTCATCGATTTACCTAAACTTTTTTAACCAACTTCGAAAAAGGAGCAATTTTTTTTTATGTATGTTTCCCGATTACTTCGAAACGGATGAACCAATTGGAACAAAACGTTTCGCATCTTGTAGGGTATGTCTCTCGATTGGTCCTATAAAAAAGATATTTTGCACTTTTTCATTGGTAACGACTTTTATTGCAAAAAACGTAATGTTTTATTTATATTTTTCACCGATTACTCCGAGACGGATGGATCAATCGGAACGAAACCTTTTGCATCTTGTAGAGTATGTCTCCCGATTGGTCCCGTAAAAAAAAGCATTGTGCATTTTTTCATTGCTAACGACTTTTATTGCAAACAACTACGCGACAATTAATAAAACTTTCCAGAATTTACGTAAATGAAAGAAAAAAAGAACTGAAGATCGAGAAAGATAGAGGGTTATATACGATTGGATATTTGAAAGCGAGCAGGGAACAAGCTCGGTAAAATCGGTGGCACGTACGAGACGTTAAAATTAACGGCGCAGTAACAAAGTATCGTAAGTCTGTCGAGCTGGTGCCTGGAATCGCGTGCGGAGTTGGCGTTCCAGCTACTAACGAACAGTAACGGTGGCTCGTTGAACGCGAACGCGTTACGGCTCGGCAGGGTGGTAATCAAATACTTAAAACTCGACGCGATCAAGGGAAAACGGAAGGAAAGTTGGGCCGGATGAAGAGAAGCTGGATGGTAAATCCCGATCCTTCGAGGCTGACAGGCTCGTAAACCGATTCGTCTTCCCGTCCCCTGTTTCTACGTTCACAACCAACGAGACATAGCCTCTGATTCTTTTACCATCGGACATAGAAGTCCTATTCGAGGAGGATCATTAATGAGTAGAAGCAAAGGAAAGTGTAGTAAAAAATACGTTGAAAGTTTCTTCGTTCAACTTTAACCGTTTAATTAGAAAAGATTCTATGAACTTTTCATTATGAAATTTGAAAAAGCAACTACAATACAAAGTAGCATACAAAATAATCAGCTGGTCTGTGGCAATTATCTAAACGAACAGCGATCGCTAATTCGCGAAAGAAAGATCGGACGGATCGAGGCGGGCGCGAAAAAGTTTCGCAAGGATCGTAATACGCCGGTAATGCCGGTGCTTAGCGGCGTATAAATAAGCATTAAATCCGTGCTTAGGATACCTTAATCTGTATTTTTTCCCGGTACGCCGGCCGGAATATATTATCACCCCGGGGGATTTTATCGCGGCGGCGATAATGCCGTTAACGCGCGAATATACTCGAAAGAACTTTTTTAAAGGAGCCCGCTGCTAGTCGACCGCGGTATTTCTTCCGCTCCAGGACCACTCTTTCTCCGCTCGCGTTCTCTTATCGATGAGAACGAGCTACTCCGACCAGATACCCTCAAGATTCTCTCCGATCTTTTCGATATTCGAACCGCTTATACACAGGCTGTCCCCTGCTAGTGGGCCAGGTTATAGTTCGAGAACGATGGAACATAGATAAAAATGTCGTTAGGGAAAATCCACGGACTATTAAAGAATACGAGACAAGAGCGAAGAAACAGGGAGACGTTTAACTTTCGCCAGAAGGGTGTACAGTGTACGGCTATTAACGGGTCGTTTCCGTGATGCGTGGACGTTTCCCACACGCTCGTCAGCTTCCAGGCGAACGGTGTAACGGAGCACGGATTTGAATTAGGAGACGATGCTGCAGCACGGAGCGAGAAACTCGGTGGTTGGTGGAGGCGGTAGGAGAAAGGACACGAGGGTGGTTGCTAACGACCGTCGCCAGACCAGGGTTGTTAACTGCTGGCGGGTTCGGTTGTCCCGCTGGATGTGCTGGTTCCTCCATGTGGCAAGAGGTTCCGTTGGAGTGGGTGTGAGGGTGGAAAAGGGCCGATTCGGGGAGGGAGAATGGCTAAGCTATTCGGAACAATGTCTTGTTAGGCGGTTTGCTTTGAGGTAATCGCTGGGAAGACCCCGACAGTCGTTAGACTTTCCCTCGCGGACCTGTTTGTTTCGCGGATAATTGCCCACCGATACTCGACTCTAGTACCTCGTAAAATCGTGAACCATCCCCGTCGGGCTTACAGCCACCGGAACAGCTGAGAAAGAAGAATTAGAAGAAGGAAGAGCAAGATGGAAACGTTCAAGTAGAAATTACTTCGCAACGCTATACTTGTTGATGACAGTATTAGATGTAGCAGTGCAAAGTCTGACGATCCAAACTGATATTTGTCTATCAAAGCAAACTTGAACTAACGAAACGTAAAGAAGAACAAGATCATTTGAATGGCATTTTTTTTATAAGAGTATTTTCGACAGTGGTCGTTTTATTAACCGCGACGATCGACTCGTTTTACGAGAAACGAACATTTATTGCGTCATTCGATTAGCCAACGTCCCAATTAAAGGAGCGCGCGAGTTGCCGCAAAAAGGAGAGCCTTGGCAAAAACGTGATCCGAGTCAGAGCGGAGCAGAGCCGAGTCGAGTCGCGAAACAGTGAGAGGCGGCTTTACACAGGCGAGAGGAAAAAATGCTTCCAAGTTAATTAGCGCAAATTACATCTGCACGAGGACGCGGTAATTACAGATTTTCTATTCCCGACAGCTCGTTTCAGCATCAGAGCCCGTTAAATACGCGTTCGCTTAAACGAGACGCATTAACGTATCCTCTTTGCACAAGGGAGACGATAAGGGTACGGTTCGAAGCTCAGAACTTTCTGCTTTTCACTCGCGATGGTTGACACGCGCGAATTGTTGCCTGTACATTGACTTTACTCGAAGAACGACAACGTTGCTGTAACGATGAACGGTTGCGTCAACTCGAAAGGAGCTAATCAAAAAAGAAAGTACAAACAGCTAATTTCTGTCAGCTTTTAATGCCGGCTTGCGTCGTACAGGCTCGTTTAGGTAAACGCTTTTCAATGCTTTCTATAAAATAATGATGCCGATATTTCGGGGCAAACGAGATTGAAAAAATACCGTCCAGGACTTTTCCAGCTCGGTTATTTGCATCGTTCGTTAGCACGCTCTTCAATCGAGATGAACGTTTTGCACCGTCCTATTGATTGCGCAAACGAAACTCCTGTCCCCTAAATTTCGAATATCGAGGTAGTTAGCATCGAGCGCGGCACTCGGTACGGTATTGTCGGCTAATTAGCATGCACCACTTTTCCCGGGGAACATACTTGAACCCGTGTGTACATTCCACGCTGCTCCATTACTTGCGTAAACGCAATCGCTGTTAGAATTAAAATATCCAAGCGTTGCCTGTCGACTGTGATCTTAACACACGTGGCGGAGCAAAGTTGGATTAAATCTTCTACTAGTTTGTTACTTTTGATATACATGGCCCGTTAGGGTCAACCGTGCACAGTTAACGCGTACTCCCAATGGTAATATTCTTAGTTTGTTCTACGAGTCGTTCACGAGCCTCTGTGCTCGCATCGTAGTGGTTAAGGACCTGAGGAAAATCGCCCTCCAACCGAAACTCCTTCGCCGATAGTGCTCGCCAGACACTAATTCGTACTTTGGGGGCTTACGGCCAACTAACTTACCCCTAATGCTCTGCTTACGCGCGATTATTGTCTTCGCCGAATCCCTCGATCGCTCGTCTCGAAGTCGCCTTTACGCTCGATAAGTACCGTCCGGTGTCCTCCGACTGAAATTTATGGCTTCGACAAAGATTTTCACGATTTAATTATCCTAGCTGTGTTTTATTAAGACCTCCGGTCACCGTAAGCGATACATTCAACCATCCACAGTTACAAAAGACCAATGATACCCTCGTAGCCGGACTTAAAGCGTCGTTAGGATCCCCCATTTTTACCCTTGTTTCTTGCCACAGAAAAAGTGTCGGATCTCTATAATTCCTGGCAGAACGGGCACCGGTTGGCCGGCGCCAGCGGCACAGATTACGAGCATCCATCCGTAATACGAAGGAAGATAGTTCATTGTAACGTATCGCTGGATAACATCGATTCCACCAGTCATCGTTATTTATGTAATACGATTTATCGATCTTACCGGCCGAATTATTTGCTCCTGTCTGCGACGTACAATCGCTAATAATGCATACAGCGTATATTTAGTAAAACAAAAACCGACGGGAAACCGTCATCGAGGGATTAATATGCAAAAGATATTTTAAGACCGATTTATCCATTGTAGATCCATTGCTCTTAAATTGGAGATCGATCGAATACTGGGAATAGGAAACAAGGCGATAGGCGTCGTGAAATTTGCTAAATAATTCGCGCGCAGGTGTTCGCGAGAGAGGGCTGAACGAGGTCGTGGAAGAAAGGGCAGAAGGAGAAGGGAACGGAAGTGACGCGAGAGAGGGAGAGAGAGGAGGAATGCCATTAATAGAGCTTGAAATCAGACGGTCATGTGCCAATCTAACGACAGTCTGGTGACAGTGGCGGGGAAACAAGTATTTCCCATCAGCGAGTGCCGCAGAACCGAGAGAACCGAGAGAGAACCAAGAGAGAACCGATCTATCCATCCTGGCCCGGCTCGCGAAACCAGCTCCTGTTTCCCTTCATTATTCCGACACGTGTGTTTCCTCCTCTTTCTTGCCCGCTTACCGACCCTGTACACTCCCGATAACGGGTATCGATGCACCCGAACAATCCCACCTATCTCCGGCAAGTGTGTTTTTATTTTCTGTTAATTGATTTTTACACTCCGATACACCCTGACGAGGTTACTCCTTTTATGACGCGACGCGTTCCGTCGCGTATCCATGGAAATGGTCCGCGAGCGGAGCAACGATATTAACGCGACGCACGAAGGAGGGAGAGAAAGGTGGTACGGTGGCGGTACTAATTGAAATCGAGATGTTCGCGCGTTTTCATCGTGGCACACGGTTTTTCCTTTGTTGGGCCAGCCAGCGTACCGGTAGAAATTGCTTCTGAGAAGACGCGGCTAAAAGTTCAGCGAATTCTTTTGTGACGGTGGCAACCGTATCGCGGTTAGAGTCCACTCTCGTACACGAGAACATATAGAATCCCTTTTCACGAAACACCCCCCATAAACTTTCTTTCCTACGTTTGCTATCTTCGTATCGCCATTCAGTTTCCCCAGCCTCGGAGCCGCCTGTACGTGACGCCACCACGACACGCTCGAAACGTCGGCGAAGTAGATTTTTCCGCACCTCGATATGATTAATACTCTGGGGTGGAGATAGAAGGGTGCGGGAGGGGGTAGAGGGTCGGTGGCAGAACGAGGAAAGAGAACAACGCGACGAAGGAAAGAAAAGAAGGAAAGAAAGGAAGAAAGTACGAACGAGAAAGGGTAGATGAGAAAGGGAGAGGGACGAAACGAGGTGGTTGCGGGAAAAAAGGAGAAGGATGACTGAGGGTGAAGGCAGCCGAGGTAAAAGGGAACGGTTATGGGCCTGGTGGTCGCTTGCCGTACAGCAAATCCCCGTCAACCGCATTCAATTACGATGTTATCGCGAATACAGATGACGGTTATTTCCTTCGGTACACCCTATACGTAACGTTCGCGATGCGGCGTGGCGCGGAGCGGAGCGGCGCGACGCAGGGCGACGCCGACGTCGCTTCTCCGTCCAAAGTTAAGGCAGTATATCGTGTAATGGTGGGTTGGCCGGCCGCCCGTGTGATTGCTTTAGGATGCGCGCCGACAATACACCGGGATAAAGCGACTCCGATTTCGACCAGCCACAGTTACGGCCACCAGTCCTCCTTTTCCCCTTCGCCGACAGATATTGCCATGATATTCCTTCGCGGTCATCATTCCAATCGGTTCTTTCTTTATACGTTTCTTCTAGCTAAATTGTTCAACTGTTAACGTCGTTCATTAATCGAGAGTGGATTGCTAATAATATCATCGGTACTATCTATTTTCGCCACACGAGTAGTGCTCAAGTCTATCAAACATAAACTAAATCTCCAGAAAAAAAAATAAGTTGCAATGCATCGATAGAATATGCACCCAGTCCAGTTGCTACTTTAAACTACTCAAAGAAATAAGTTGCTTCGTTCTTGATGCTACAAGCACTTCCTTCTCGGACCTATCATCCAAACTACGCTAAGAAGTAAATCCGATTCGGACCGTTTCTTTTCGTGATCTATTTTTCAAATTACGCACGATCGGTACGGTCGATACTCTGATACTCTATCGATATCCCAGCTTATCTTACCAGGCCGCGACTGTTCGTTCTTCTCGGAGGTTTGCTCGCCAAGCAGCCGCTTTTTGGTACACGGTTTGTCGAGCACGACGACCGGCCCACCCTCCACGTTTTCGAGCGATAAAACCTGAAATACGAGCGCGCACGCTGCTCCAACTTCTATTCGTCTCGACCGAAAAGGATGTCCGGATCATAACGCGGCCGCTCCCGTGCACCCCGTTGCTTCCGTGAGTTACTCTACACACGATCGTTTGAAAAGGAACCCCTTACCAGCTACCGTTCCTGAGCCCCCCTTCTCCCGCTCTGCGTGATACTTTAATCGCCGTAAAGGACGTTGCATCCTACGTGCAACTGCGCTTCTCGACCCGTGTTTACGAGGTCATTTTTCAGAGGAAAGTAAGGAGAAAAACTTACCGATACTCTTGTCGAAGCTGGTTTCATCGAACGTCGAATGTGTCGGAATAAAACGATTTCGGTTTCTTCCACACACCCCTGCTCGACGCGTATCGAGATGACGATACATCTGGAGGTGGTTGACGCTGGAGTATCCTTCATAGAGGGTAAGGTAGCAGGGAGATTAATTGGAAGCTTCTTCGAGAGCAACAGAAACAGTGATGAAGGATAGATAGAAGGGGAAATTGAGAAGAGACAGTGTTGGCTATGGAAAAGAGTAAGAGGGAAGGTGGAAACGAGACAGAGAGACCGTGAGGATAGCCCGGGGGGCGAGCTTTTTGCCGAACACATAATGCATAGCGAAGGATGACACCCTTATCTCGGGATCTTTAATTCCGTGAGCCGCCGCGAGGGGGGTGCCGCGTCGTCATTTGTCGGTTGCAACCGCGGCTCTCTGGAATCAGGGACAGCATCCCAGAGTGGATGGATAAAACCGGCAGCGCTGTTAACATCGCCGTTGGATACAGGGGCTGGAAATTGCCTTGGCTGATTTCATTTCGGTCCAGATTATTTTAAGGGGTTCTGCTTTTCTTTCCCCTACTCTCTTTCCAGTTCCCGCACCGCTCTTCTTATCCTCTTACGACTTCGACGTGATTAATGCGACTCGGGACTGGCTGAGAGGGGGTCGCTCTAAACGCGATCGTCACTGATCGAGACTCGCTAACAGATTAATTTATACGCGTGTAGGGTGAAAAGGGGGTGAACGCTTGGTTCAAGCGATTTCCATCGAACCGAAAGGAAAAACCGTGACGGAAAATTATTTTCTGCTAGTTTAAATAAATTTCAACGTTTCATTTCAACTTTTAATAATCAAGAAATGAAGATTTTAAAAAAGAATATTAAAATACGAATTTACCCCCGACGTAGTGTTCTAATACGTTCAATTTCTGAGTGTATCGAGAAAAATCATTCGAGTGTCCCGAAGTGACGAGCCTTTTCGAGGCCAACAGCTTGAGAGGGTAGAGGATCCGCGAGTTTTAAAGAGTTTCAACGTCCTATTATAAAGTCTTCACCGTGCATAATAACATTCAACTCCGTGGGCTGGAAGACATTAGGGAAATCGCGTTGCCTCCCCCTCGCTGTATCACCCTCACCCCTTTCTCGCTTTCCCTCTTGCAATCCTGAAGCTGTCCCGGCTCCGTTCGAACCGTTTTCTTGTACCAAGCGGACGATACGGCCTCCACAAATCAACGGATCTCGCTACAGCCACGATTTTACTTCTCTCGTCGATTCTGGTACAACTTCGAGACGCGGATCAACCGTATAATGCGAAGAGGGTTAACAAACGTTATTGGGGATGAAGTAGGAGGGAAGAAACGTTACGGGGAGATTCATAAATAAGAGGATAAAAGAAAAACATGGTATACCGTCGTATGTGATGCTGATGCTGCGGTTAACACCTCTGACGCTAAATGTCCAATCACGCGATATCGCGGGCAGGATGGTGAATGCTTTGATAAGGATACGTCGGGTAACCGTGCACTCTATTTCATAGACGCTCGGACCTGGAAATGAAATGAAGACACTGTTGAAACTCATTGTGTTGTTGTATTTATAAGAATGTTATATTTTCTCGGTAGTAATGGGGGCCCCTATAGAGGCGGTTCGTAAATATATTAATAGTGCGCTAATAAATGATATTTATATACAGATGGATAAAAAAAGAGGAAAGAGTATTCGCGTCTCTCGCGCTCGGAGCGTGGATCGCTCGTTACAACACTACCTGTCTCTCTCTCTCTCTCTCTCTCTCTTTCTCTTTCGCGCACACGACCGCTATACATCGGCTATCCTGCTCCCAAGCGCATCCTCTCTTCGTGTAATATCTTTTGTACTTAATCGATTCGGTGGTTTCGGTTTCGGTTTCGGGCCGCGTTATTAATTCGCAACACGCGGGTAAATTTCTTGATCGAAATAAAGGGAGGAAAGATCGTCGTTAGCGATCAGAGAAATTTGCGAAAATCTTTGTCGCGATTACGCGCTGCCCGTGGCGGTTTTGCGACACGCTTCGTCGGTGATTGAGAACGGTTCGTTTATCAGCGCACGCGTTTTATCGGTTATCGAATATTCAGCCGTCTTTTGGTATCCACGTCACCGTTTATCGTTTCTTTTTTTCTCGATCTTCTTCGTCTTCTTCTTGCTTCTTCTTCTTCTTCTTCTTCACCCGCCTGTTCCGTTGCATCTTTTGGCGTTAAAGCGTAAAGCCGCGGACTAAGCCCCTCGTTTCGCAAGCTCGCGATCGCGGAGACGCGTGCGAACGAAGCGGTACGCTTCGCAACAAGGTACAAGGAGTTCGAGAAAACTGCAAAACGATTATATTATATTATATCACTGAGCAACGAATTTCGAAATCCGTGGAACGCTGGCTTGCTCTTGAGGGGCATCGAAACTTACATCGTTAATCTTTGGTATCAGCCATCGGGTACACCTTTACTCGGCTATTTCGCCTCGTATACCGAGATTTTCCAAAACGTCTCGGGATTCGTCGCATTCGAAATTTGAACAAATGAAACTTACAGTTTTTCCTCTTCGGCAGCTTCTCTCTCTCTATCTTCGTCTTCTCGATCAGCCGCTAACGTCGAATAGAGACGAATCACGAGTAACATAGAAATCATCGATTGGTCTGCGTATACTGATAGTCTTTCGGTGCTGCAGAGTCGACGATACAACAGCTATTTACAAGAAAACTCTGCCCCATTCACTCGTTCACTTCTTCACGCACATTCTTCAAACTCGTTCATCCTTCCTTCCGCCAGAAATATATCTTACATAAATCGTCTAGTTTATCGTTACATGTTGTACCGTATATTACAAGACGTATGTTACGTGTCCGTCTATCCCGTGTGTGACACGCGTGCGTCTGCACGCGTGTACGATATATCACGTTCCTATCGTCAACATGTCATCCATAAATTTATTCATATATATTTCGCGATCACAGTGATTAATCCCCCAACCTCTCGACAAAGTCCCGGAAAACGTTCGATCGCCCGGAAGCGTCCTCGAGATTCTTCACGGAGGTCGGTCCGTATTTTTTTTATACCTCTTGTCGTCCGTTCTGAACGATTCTTTACCACCCCCCGTACATATATGTTTTATGTTTCTGTGTACGTGGCTGTGTGTTTGTATATATATATATATGTATGTCTGTCTGTCTGTCCGTCAATCACTCTCGTCCTGCACGCGGTTTTCTTCGTGTTCACTTGGTCACGACGTCGCGTTCTCAGCCTCTCGTCCCTTCGTTCTCGTTCTCCTTCGTTTCGTCATCAGCCTCAATAGCCGCTGAGACATCTGAGCTTCTTCAAGGGGGGTGACACCTCGTTTCAGCTGGTCGGAGCCTGCATAGACATCGGCGGTGGCTTCACAGGACCAAGTGCCGGACCCGACAGACCATTGTTGTTCATGTCTCCGGGAGCTCTCGGACCACCGACACCTATTGTCGTCCCGTTCACCGTTGGCGTACCCCCTGACATTTGACCCTGCAGTCATAAGATCATCGCTCTCAGTAAAAAGTATCGACAAATTGAACGTTACCAGTAATTGCGAATATATCACGAGTGACATGGCTAAATCATCTTCCAACAAACGCAAAGCGTTTTTCTCTCACTGAACCTGTAGTAATTAACTTGGAGGCAAAGGTCGATGACGCGAGTGAAGCTTTCTATCGCGCGACGTTTTCGATTAAAACGCGACTCTCTTCCAGTCGGACGCACGCGTGAAACGTTTCAAACGTTACCAATCTCTTAACTTACGTTCGACACGTGATTATGTTGACCCACCGACTGGCCAAGTCCCTGATGAGGTTGCAACGGATTGTGACCCGGATGCATGTTCTGTCCAGGCGGTGTCGGTGTTGGGGGCAGTTGCCTTTTGATGTACGCCAGCGAGGCGGGTGTTTGCAGTGACATATTGGCGAATGCCAGCCTCTCCTCGTAGTCGTACTCGCACAGGATTTTGTTCTCGCACAGATAGAACCGATCACCCACGCAAAACCTGCAATCAAAACCGGAGGCATTGCGTCGTGATTGAACGCTACCAAAATCTTACAGAAACGCTGCGTTAGATATGACACCTTCTACTGTGTCGGTCACGTTCTAGCGTAAGTAGAACAAGACAAACTGATCAGACCATTAAGCAGAGAACCTACATATCTGCTATCTGCATCACGCAATTCTAAAACTTAAAAGCTCGATATATCAAAATAGGAATGGACCATTATCAGTTGATCATAATAAACGCCTCAGCCTAAAAAATTCACCCCGTGTCATCAAATCCCGGTGCGTTCAAAAAACAGAGTAAAGAGGAAAAATGCAGTTCTCGAACCGAGCATCATTTTAAACGCGTACCAAAATTATAGAAAAAAAGGGTGAATCTAACCGGAGTCTTTTCAGTGGAGCTATCCCACGGGATAGTCACCCCCGGCGATGAGGCACGTCGATAATCGGTTGATCGTCGCGACGAACAAAAAAAAAAAAAATAGGAAGGAAAAAGAAAAACAATGGTAAAAGGGTTGCTGGTAGAAGCGGTGGATAACGAGCGTATCGCAACGTGTCGGACAAATAATTATTATCGGGCTTCTGTCCGCGAGCGGTCTCACATCCGCTTTGATCCCGGTAGGAAATACGAGAGCGAAATACGAGAGCGGTAGAGTCTGGTTCGAGGTAGATACTCTCATAATCGTACGGCAAATAGAATTATCGCGTTGCGAGCGGCCGTTGCCAGCTAGCATAGCTTATACCGGGTTTCGCTCGTTTCCCCCATTATACGCGTCGTCTGCTAAATGACGCTGTACTCCGATCCTCCTCCCTCCTCTCGCTTCCACCCTTCCTTCCGCCACTTCCAGCCCTCTATCTTCTCTCTCCTGTTATTCAGCTGACCGTCACCCGCTGCTTTCTGGCCTCTGTTCGTTTTCAACCCGGCAAACGATCCCGCCACCACCGGTCTCTTTGCTCTCAAGGTGTTCTCTTCTCTGCTAATTTGCTTATCGGCTAAATCGCGCAAGATTGGACACTTTGTGGGAGAAATCTATACCTTCGGAGGCTGTGCTTCTAAACATTCGAAGGGCGAGGATCAACGACCTACTCGTGGGACAAAATAATAGCGGTGCGAATCGTTCGATTGTCCTGATTTCATTCGAAAGCATTCGATTTCATTATTTTGATAAAGCAACAGACGATAGAGAGTACGATTTCGCAACGTGTTCGTTTCGCGGATCGTTTGAATCGAAGCAGAAACTCGCGTAACAACGAACCGGCAGAATTATCACGTTGCACGAGTGCACTCGTTCCAGGAACTCTATTATGATCGCGGGAATAATGCCGGGCTGATCCGGTCCTCTAATTCTCGCAACCGGTGCAGCTGTCTGTCCCGACACGATACCAGCTCGCGATACACGCAGATTTTCCACTTTTATCTAGCATTTTCGAGCTGTACGTTCCAGGATACAATTGAATCCTCTCCATTAGGTTTTTGCTCTATTCTCGTCGAAACAACGAAATAAATTTAATATTTTTATCCGACGATTAAATACGCACGTTCGACGAAACATTTTCTAGCAACAAACGTTCGATCGTGGAGTTGGAGCCATCGCGGTGGCCCGCTACGACACATCGACTGAAATATTAACCGACCGCGACCACAGGACCGAGAGAAGAGAGAGAAAAAATCACCAAGAGAGATGTAGTTCGCATAGAAAATTTCAATCTAGCGAGAAGAGAGGGCCAGTCTCTCAGATAACTCGGTTGAATGTTTAACAAGGGTCAGCCGGCTTTGCGAAACCCAGAAGGACCGAATTGGAGAAAAATCGGATACCAGGTCCCGTGGAAACGTACGACCGAGCGAAGAGAGGAGAGAAAGAACGGACAGGAAGCGAGGTCGACTCGAAATAAATAAATAAAATAACCGGTGCCAATGCGTGACCCCGTTAAGAGTCACTTTACGGGACGTGTTCGGTGCCGGCGCAGTTGGAACGTTCTTTCAGAGCAATGTCAGCCCTGCTCGCTGGCTCCTTCGAAATAAAACATTCACCGTTGCTCTCCTCTGTGAATCCGTTCTTTGAAGGGACACAGGTTTCTTGAATAAAATTTGCATACGCTGCAGCCAGTGCTGCCGCGATCGCGTCGCGTTGGGAGGAAGAGGGTCCCCGTGACCCGTGCATCGTTACCGGTTTAATTTACTCCGCGAGTTTGATGAGACGCGTTTCCTCGATGCGGAGTAAACAGAGAAATATATTCAACGCGAACAACGTTTTAATTTAAGTCGACGATTCGATATGAACGCGCGAGTATAAGGAATTAGGGAAGATCGAATTAGCGACGCGATGGCGGGAAAGTGTAATTTGTAGTCGGTGAGGGCATTAACTGGGCGGTCGTTAAATTTGACCGGACGTCTTCTGGAGAGGATCGAAGAAAGGACGAGGGGACGCGTATTCCGGTGGCGAGTGTGGGTGCTCGTTGCTAGTGTACCAGAGAAGGATAGAACGAGAGAGAGAGATATCTAATTGGATCGGTAAATCATCCTCTAACCAGGAGGGTGGTAGGCTAGGCACCGCCACCGGCAACCCTTTATTCTGTGTTATTACAGTCTAAAGTTACCCCGTGTAATTGTTGCTGTTTAATTGCAAACTCTAAGTCGTCGCGTTACACGTCGCGGCGCCCCGCGTATAATTGCCCTCCTCCAGTTCAGCCGCTCGTTTTTACCAGCGAAATAATTGGAAGCGATCCCCTGGCCAACGGTAATATCTAAATCCGTCGGATCGACGGGCAAGTTGAATCGTTTCCATCGTTCTTTCGAAAGTTTCGTTTTAACCCGTTACGCTACTGCGATATAATAATAATAAAAAACTAGTATACAGGATTCAAGGTATTATTCATGAAACGATCGAAACTGTCGTGAAAGATAATAGAAATTAGGTCGGTAACGAGGCACTATGAAAAGCGAGTTAAATGAGTAGGTTTAGGAATCGATTGTTTAAAAGGGCAATCGTCTGGGCTATCGGGCCAGCTTTCATCGTAAAAGCTTTCATCGAACCGTAAGAATGTGGCGCGCGTGTACAGAGTGGGGTGGAGAAGGTGAATTACGAGACAAAAGCAGGTTTTCGTTGATTCCGTTGAAGTCGGTTGCGCCAGGCTGAACGCGACGATGCCTTGGGCATACCGGCGCGGAGCGACGCGGCTTCGACGCTGCCCGTTCGCCGACCCATTGTCGAAGATAGACAATGCCACGCGATAAAAACGTAAAATTGATGCTCTTTTGTTCGCATTGTTTGAGAAGCTGTACAACGTTTGTCGCACGCCTGGACGAGCCACTGTTATTGGCTCCAAACTACATTCTACTCTTCCGTTTCTCTCCCCTCCGCGTTGGCCGACCTCGTCCGCCACTTTGCTTTATCTCTTTCGCACCCCTTATACCAAGACCGTTGCCAACTCGCTTCTGCTCGCCGACTACCCGAAAACCTTTCTCGTTTCGTCAATAAGCCGGCATTGTACATCGCCACAGTTCCATAGTTTCGGCGTTTTACATTGACCGCTTTCAAACGCGGCTCGTTCTCCACGATTTTCAACCCCCGGCAACCTCGACTCGCCACCCACTCGCCTTCCGTTGCGTCTTTTTTCAGTTTCTTGCCAGTTCGCCATTCCTATACATCCCATTCTCCGGTTCTTTTCTTTCCTCCATTCCGTGCAACTCGCGAGTGCACCATTGTTCCGCACATCTACCAGCCGGAGATCGCAACGCGCGAGACGATATCGGTCCGAGTCGCGGGATTGCTCGAGAGCCTCGTTACCGGTAGCAATAAAATTTCGCATCCCAGCAATTACTCGAAAGTGTCTGTTGTAATTTACGCGTCAGATGGTAGACGCTCGTCGAGCAAATTACGGAACTTTAATAAAACATGAATGCGCGACCAAGGGTAGAGCGAAGGGATGGTGGCGTTTCAGGAAGGATCAGACGATTTGGAAGATTATTACGAAAGGAACGAAAGCTGTTCATCGTCAAGATGGAAAGTCGCGCAATCCAGCTAGCTATTCGGCATTTAGGGAGCGTCTCGGTCGCCTGCGAGCAGCAATATGATACAAAAATGTCAGCAGTATCCAGATAATTACATAACTGGTCTCAGGGGTCGGGGACATGGGGATAGGAGGAAGGATGGGACATGGGAACGGGAATAACGGGACGAGAAGTTGGCCTGTTCCTGTGTAGAATGCTGGCGCAAGCGGAGGAAGAGAGGTCGCGACGGATAGAGCACAGGGTGATTTCCCAGCTGACCTGTAAAGCAACTCCCGAGTGGACTGTGTCTCGCAAACCAGTACTCGCTTCTTTTCCTTTCGTCCCCTGTATTTCTCTGCATCCACCCCCTTCTCTTCGCCCACCTCAAACCCCCTTCGTCATTGTTACTTTTGCATGCGCGCCATCCCCTTTTCCTTCCTTTCCATTGCTTTCCATTGCTTTCCATCGCGATACGGGAAACGACGAACAAGGGGCATCGTAAAAAGGAAACTAACCAAAAGCAATTCTTTCGCGTATCAAGTGTAATAAAAACTTACCGATGAGTGCACTGCTGACAGGCGAAACAGTCCAGGTGATAGACATTCGTCCTGGCCTTCATGACCATCTCAAACGCCGGTATCTGCTTGTTGCAAGCCGCGCAGTTTCCCGTGTTCCCGAACAGCCTGAGGTAGTCCCTCTTGCAGAGGATAAGGTTCGCCTTGGTGAACAGAGTAGAACCGACCTCTCCTAACCTACAGTCGCAACACCCGCACTTCAGACAATCCTCGTGCCAGTACAGGTCCAAGGCCTTGAGGAGATACCTGAAGAACCGACCATAGTTTTCCTTCTTACCGACCAGCCTGGCTATCATCCTTTAAATTATTCCAACGCGATTTTCTATATATTCATTGCACTTTTCGTTCATTATACGCGAATCTTGCACGAAGAAATTCAATGTATATCGTGGCGGAAGTGGTAAATGAGAAAGAAATTGGAGACAGTCCGTGACTCACCTTTCCGTGATTGTTTTTCCACAGCCAGCACATTCCTGTTGCGTGGTGCCATTTTTACTCGGCTCCGACTTGCTCACGTCCATCGTCATCGTGATTTCGGCTAGAATGCCGTCTGCAACACGTAAAAGAAACAGGGCCTCGTTAAATCGGTCACGGCGTATTAAATCGTGTCTCCGTACTATTGAGCGTTCGCGGACAACGAGTGATAATAATCCGCGTTAATTGGACCAGTTGTTCGTCGAGACCTGCCAAAATTTTCCGCGACGAATCAAAGTTAAATACGGAGGCTTGCGTAGAATTTCAGTTAACAGAGCGTCATTCAAAGTTGGCACGAGCAATCGTTACCTTTCTTTTAATTTTAGAAGTGGAATCACAAAACTTTCAAACAATTCGGCTTTTTTTTCTTAACTTCGGTGAACGGTTTTAACCGACCAACGTCCACCCTTAATCCCGACACTCGGAAACGTAGTTAGGCTGGTAGGATCCGGTGGGCAAGTTTGAAAGATCGACGCGAAATAAGGGGGGGCGTGAGCATCGATCGCGGGAACCGTTCGAACCGAGAACGCGGCTCGGCGCGCAGTGAAAAGCGGCAAAGTACGAGAGAGGAAGAGAGGGAGGAGCGCATTCGCAGGAACGAACGCGTTCTAAAGGCGATTCGAGGGAAGGAGGAGGAGGTGGAGGAGGGTGGCCGGCTAAAATGGTGAGTGGGTGCTCGGCGAGGCGCGGGGGCTTAATTAATTAGCCGGATACTTTGAGTAACAATCCATTATTACATACAAACATCCTCGGCCCCGGGGCCGAGCTGTAGCTTTATGCTGCTAATTGGCCTTCTCAAAGCTTGGAGACCCGGGCACGAGTTATAAACGCCACTCCTCTAACTCGCCACCACCCCCGTCACTCCATCCCTCCCTACTTTTCCTCCAACCTTCTCCTCCCTCTTTCTCTGTTTCTCCCTCTTCCAACCGTTTGTCTCTCCTCTCGCCCTCTCGGTGCTGTGCACAGGCCCGTCCTGTGTCCTCCTCCCCTACCTCTCAGCTTCACCAGCACTCGCACACTTTGCGATGCACATAAAACCCATACAAGCTTCAGAGCGGATACGGATATGCGAACGCGGCCACACGCACGTAAAAAGCGAGGGTGACGGAATGTGGGTGGGTGGGTGGTTGGACAGGGACGGATGGTGGGAACGAAGAGGAACACGACCCGACGTGAAAAAAAAGGGGAGAGGAAGGTGTGGGTAGGCGGTGGTTGGGGGTAAAAGGAGGGTAGGAACACAGGGGTTGAGGAGGAGCAAGAGGAACGACGGATAGCGCTAATAACGCGCTCGTGGCGCAAAAAAAAAGGAAGGAGTATAATTGCCAGCCCTCGTGGCAGGTATTTTTCAAATAGGACCCCGTCCGTTAATTGGAGGGCAAATTAAAGAGGCGCCGCGGAGGAAAAAAACATCATCCCTCTACCTCGTATCCCCTTGGTCCCCCTCTTAGCGTGCCCCACCTACATCGCTATCCAAGAGACGCCTCGTGATTCGTCAAACGATCTGTGCGCTCCATTTTTTCTCTGGATTTATTTTTTTTTTTTTTTTTTGTTCCTGCCCTTCCTCCCGTCCCTCTCTAACGATTCTAACTACCTTCCTCCATCTCGTCTGTTCTCTATTAGTTCGATTGATACGATCGTCGAGAGATCGGATCACGAAACGCGAGATACCTAATCGCGAGCGGAGATAACGTTTCGACGAAGTAACAGAATTTCGCGCGGAAAAAAAAGGAATTTTTTCTTTCCAGCACTGTTGATCGCGCATTGCGTGTTACGCGCACGAAAATCGATCGCGAAACATCAAACTTTTCACGAGCGTACAGTTATTTGTCAGCCGCACGCAATATCCAATTCCATCCGGTGCTCTGTTATCGGAAGCGATGAAACGTTAGATAAAATTAAATTAATCCCGTCGATTTACCGTCCCATTATTTCGCGACAATACGCAACGGTAGGACATCGGTGGCCGAGCAACGAATACTCGCCGTTTCCGATTTACTCGAGCCCCTCTCGTTCGACGAGGGAACAAAAATTCCAAGGGTGACCGCGTAAAATCGTTCTCGCGCAAGAAACGACTTAGCAAACGGGGGTGGACCGTGTCTCGAACGTAACGCAATCGTAAATTGAAAAGTTGATTTATGGCGGGACCGAGTACAGCGGTTTCGAGCGCGATACAGAGGGTGTTCCATCGTTTTCCCCGCCGCGCCGACTGTCTTTCGGTTGAAGGAACCGAGATCGAATCGGTTGCACGGCTGAAACGAGAGGATATCCGATCGACGATTCGACGACGGACACGACTTTTTATTTGGTCAATATAAGAGGCACCCTTGCGAGATTACGAAACTGCCCTAACAGCAATATGGGATAACCTGGCCAGTCCCGTGTCTCGGATCGCCGCGCCGCGCCGCGTCGGTTCTCCTCGTCCTGGGATACGCTGTCGCTTACGACAGGGCTGGCTGCCGGCTGGTTTAATAAAAATGTCAAATATAAAGTAGCCAGCGGGGACGGACGTTTAGGAAATAAATAAATGTAAAAGAACCGAGAAAGAGAGAGAGAGAGAGAGAGAGAGAGAAGGGTGGTAAGGAGGGTCGTTGGCTTAGAAGGAATGGAGTATGTGGAGGTGGAAGTATTATTCGAAAGGACGAGACGAATTTGTCCGTACATAAGAGAATGGCCTCTGCATAATATTATGGGGCTTGGAAAGGACGACGAGATTCAATCCACCGATCCGAACTGTATATGAACGTGGACCGCACTTTGGACTTTTATGGAACCGTTTTATACGCTCCTGGACTCGCGCAGAAATGCTAGATTGATTTATATAAGGTGTCGTGGAACTGAGAAAATAAATGTTAAAATGTTGTGAAAAGTAAATGTTATCTTTCATGTTTTAAACTACCTTTTCAAACAGAATCACCACCTTTTCCTTGTACCGCTGGTTACATGACACCTTATATTTAACCGCGAAAGGATACGTTCGAGTTTACAGGTTGATGTTCGTTTATCTCGACGCTGTAATTTTCATCCTTGTTAAGCGTCACGCCAAAAATAAACTTCAAATATTCTCACCTATACCGCGTTTCCCTTGTTCCGGGTTATATGTAGCTGGACGCGCTGAAACATGGACACGCAATTAAGAATCGGCCGGTACTTGTCCGGATTCCCGCGCGCCGAGGGAGCCCGTTTAATTGCGTCCAGCGTCGAAGCAATTAAGCAAGTAATTTCACACGTATCCCTTATCCGTTGAAACTCAATATTTCGTAGCTGTTCGCGAACAGAGCCGTTCCGATACGATACGATACGTATTATACAGATGGCGCGGAATTCGAACCAACCTCGAACGAAAGGGGTGCACCAAGAAGGCGGAACAAGTTGAAGAAGTGGCGAAGGAGAAAGAGTAAAAAAAAAAAAAAAAAAAAAAACGAGGGAAGAAGTTGCGTACAAAGTAGGAAAGTAAAGGGGGTAGAAAGAGGGACTCGAACGAGAACAGGAAGATCGGAAGGCACCACCCTCGTCCTCGTCGAGTCACGTTCCGCATCTTGCCGCGTGTCCTTCGAGCGGATGGATCGAGCCTCGTAGCGAAACGAAGAGGCAAGGGTGGATACGCGACGAGTTAAGGGGGTTGGGAATAGCGCAGGATAGAGGAAAGTATAGGGGGGCAGGGTGCGGTGCGGCGCATAACACGGGACGGCAGGCACGACTGCAATTTCGGGGCTTAATAATGATCCCAGCCGACGGCTCAAGGCTGTATCCCGTGTCATTATACTGTGAAGTGGAGAGGCTGCTAATTAGTCATTAGCGTAGGAAAAAGACACCTTCAACGGGCTCGGTAGCTGGCAGGACGGGCGGCAACCCCATCCGACGACGGACGGTGGTGCACAGGTACGGCGAACTTGAGCAAACAGGGTGTAGTTTCTAGCCTACGTCTAATTGGACCCTAGCGACGTAAGTTCTACTAATTGAGACCAGGCCTGTAACTATCAGCCGCGCGACAAGGGCCTTCGTAAATTCGCCGAGATCGACATCGTTCGTGTACACTGTACAAGTGTGCATCAACACAAAGCTACCGGTTCGCCGTCATTATGACACGCACACGCGCCTCTCCTTTCCTCTCACGGAACGTTGAACTTTGAACGTCATTTTCGTCGCTTCCTTCGAAGAGAAAAGAAACAGCGGCGGTAGCAGTCTCGGTAGAAGGTGAGAAACGCGTTTAATTGAAAGACTTATTTCGTTCGAGCTTCGTGTTACCCCGATGACGAGGTCCGAAATTTTTCTTAACCCAAGTATTTCATAAACGTTCACCAGCCGTGCACCACTAATTTGCATCGTATCTGTGCGTGTGTTTCATGGTCTAGAAGTTATTAGTTTTGCTCCAGTAAACGCGCGATACAGTTTGCAACCTATGACTAATTGGAAGTCGGTAACGTAGTTGCAAGTTTCGCTAATTGAGACGACCAGTTTAGTAACTACTAGAGAGCGCACCGAAGGGCGTTCCTGGGGAAAGGAAATTTCTCAAGGAGAATTCGAATCAACCGGCGAGCCTTAATTTCGCCCCTGCTACTACCTGTGCCCTCACCTGCCCCGCTGCCTCGTATACACCCGTTCGCCGCTCGTTCACCAAATTAACGTTTAATTAAGCATCGACGTTCAACTACCGCCTCGTCGCCGTTGATTCCTCCGCTCATAGTTACCGAAGATATAAAACGATATCCGCGTTTGATACGCCACTTTTGAATCGACTCGTCCAATTAGACGGCGCTAAGAAGACGCTTTTAATCGCTCCAATTACAGCGAGCTCGTGGAATTTTCGCTCACCAGATAGGTTCGCGCGAGGACAAGTCGAGGTTTCGTCGACTATCAAGAATCTATTCTTCGTCTGTTAACGACGTTTCTCGTCGAGACTAACAAACGCAATCGCGCGGCACTCGAGGAGCACCTTTCGTTCCGAGAAAGGTTCTCGAAATCCGAACAACGCGTTCTGGAGTCGCGTAGCTCGCGGACGGATCTCCGGACTACGAGAAGACGTATAAATTTCCCAGCGACCGCGTAACGAAGCCACCAGGGGCAAGAAGAGTCGGCTCGAAGAGAGAAAGATGCGAGCAGAGGACGAAAGTGCAAGAGGTGAATAGAGTGGATAAGAAAGAATAAGGTAGCGCAAGAGTGGTAAAGAGAGGGATAGTCGATCGAGAGGAAAGGGAAGGCTGAAGGTAGGTAGAGCCAAATTTTAATTTCACCCCTAACAAGGGAAGGTACGGAGTAGGGTGCTCCTCGGCCCCTTCAGGACCATGGTATTCCATCCTTCAGAATCATTATATCGCCAATTAGAAGATAGCGGAGCTCGCCGACGCCTAACAAGCTTCCTGGGGAGACAGATCTCTTCTCGATCCTGCCGTTATGTGCGCAGGCAACCGTGGCGACGGTGCTGTCTTCGTACCGAGCTCGTTATAAAATATCCTTATCGGTACCCTCTCTCTCTCTACGGTACGCGTGCCAACGCTGTCGTCTCCACGAACGTCCAGATATTTTCCAAGTTTCGCGATAATTAGCCGGTTAAGTACGCGAACAATTATCACCGAGAATATAACGCGAAATTTTCCGGCAGCAAGCGTGTCCGTTTGTTTATTCAGTTTCTATCGAATTAAAGGAACGAGAGCTGCGAACGAGCAGAACGGAGAAAAGGAGAGAAAAATCGTATTAAAAGACGATAAGGCGGAGATAATAGTTTCGCGTTCAATTTTCAATTCTTCTCTATCCACCCCCCAACCATCGTTTTATTTTTCACTTTCCTAGCTCGCAACTAACATCGATACCAAGTGATTTCTTGTTTGATGCGGCTTCTACGAGACTCGAGCAACGACTACGATATATCGAGGGGCCGCCGCGGTGGTGGGAAAGCAAAATAGAATTGTTCGATGGTATAAAGAACACGGGGATAGATGGTAAGCGGATGCGCATGGATGTCGTCGCGGATAGGGGAGTACAGAATTCAATTTAAACTTATTTTTGTTCCAACGATATCTGAAACGACCATGGAGGATGTTAAAAAGTGGCTATTTTGGAAAGCCCGCGTGGAAACGAAAAATTCATGCAGGATATTAAATTGCATTCATATTTCAAATGCGGCTGGTTAGAAATTTAATGAAGAAACCAGATCACGTTAAATTATTCGACGATAACGATAGCAACGAAAAACGAAAAAATTCTAAAATATCCTCCCGTGTAAATGAAACGTATCGTGTGAAAGGTGGATTCCGAGACGAGTCAAAGTTTATTAGCGTGGAGCGTGGGATTTGTTGAACGCGATCGCCCTTCGGATCGCCAGCGAGCGTGATGTTTACCATTCGAAGTCAAGCAAAATATTTGCGCTATAAAACAGCCGCTGAATATTCCGTTCACGCGGGAAAGCGGTCGACCCGATGACACAGAGCCACGTGTTTCGAATTTCGCGATCGTCGCTATCGCGCCGCGTGAGGAAGGTACGCACCGGTCATATTTATTAATAAGCTGTCTCTATTGTCGACCGAAGGACCATTCATTTCGTCGCGCACTCAGTTTATAATTAATAGCCGCTGCAACGCGATAAAACGGCAAATTAATTACGTCCCGTTGCCAGGAAGAATAGCTACTCTGCACCGATCGCGTCTGCGTAATCTCCGCGATCGAAATTCACCCGCAACGAGCAATGATTTTTCATTTTTCCACCGGCGAATCGATGATTCGCTGAGATAAACAGGAATGCTCGATAGAATCGAGAGAAAGTCAACGGAGCGGTAAATACGGGATTGATACCGATCGTTTCCGATCGGCGTATCTTTTCTATTTCGTCGATCTCCGCTAATCGGAAGGACAAGAATGTTAGGGAGAAAAGTTCGCGTACGGGGCCGCTTCAAAGTCGTTCGCCGAGGTAAAATCGACGCGGCATGGCAGCGCGATACACTTTTCTCGGTAGGCAATATTCATAAATCACCCTTCAGCTCACCCCGGCCATTCTCCTGCCCCCTCTTATATATACGCTTAGAATAAGCACCCCTTTTCCTGATAGAGGGATGCAGCGTCGGGGTCAACTCCCTTCCCCTTCCATCTTTCTTCGAGCAGAGAAAGGCCAGGCAACGAAGGAACCGTGCTAGGGTGGAAAGAAAGCGCGACAGAGAAAAAAGGTTGAGAAAACGAAAACGAAGGCTGTTACTCGTTCCTTGCTACGGGACTCGGCCGAGAGGGGAAGCTGGTCTCAGATTCTATTAAGATCTCAGTAAGTCTTGTTACACGGAGAGGCCACGCCGCAAATCTCGCAATAAAACAGCCACCGGTATAACACCGATTCAAGACGACCGTCTACCGACTGTGGCCGGATCGTCGTGACGCTGCGCTGGCGGCGGCGACGTCGGCCACCGTCTGCGGCGTCGCCGCCTACTCGTACGTTGCCAAACATCCCTCCGCAGGGGGTCCGTTCGCCCGCGTGGATTCGGCACGTACACGGTCATCGGAAACGGAAGTCTCGGTTAATCCGAGGAGAAAGCTGCGGGTATCGGTTATCCGACCGTTGTCTCTCGAAACGCTTTAAATCGCTCGCCCTTTGATTTAATAGAACGCTAATTTTTTATTTTTAACTTTCGTATGTAACATAAAGTCGGATGCACATTCCTTCTGCAAGCTAACTTTTCATCTCTGCATACAGTGCGCGGAATAGAACCGAAGATGGATCGAGCAAGTAGAACGAGGTCGTAGGTGGTCAGACAAGTGGAACGACGTAGTCGTTGATCAAGAAAGTAATATACACTGCTGTTCAAAGATTGAAAGCACTTTTGCTTTTTAAACAAAATAAGCTTTCTCGTACATACGCTACAGTCTTATTAAAAATATTAAAGTAAAATAAAGAAATTTCTAAAAATTTAACTTAAGAAATACGCGACTTATTTTCAAATTATAACGTGTTCGAAACTTTTGAAAGACACTGTAAGTGCAGATACTGGTTGAACAGGTATGATAGTGACTATTAGCAATCAAAGAAATAAAATATAATATAAACTGCCGTCGATTAAGTAAAATAAAAGTGGTGGACATGTAGTTGGTACAATCTCACGAGCGAAATATGGTAATTCTTTCGGGAACAAGTAATCGAAATGCCGGAGTGGTTGATTGAATCCGGTTTAGATAAATCGCCGGAGCGGAATGGTGCAATGGGAATATCAATACTAACGGCGTTATAGCGAGTTAGATGTAGTTAGGTCTATCACGAACAAGTTAAATACAGTTAGCGTTGGATTGTAACTCTGGGTTAGGTCATAACATGAACTGAATAAAGTTTTTTCCTTCTACGCGGACGAGCTACCCCTCTTCTGCGTCAATTTGTTTCAGTAACTACTCCGTGACTTATGTCAAATGTTACCGAAACGTACCTATCGACCGTAAAGGGTTAAGAAAGTAGCGTGTAACTTCTATTTTTACTCGCCCAAGTGTTACGAAAACATGTTTTCAGACTAAGATATCTTACGAGTGACCCTGTTTCCTCGACGAGACACACGATACCGCGAGATGCAAGTATAATCCTCGGCAAATAACGCGGAACCATATAAACGAGACAATGAAAGCTTAAAAGGTAAATATGAAGATCGATGGGGGGAGCGTGGTAAGAAGCAGGAAAGCAAGGATCTCTCGTACGGCCGTTCGAGGAGATCGAAGAAGAAAGAGCCGGAAGAGGGCGGGCAGGGGTCCGAAATCAATCAAAACATTAATTGAAAGAGCCGAGAAGACAACGGCGCCCGTTCGGCTAAGGCGGTAGCTACGGATGGTCTTGATAATCGAAAGATATCCTTGGCCAATAGCTGGCACGGCGGAGCAACGAGCAAGAGTGAAAGAGAGAGAATGAAGTTTCTTGGCCGTTCGTTTGTTCGGGACGTCCGGAAGCGGAGGAGAAAATTCGTAGCACGAAGAGAGCGGGAGTCGCGCGACGCCGATAGCGAGGCCGTGTCGGGAGATGGGAGAAACGTTTAACAAAGGGAACAAAGTCTTTTTAGACCGGTGACACGAAACGGCCCGTTATTGTTCGCGGTTTAGGGCGCGGAAGTTCGTGCTATCCCGCGAATCAGCGCGTCGATACACCCTGACCATCGAGCCGATGACCATACGAGTCAACGACCAGCGGAGCGGTCAAAATAAAACGAGGAAAAAAAAAAGAAGAAATTGTTTATCGGCCTGCGAACTCGATCATTCGGCTCGGTTGATTCGATTCGATGGTAATGTACCGCAACCGCTGCTAATAGTACACGGGACAGTTAATGAACGCGATCTCTATTCAATTGTGGACCGGTGTTATTAGTAGAAGCGAACGTAGCCGCTTTATTAATTAATGAATCGATTTTAGTCGGTGGCCGGTTAATTATTCAACGTCGGTCGGCATCGGTGCAACTGCAAATGGTTCTTTAATGATCAGAGAGGGGACAACGATATTGCGAGTCGCGACCGCGGTTCGATTAAGCGCGCGCTCAAACCGTGCGGAAACTACCCTCTCGCGAGTCGATCTTCTAGGGGCGAATCGACCCCCGAAAATTCGCATTACCCCCGATTGCCTTATCGAGTCGCAACCGCTACGGCGAACTACGGCCAACGAAACGAATTAAAGTTCGGGGTTAATTATATTCCCGTTCGCGTGCGCTTGCAGACCGCCCACTTCAGCCCTGCCGAGTAGATGAGGGTGGCGCGTTAAAAATTAGACCAATCAGACCTCCTTCCACCCGCCGCGTGTATCGTACCGAAGAAAATTCCCTTCGAAATGTGGCAAAAAAAAAAAAAGAGAAACGCACACCACACCAACCACCGAGGGTAGGATGGGGGGAAATAATCAGAAATGTCTGAAAAATCTTGTAAATGGAATATTGGGGGCCGACGCCCAGAAGGACGCGGCACTGCCACCTGGCGGAATGCCCAAGGACCCATGGGAAGCTTCAATCGCCGTAAAAGCAACGCCTCTGGATAGGAAAGGGGAGCGAGCAAGGAAACGGTCGAGGGGGATAGAAGTTAACTTAGAAGCTCGCGCGGCTGGATTCGTGTGTACGCGGGACGAGGAGGAAAAAGGTACCATTCGCTACGAGTGGAAGAAAGAGATAAAAGAAAGAGAGCAACAGAGGGAGAGAAAGAAGGGAAGAAAAGGATAGGTTACGATGGTCAGTCCCGGAGATACACGTTCGACCGGTGCACCCAACTTAAGAGGATTACATTTGATATTTCGATCGGGCAAAGTGGCTTTTTATTGGACATTCGCCTTGGAATTATCGCTGACGCGTGTCGAAAGACATTACGTGTGGCCGGCATTATTAAATTATATCGCCACACCGTGGTCCCTTATAATTTCCTTCGGCGTCATCGTCGACAGATACCTACGTGAAACGTATCGTCCCATTTACGAAACGAACGGCACGACAGAATTAAAGATCCGAGAGAGAGAGAGAGGGAGAGAGAGATAATGAAATGAAACGTAAAAAAGTAAATATTAATTATGCCATTAACGCGATTCGGTGGATGAGCGGGAAATCGCGTGAACACGAGGCGCTGTCCTGAATTCAATTTGCGCGGCGCGCGTGAAAGGAAGAAGCACAGAGTGAAAGAGACAATTGCCGTGAATCGTGCGTCTCTGACGTTGCAACGACGAACGCTGCAACAAGCACGTTGCGACGACAGTAACAGCAACATTCGTGCGACGAGACACGGGGTGCAGCGTCACGGTCATACTTCTGCTTTTAGCCGTAGCTAATTAGCCGCACCAATTTGTCGGTGTAAAATAAACGTTTGCCTCGCACGACCGTCTCCCTCGCTCCAGTTTTCTCAATTTATTTGTGCGCTCACGGAGAGCATACCTCTACACAGGCGATCGTTCGTCTCTGCCCCGTCCACAAGCCTCCTCCTCTCTCTCCACCCCTCCCCACCCCCCTCATTCTCTCTCTCTCTCTCCCTTTCCCCGTGGACTTCAAACGAAATAATTAAGTCACTCCGTTCGGGAGGACGACTAACGAGACCGCCGTCGCTACTAAAACTGGCACCAATTATTGAAATTCAAACGACCGAATATCTCTCTCGCGTCTGTGACTAACCGGGACGGTCAATGGACGCACCCCCTTTCAAGTAAAAAAAAAAAAAAAAAAAGAATACGCTAATTCTAAATAAAAAGCCGATCAATTATTTTCAATCTGGCATTCGAAAACACGCGAAAAGGGTACACCGTTAACTTTTTACCGGATAATTCACGGTTCTGTATGGGCGACAGAAATGGTGAATGAAATTTTTTTGTTCGCGAGTTTACGTTGGGGCGATAAGCATCGGTTGGCACCGTTTCAGTGTCATTAAAGCGAATGACCGGTATTCCATTCGTAATAACAGTGGCATTATACCCTTTATAAAACGCGATCGACCCGGTGAAATGTCACGTTTCACACGGTTATTCTGATGGTTGATTGAAAAATTCCCGCTACCGCGAAACTGGCTAATCGAGCGCCACCTCACGCGGCCGAAGCTAGCGGAATAATGTGCTTGCTAGCATTTTACGGGATGCAGATTAAGTACGCTTCTAAGGAATCGGTATCATTAACGGCAACCATACGATCTCGTCGTCTTAGGCGAGGATGAGTTTAGCAGGGTCGATGTTAACGATTAATTATTATAGCAAAACATGCGAATCAAAGTAGAAGAAATGAAAATAATAGGTCGTCGTTCGTTTCTCTCTCCCGCAATTTTTTGTCTGTCAACTTTGGCGCGCAAATCGGATTCCACGAAATTTCATCATTTTTACAGAACATAAATCAGCTGCGTGGAAAATCAAATTGAACTCGTGAAATTTAGATTACACGTTCTATTACGAGTTCCTGTTGCGTTGTCTCGTCGTTCATTCCTGACGGAACGTGCCATACAACCGAGTTGTTTAAATCGCAAAGAATTGATAAAAATCATTGAAACTTACTTGACAATCCACAAAATTCGAGCCAGCTTCTCCGGACACCTTGTACCCTGCACGATTCTCCGGGTCTCCTCCGTCACGTGACACTACACCAGCTGCACAGAACAACGTTCACTGTTTGACATTCGTGTTAGCCTCTCCATCAAAGCAGAACATTCGCCGCGCGAATTAAATCTCGACCAGATGTATCGATCGTCGAAGATCCCGTTCGATTCTAATCGCGATATCTGTGTTTACTCCGCAACGAAACGAAACATGCCGCGTCTCTGAAACACCGTGAACGAGCCACCGAATAGCAAACAACGGAGCTCACGAAGTCGCCTGATCGGCGGTCGGTTGTAAACTGCCGAGTACCGCGTGCGACCGCGGCACGCCACCGAAAGTGATAAATCCCCACTCCTACGAACGCTCGTTCCCCCACTTTCGCTCCCAACTCCCCACCATCGCAAGCAATACCACCCCTCAGCCGGTGTTTCAGTGTTCCCCACCGTTGGCTGTTATCCCCACTCCTAGTCATCGCACTCGATTTGAACCCGAGGAACTCGTGCGAGCCGAAACCCGTATTTGCACCCACCATCGAACCCGCACTCATTGCCCCACTCCGAAACGGCCTATCATCGAACCATTCACGCTGCCGCACAGTTTAACTGCTACTCGAGCGGAATCCTCCGCGAAGCCGACGCGACGCGACGCGACGCGACGTGGAGCAGGGCTCGGCGTTCCGTAGCGGATTAAGACCTCGTGCGATTAAAACTCTGGTCGCATCGGTTCCAGAACATGTTCCCACGATTCGAGTGCGGCTTCGATTGCAAAAGAGAGAGAGAAAAAAAAGAAGGAAACGAAGGGCTGCGGCGTTGAGTTGATTTTTTAAGAGGTAGTCCTCCTGATGGTCGGACATTTGACTTGTATATTCGATACGAGTTAATTAAAGGCGGGAATAACGAAGTCGAGGAGAAGATGGCTCGTTGGAATAGCAAAGAACCGATACGAATGGAAACGTTTCCTCGATACGGGATTTAATAAGCACACGGGCATTGGTCGTACAAACTAGAAGTGTCTCTAATTAGCTTCCTTTCGAGGATAAACCAACGGCGAAATCGCTTTATACCGGGGGGAAAGTGTGCGCCTATGTGTGTACAGTACGTTCGAGCGTGGAAGATGAAGGGAAAGAGAAGGCATTGCAAGAGACAGCGTAACAAGAGGGTGAAAGAACGGGGGAGAAAGAGAGAGAGAGAAACGTGGTGGATCGTAACCCGAGTCGAGACATAGCGACGGAGGATTAACCACCGGAGCAGCGTGCTCGCATCGTAGAATTCCACCCCTTGAAATCGCCCCTACGAACCCTACCATTGCTCGACGCGAAGCGAACGCAGGGATGGCATCCCTACTATATGTCCGGTTCTGCCGCTGGGAGAAGCGTCTACCACCCCTACAAGGCCACACCTCCCATTACAAAAATTACACTGGTCGCTGATTTAGTGTTCTGCGCCGGTTCTTGGGGGGTGGCCGCGGGGCGAAGAAGGCACACAGGCACACGGGCTGCCTGGTAGCGCGCGCGAGGGTGCCTCGTTGGTTAGGGTGGGGACGTAAGTAATGAAAGGGTTGCCGCCGGCTTCGAGAATCACGGAATCATTCGCCAGATTAAATTAGAAAGGCTATGACCTTTTTTCCACTCCCATACTATCCACACCTATGGAACTACCCAAGCGAAATGGATTAGGCCATGTTTACTACCGCCACATCGACGATGGTCTCTTTTAATTACTGCCTGATTTATGACCGACCACTGATTAAATCAGGAAAAAGAGTGGATTACACCCGCAAAATGACATTCCCGTGAACTTATTCGATTCGCCGTTATACTTTTCTCGTTCGTCCTCGACTCACCCTCTCTATATTCATTCTATCCTTCCACCCTTTCTGCCGCGCACACCCCCGAAACGTCCCGATCGCAGCGCGGTTAAATTTAACGTCCGCCAAGTTTCCGGTTCGCGGGAAACGCCGTCGCTCTATTTTTCGAATCGGGATTTCGACGCGTTGGTTTACAGTTCGGGTTCACCCTTTTCACCCCTGCTGCCCTTAACGTCACACACGGCTCTCCTTCCCTATATTTTTTCGCGAGCGAAATGAAATTGGGGCGATTGCCAGGTTTCATCTGCAATCAGGAACGAAACCATCTATGTTGAATTTAATTTCATAGAATGTCACGAAAGGTCTATCGAGGTTTTTCGCTACCGCGCGCGTATACCAAAAAGCATGGTAACGGAAGCGAAATTTAAAGGACTAGCAAAATATCAGGGGGATTCGTGATCGTTTCCGAGCAATCGGAATTCGTTTTCTCCCGCCTATTGCGGATACGTTTCGGCGGAATCGTGGCTGGGAAACGGGCAAACGATCGAATGATCAAGTAGAAAAGGTTAGTAGAAAGGGATGCAAAGAGTGGAGAGATAGCAAAGTGGAAAAAGGAGAGAAAGGATACGGCAGGGATAGAGAAAACAGCGAGGGTGGAGAAGATGGGGAGGGTACTAATCACTTCTAGGGACTTTAATGGAGGTTTTCTGTACGCCGTCTACTTTGTCCACGACTTATACTACTTCGAACCGGTTGGAAGTAGAGTATTTGGGAGAAAAAGCAGCCGGAGAGTAGCGTTACGTGTATTAAACTAAACGGCACTCGGCTGGCTAGGTAGCTCGCTCGCTCGCGCTCTTGTCTGCCGAAGAAACGTTCCGTGTCGATGCCGAAATAAATTCTACGCCTGCCACCCGTACCCCCGTCCACCGGCTATTCCAGTTCCGCCCGGCTACGGATTTATTTAGCGTTCGTTAATTAAGAGAGCTCGCACGGTTTCAACTTCTAAATTCGATCGAGCTTTTCTTCGATAAAACCTAAATTTCCCGCAGTCACGCGATATACCCTTCGTTACCCGTAATTGCCTCGGATGGTAGGCCGAAACAGGAAGCACAATTCAATGTCCGTTTCCGTTAACGAAACTGTAACGATAATTACGTGTCCGCGCAAGGGAGCGTCGAAACTCTCGATGGTAATCGAACAGTAAAAAATTGAAAAAAAGGAACTATCCAACGCAGACGCCAAATTTCAAATCGTCGTTTAAGTTTTTAGCGGACACAGGAGGAAGAGTGGCGGGAAAAATTTGATAACCAAGTTTCCCGTAATACATGCGTCTATCTCCCTTTCGATATTGATATCCGAAGGAGGCTCTTTCGACGAGCAAACGGACAAAACGCGCATCGAGAAACGTCCCGAGGACTGTTTTCAAAGTTCCTACTCGACCAAGCGTATCCTCGCTGGCTCTGTTCCGTCTCTCTGTAACATCCGCTCGACCAATACGGCTAAAGGTAGCGCGTGTCCACGCTCGTCTCGCTGCTTCGTGGATTTATTATGCATGGACTTGATGTATCGGACATCGGACGAACAGGTACGTGTGGATCGTGCTGGCTCGTATGTGTGCGTGTGGGTTAGTGCCGCTCAAGTGGCACTGCCCATCAAGGGAGGTAGACGTTACTCTCAAGAGTGGACCGAGAAAGGACGACTGCGAAGGATAAGAAGAAAGATGGTGGGACTTGGTGGGAGTAGATGAGAGTGGCTCGACTACCTCTGGCTAACGTTCCTTCTCGTACCGGACTCGCTTTTTCTCCGAGATATTCTCTCTTTCGCTCGTTTCCAGGCAACTTCTATTCGTCTACCTCAACGATCCTATCCTGCAGGACACGCGAACGGTCTCGTGCGAGTATACCGATCGAAAAATATATATTTTTCAGCGTGTCGTTGTTTTCAATTATTCCTTGATTACATTCGAAAGCGTTTTTTACGAAACGTGTCTAGCGAAAGAAATACGTTCAGCTGCGTTCACCCGTAAACACGCGCGCCCTCTTAAATATGCCAAACTGTTTTGCATCTCCGCGGAAAAATATTTGTGCACCGGAAAAATATTTCCGGCACCGAGCGTGACCGTCCAAACACGGTTGTTCCCTACACGCATCCGCTTGTTGCCCGTTATCCAAACACGTAGGTATCCCCGATGCCTTTCTACTCCGTGAAACTTGAAATATTTTTTCGAGCGTAAACTTGGAAAACAAGCCGAGTACCGGTATTCGTCTATTAGGCGATCAGAGCCGTTGCACGGTCAGAGGAACAATAGATCGATGGATCGTCGATGGTGTATCTCGTGTAGTGTCGCGTCGTAGAAACGGAAAAAGGCTGGATGCCGATACGCGTTGCGGATTTTGGAAGGACGCAGCCCGATGGCATCGATGCTCTCGCGTGGCACAGATACTGAGAGCTTTTCTGGAAGAGCAGGGGTCCATTAGCCGACTCGCCTGTCTTCTGAGTCCATTACAAGATGAGCCACCATCCCCCCGAGCGTCCTACCCTCCGTTTCCAACTTACTCAACGATACGGTACGCGATCTATACCTACCGTATAGATACGTTTCTCCCTCTCCTGTTTTCTCCTCTCTTTCTCGCTTTTCCATCCACCCCCTCCTCCCCTTCCTACCCTTCCAACCTTCTCCTCCATCCCTCTCTGTTTCCCTCACCCGTTCGCCGTCCCTGCCGCCTACTCAACTTCTCAATCCTTCTTGTCCGGCCTCTTAATCCTTTTTCTCGCAAATAGATAGCAACGTAAAAGGTATCGAGCATTACTTCATAGCGTCCCTTAATTACCGATCCTTTTTCCATCGCATACCTACCCCGAACAAACGAGACCGAATCCAACCGACGACGTGTCCCTTAACACGATGACGAAAGTGGACGACGTTTCGAGTTTCGATGCGCAAATACCACCGCATTTAATCTCCTTATTGTACAAGTCCTTTCAACGCCGCATCGTACGAAGGGCAGGATGAAAAACGGCAAAACTTGCTCGAACGAGGAACGACAAGGTGCGGAACACACCTCGAACGACGGTGCACGACAATGCGTCAAGTTCTGCAACGTGTAGTATGCCAACCGCGGTTAATCTTATTTTGTAATGGAAGACAAGAACGATTCGAGCAAGGGGTGCCTTTAAATCATTCTGCACACCTCTAAGGACGGATCAGAGGATTAAGCCAGGGACATACGTGGGAATGTCCAGGGTGAAACGAGACGCGTTAAGGCGGCCAGGAGCTCGTCCCGTGTCCCTTTTCACGCATTATTCGTCATAAAGTATGTACAAAAGAAGAGGATCGCCGCGCCGCGCCGCGCCGCGCCGCGCCGGACGAACGGATCGTGGCACATCGGGTCGGTACTTATAGCGAGAGCACTCGCGCACGCCACTGCTGCGACGTTTCTTGATTTATTCACCCTCTGAATTTTTTACCGCGCCAACCTTTACGGGGGCCTCTACGGACTTTGCTGCCCCAAACGAACTCGTACATCCTTCCAGTCGCTTCGGACGCGATGTATTACCGGTGTTGCTTCTGCTCCTGCTCCTGCTATGTCTCTTTTGAGGCCGTCTTTCTGCTCTCGTGAGTTCTCCTCGGACACGATCAGCCTGCAGCTAGCTACGGATAATCGAGTCCGAGCGCGTACGACTCGTAAAAAATTGACGATCTCGACCGACATGGTAAAACACAGGTCGGTGTTTAACGAGAAAACGAAGCGAGCTTGAGCACGCGACTCGCTATTCGCGTAATTATCGATCCCGTACGATTACAGCGTCGTTTCGTAGCGCCTTTGGTCTATCGATACAAGAGTAGTCTTCTTCTCGTCGTGAATACACGACGTTGAGGGTACGTATAGCGTTTTACGGCCTCGTGTACGCGCGATAAAGGCACAGTCCTGTCTGTCAATCAAGATGGTAGCGTAACGTCGATGCCGGCGAGCAATAATTTGAAAAAATGCAATAATAGTGCGCGCGACTGGGACCGTAATGGATAAATTGCTGAGAGCCCGTCTGTACACACCGATAATACGAGCAGGCAGACAGGCAGGCAGGCAGGCATGTGGGGTGGATGGATATTGCTTAGCGGAGACTGGAGAAACCCCTCTTTCCTATATTATTCTCCCCATCCCCTCTATATTTCGTTCAGCGAGTGCGCCGAGTAACGCGCAAACGTTCAAGGAACCGTTGATGGAAAAGGAATCGGTTTTAAAGCGTTCTCTTCACGGGGATCATTTTCAATAAACCCTTGTGGAACTTTCGACGCGTACTTTCAGTGACTCGATTTATGGGACACGAGGTTGAATTGATAAAACGTTACTTTTCATTCCACAGGGCGGTAAGAAAAGTTGCGATCAAATTTTAAGAGCATATGGTACTCGTTGACGAAGCTAAAAAATGAGTACAGAAATCATCGGAATAACTCTGTTGCAACTCTAATCATGTTCAGTCTTTGAAATCAAACGACGTTCTTTAAGTTTTATTTATTATAAAACAAGATTTATCAACGTTCAAATCAATTGCACTTAACAGGCGGCTACAAATGGATGAAATCAAGCATCGAAATTAGAGAAAGCATAGAGCCACTTGTTCCATCCGGTCGCATTAAAAACACGTTCGTAGCCATCGATACCGGAGGCAGGTAACTCGGCACGACAGCGGTATGAGCGAGATACCCACCCACGCCATTCATCGACAATAATTGCCTTATTGACATTAATAAAACGAGCCAGATACCGACGGGTACGTCATCGGGGTCTATGCACGGGCACACGCGTGTTCCCGAGTGCGTAGGCACTCGAGTCACGAATGGATGGTAGGGAAGGAGGACGCGCAGCTGGGACGCAAGGTGATTAGCAGAGACTCGGTCGCGTTCCTCGCCAATGTCTCTCGATAAGATAAAGTGTGTTCCATGCTCGTTTTGAGCCCGATCAACGTACTGCCTCAATTTTCCCTTCGTAACCGCTCCCTTTACCTTGGAAATTGAATCAATCGCGTTACCCGCCTCGTTCCACCGACCGATCTTGATTGTCTGCGGATTATACAGGCATCCCCCGTGAGCAGGAAAATTTAGCCATCCGAAGAAAAGAGAGAAACGAGCGAAACAATCGATAAGACGTTTGCTACGATAAATCGATTGCTACGTCTATCGATCATCGAAATTACGCAAGTATCGTAGCATTTCGTTCTATTAGCCGAGGATAGAGGTGTCGCGTGTACACAATAACCGAGCAACTTTGTCGCGGTTAACACGCGAAAGAATTACACTCGGTTCTACGGTGAATCGACTATACCGTTTCCGGTTACTTCTGCTACGTAGCAGAACGTCCCGCGACAAGGCACCACGTCGAAACGTTCTAAACACATAAGCACGGCATCGCAGCCGTGCGACCACAGAGTCGGCGCGATGGACGAAGTAATACAGATAAAAGCATAGAATCATAAATAATCCATCGCGGAACGGAACGCGTTACTTTCGCGAGTGCATCGCGTTGCAAGGGAAAATTTGAAAAATCGAAACGTACCCGGCCGACAGACGGAAAACGAGAGAAGGACTCTGGAGTTTGGATGACGAGGACGGCGCGACTGCGAAACCCAGCGTATTTACATCGCGGCTTACCCGTGATTATTTTTGCTTCGGGGAGTTCGCTACCGTCTCGAGTATAAGCTGGAGGCAGATAATAAAAGCCCGGTGGCAAGAGGCAGCGAGCCGAGAGTGGAGGAGGTGAAGGGTCTAAACGGCGTTGAAGAGAAGAGACGCGGAGTTGGTGGGAAAGGGGAAAAGGAGAAGGGGAGCAGCGATATTTCACGGGTTTCGCGTGCGGGCGAACTTTAATAATATTCGTTCCATCAGGTATGGCCGGCCTCATATTAAGTCGGTCCGCGCGGTGGACGAGGCGCTGCAGGGGTGGCAGGATGTGACGAGAAAAGAGAGGAGAGGAAAGGAAAGGAAAGCAGTTTGGTGCGCGAAGGGGATGGAAAGAGGAAAGGAGAGGTTCGTATAGACGGTTTACCGGAGTGAGGGCAGAGACGACCGGGGAGCAGAGAATGAGACGTGTAATAAAGTGAGTTTTTAATTTCCACCGGTGCCGGTGGTTGGCCCCACGGGGTAGGGGTAGAAGGCACGGGTTTGCCCCCATGCCGGTGTGCCCCAGCCTCGTGGCCTGTCGGCTAGTATTACTAGATAAATCACCCAACAGGCAATAACCTCCCGCCTGCCCGCTCGTTCTTGCTTGCGAGCCACCTCTGCCGCCAACAGCACTGATACGCGTTACACACCACGCTACGAAACCTTGCGCCGCCCAACCAACCGATTTTCCACTCAAAATCTCTCCATTTTCCCATCGACGTAGATACCATTACCACTGGCTCGCTCGATTTATCTGTCATTTTTCGAACGAAACGATAGCAACGATCGATCGTTGCTTCAACACGTGGCGGGATCGAAAAATCAATATTTAACAACCGGCTCGAAGGAACGCGCTGACAGATAAGACGTAGAGTCAAAACGATCCTTCCATTTCGGAAACACGAATATGGGCGACCGTAAAATTTGCCCAGCACGTCCCGTCGCCGTTTCCCGGATTCTTCCCAGATAACCTGAGAAAATACAAGGAGTCCCTCGGGGAAACGGCCGGGTCAACACTCTTAAGTTCGTCCTGCCAACAAATTAATGTCCTCGGATTACAGAAACGGGCCGTTGGGAGAGATTTTCGTCTGGGGGCCGACGGATACGTTTTTAAAATTTACTTTAAACCTGGCCTCGGTCTCCGGCATGCGTCTAAAAATACACGACTTCGAGGAACGGTGTTGGAACACGCGGCACCTACGGAAATTCCCCGATAGATAAATCGTCTCTACGAATCCGTTCAATGATAACCGACGCGACGATAAACAAGCACCGATCGAAAGAGAATCGATGAACGCTGAGACAGGACGAAACGTTGGAATAATTTCCTCGTGGCAAGAACATTTTTCTTATCGCGTGACCGTCTAATAAGTCGTTGCGATCCTCACGCTGACATCGCGTATCGATCGTTCAAAGCCTGTTCGTTTCCTTAACTAACAGGTATAAACACACGTTTTACGAGCGTCGGTGGTAGGAAGCCGAGGAAAAGAGTAAGAAACGATGAAGAGCGAGGGAGAGGCATGAAAACAGGCAGATTAGCGGCTTTAATGCGGCACTTCCTGCCAGCGAGCCGCGGCAGCAAGGGGATGAGCTCTGGCAACTTGACTCTGAACTTGTTCAGAAGCCGGGAACACATCTGGAACGTTTCTTCGTCGTCTACACCATATCTTTTCTCTCTTTCCTTCGTCTGTTCAGTAACGGCCCTTGTCTCTGTGCTCAGTCTTGCTTTTTTTTTCCATCCCTGCTCGACCCTTTCTCCATAATCGGTACATCGTGAACGCTGCCGAGTAATAGGCAAAAAGCCAGAAATTACGTGCTCCGTTCGCTCCGCGCCTACGATTCCGTTCTGTTTCTTCTTCGGAATCTCGATAAAGAGAATCGAAGAATCATCGTACGATGAAATTCAATCTATCTCTGTCCGATTAGTTAAATTAACGAAAACGTGCATAGAATGATCACGTATCGAACGAGAAACGGAATAATGAATTTGTCCCTATCGAAGGTTACCTACGGGACTTACCGTGTCGATGAATAAACGAGCAATCTACGAGGAAATTCAAGGGAAGAAGTCGGAGCGGGTCGAACGAACAGGGGTGAACGAAAGAAAGGAGGAAAGAAAGGCGTCCAATTTTCAGGATATTTTCATCCGAATCCCAGTAGCCGACAATCGTTCATTAACAGATTTTTTCTCGCGACACCAGGTTAAATTGCATAGACTCCGTGGGGCATTCAGCAGGGTGTCGGCTCGTCGAGGGGGCGCATTTAAATAAAAAGGTGACGGTGGCCCGAGCGGTGATATGTCTGTCGTTCTGCTAGTGTGCTGCCCATGTACCCGGAATACGATGGGTACCTCGAAGCGTGGCAGGGTTTCAGGGGCGTCGAGGGGTGCCGAGGGGTCAAATGGCGGGCAGAATGCGCGGTGATTGCTGGAGGGCCGCATAATTGCACCCTTTGTGGTGCAATCAGCGGCGCAACTTGGCCGGCGCCTACGTCTATCGGCCCTCGCTATCTCCCTCTCTCTCTTTCTCTCCCTCTTCGTTGCTCTCTCATCTCTATCCATCTATCTATCTCTATCCCCGTCAACCCCGTTTTCGTTACTGTGTCTCGCTTACCCCTTGATTTCTTCCCCCTTCGTCGATGTCTCCTCGCCTTAACCACCGACGACGACGACGACGACGACGACGACAACGACGACAACGACGACGCACCCCAAATCGTCCCTTAAATTCCTTTCGAGTTACTTATGTCGTTAAATGCGTCTATTTCCGAACGAAGATGGATTTTTCCTCGTCGTCGTCTTCGTCGTCTCCGTCTCCATCTCGATGCTACCGGAATTCGACACGGACTCGATTAGGCTCGAGGAATACCGACGGAATATTAACGACGCGTTCGCGCTGCAAATTGAGGGGTAACGAGGTAACGCGTTATTCTTCCGAGATACGATGGAATGGAAAGAGAAGCGTGTATAACCGTTTCGCGAGGGATCGGGCTCGATTCACCGTGGTATGGCGGTACGAGTCCGATGGAAGCAAGAAGGAAGATACGAAGGGGAGAGCGAACAATTAAGCAGAAACGACATCCGTGACGACGGGATCTCGTCGGTCAAAACATCTTGCCGGCGATGCACATGGTGTGCGCCTATGGCTGGCCGCATGTGCGTGTACAGCCGCGCGTATACCCCCGAGAGTATTCACGGGAATGTTTATCTTTTCTTCGAGGCTCTCGTATTAATTCGGTGGGGCCGAGCCTGTACAAAGATTAGAGGAAACCGCAGCTGGTCCCCTTCTGCGCCTCTTTTTTCCTCTTCTTCTTTCTCATCCCTGTCTCTTCCCTTTTTTTCTACCCATGTCCACCAACTAGCCGCGAGCGACCACGTTTTATCCGACTCACCGGCGAATTGAAATTCGACGAGCGAGAAAAAAGGCGGGAACGGGCTCGAGTGGCGGGCTAGTTTATTTATTTTAACAGCAGTCCGGAGGATACGACGGTATCGACGGGGCGGAAAGTATCTCAGCGCAGTCTCGCATGTTGCATCCGCGAAGCGGACTCGGCGCCAACGCGATGGACACGGAGAATGGATTCGCGTGATTGAGAATCACTGGAGCTTTAAGCTGGCGACACGACGATGCCATTACCGCGTCGACCTTCCCGCCCCTCCGCTCCAACCCGCTCCACAGTTTCACCTCTCGCCTGCCTCTTCCTCTTCCTCGTCCTCCGCCAACCGTCTATCTCTTTTCTACTCTTACCAGCTTGATACCATGGGGTCCTGCTCTGTTTCTCTCGCTCTCTGTCTGTGCACCCCGGTCTTGAATTATACAGACAGCGCCACTTAAAATAATACGCCCGGTATAAACTGTGCATCAACGCTAAAAGCTGTCATTTTCTGTAAGCCAGAATTATGGAGATTCCATGGCGCCGTTGCCGTGCCCCGCGCTCCCATATGTTCCCCGTCGTCACGCCGTGAAAAAGACGTCGAAGGGTAAGGTAAAGGGAGGCCCGCCGGAGAAAATAAATCTAGCCACCCCGCGACGCGCTGGAAAAGGAATCCATTAATTTCGCTTTAAACGAGTGATTATTCGACTCGGATAATTAAAAGAGATCTAAGCGAATAGGCTCGAGCAGGAGGGAATAGCAACGACAACGAAAGGCTGGGAAACGTGTTCTTCGAAAAAGGGGTGGACGTTGTTAAGATTTACTTACGTAAATAACCGGCTTCTTTTTGAGAAGGGGTTGAAACGCTCGAAATCTCGTTCCATTAGCAAATTCATACAATTCCCAGTTTATCAAAAACGAACTCTAGCGAAATTAATTTTCGTATTTCTGGGAACTGGTATGGGTCCTCTGCTGTCCGTCGACCTTCATCGTCGACCATTGTCGGCCATCGTCGAATCGCGAAAAAGTAAGGAAACTCGCGAAACTATGCCGGAACTTTGTAGAATTCGAGCGACACTGGTGCGAGCTAGCGAGCTTCTTTAATCCCGGAATTTATTAATTACACGGTACACGCGGAGGACATTTATTACGTTGGATACAAACTTCAATTACGCTTGCCATATAAGAGGACGGAGCGGTTCTCCCGGGAGAAACGGGAGAGAAAGAAGTTCATAGACAGGCGCGGATGGAAATAAAGAAGGACGGCTCATTATCCGAGGCGGTCTCGTTACTTTTAAATAAACTGTTGCCCGCGGATAAAGAATAATCCATCGTGGTCCAGCTGTCAGAGACAGATTTTAAAAGTCGCGCCGTAATGGGGTCTCATTATAACCATTGCTCTTAACTACACCAACAGCTAGGCTACGCCACACGAGTAGCTAGACTCGGAAAGAGGAGGAAAAAGGAGCAGGTCGGAGAAGAGAGTTACATGAACCAGGTAGAACAATAATAAAAAAAAAAAAAGAGAGAAAGAAAGAAAGAAAGGAAAAAACGAAGGAACGAGGAAGAAAGAAAAACGGGAGAAGGAGTAACGAAGAGAGAAATTAAATTGATTGCTCAACCTGTTTGCTCGTTATACTCGTTATGCTCGCGACGTCGATGCGTAGACGCGCGCGAAAGAAGCTTATAACGCAAACACCAGGATTTATCGAGACTCTATTTTGCCCGCTTGTGCACCGTCAACCTTCGTTAGAATGAGAATATCGACGTTTCGTATGGTTGTGTGGGTTCGTGGACGAGTTGCAGATGCAACCAGTCGCGTTTTATTCTTTCCGTGGCTCTTACTCGAACGCGATACTCGCGAGGCGACGCGACGCGACGGGTTGAGTTAGGGACGCGATGTAGGAGGTTCGCTTAATTAGAATGTTCGTTAAGGGGTCGCGTAAGCCCCCGTTGGGACTCTAGCTGGTAAAAACGTAAGAACTATTTTCATTAAACTCGGCAGGCTCGCGGCTGAAAAGTATTTCGCTTTTGTAAGCGAACGCCGAGTGGACTACGCGTAAAGAGATTAAATCGGAGAACGCGGGAAACGCGACCGTAGAGATTCGTTTCATTACTAATTTACTTTTATTAATTTCAATCGGGAGACCCGAATGGTGAACGCACATTCTATGGAATCTACGAGATAGAATCGATCGACGTCTCTCCGTCGATTTTACCCGTGTACGAGAGATCAGCTACGTGTATACACGCGTCGTATCGAGATCGTATCGAAGACATTAATACCCGAGGATACCAAAATGGATGGTGTCTGAGTGCGAGGAATTTGCTCGCAACTGCTATAATTACCATCGTCTTCCCTTTAACGATACTGACACGAATCGAGAAAAATCCTGATACCCCTCCGAAACCGATCCAACCACTTTCGACCCTCGCGAAACGTTTCATCGTCCGTGCGTGTGCGCGGGTTTCATCCACGTGGTGCAAATTCGAGGGTTACGACATCCACTGTGCCCGTACAATGGCTCAAGGGCCTTGGAATTTTCGTTAATCAACGCGACTTGCACGCGTGCAACCCCTGTGACAACAGGGGTAGATGCTCCTCGCGCAAAGACCGGCTACGAAGACATACATGCATAGATAACCGTGCTGTTATAATCGCGAACACAGGCTGCGAACTGTACGACGCGACGGTAGGGAAGCTACGCACGTAGTGCAAACCGCGTTTCCGGAAGTGCAGTCACCGCGAGTGACGGCGAAACGGGGGTCGGCGAGGATGGAAGGCGTAAATGGCAGAGAATATAAAGGATGCGGCAATGCCATTAGCAAAATTACCGCTTATCGTGTTATCGGTATACTCGAGCAACGGAGCAAAGAGTATTTTGTAAGTGGCGTTCCGTTCGACTCGATGGCGAAAATCGGAAAACGCCCCGCGCAATCCTCCGCACCCTTCCGTTCGCCAATTCAGCGAGTAATGCTATTGCAAATGACATCGATCGGCCCGAAAGCGCAACTGTCTAATACGTTCCAGAAAATATTCTTGTAGCCGATGCAGGTTTAACATTTGTAAAGGATTTCATAGAAATTGTTTTTCCCTTTTCATTGCAAGGCCAACGACACGGACGTTGAATGGTGAAGATTAAACGCGAATAGACGGACGATCCTTTCTTTTTTTAATTGAATGGATTGCCGTCGCGGAACCGTTCGCTGCCACGATGGAAACAAAAGATTTATGCAAATAATCGGTGTTTTTCTATGCGCCGACGGAAGAATGCGTCGGCGGAAGCTCTTTTCAAGCTTCCGCGAATGTCGTGAAGGACTGGGCTTTCCGAGCGTGCTGTAGCCAAGCCGAGTCGTTTCAATGAGCTGTGTCGTAGGAGTAGCGGATGGATAGACGCAGAATGGAGAACTGGCAGGAGAGTGCAGTCACTGATTTAACGCGGGACAATTGAATCCAATTACAACCGCCGCAGCAGCCAGTGGATCTCAATCGTTCCATAACGCGGCTCGTTTCTTCCATTCGCCGATGCGCCTCGACACTCGTTGCATTATTTCAAACATTTCCACTTCTCTTCCTTTTTTTTTTCTCTCTGCAATTGGCGACGCGTTGTTTCTTCACGCGTTATGCACCACGAACGACGATGAACTGCTTTACTACAGTTTTTGCAAACTTGAAATTTTGAATAAGTTTAGTGCAACGTTACGCACCATTGCGTTTCGCGTCGTAAACACAGCTAGATGCTTTGTCATATCCTTCTTTTTTAAGCGAACAGACTTTATTGCAATCTTCTAAGTTCAATTCGCGGATCATTTGACCCGATGCGAGATTGTTGCTCTCGCGCAATCTGCTCGTTTGATTGTCTAAGAAAAACGAGGTTGTGACTCTTTCATTGTGCACGCGAGCATAACGCATTCTCATTAAGGAGGATTTATTACAATTGGAAGGTCTCGTGCAACCGATTGGTTATCTCGTCCCACTTTCGCGCGATTATCGAGGTTCTAGCGTGTATCGTGCACCTGGTATGACGTATCGGAGACATTCGTCGCGCGTGCGACTCGCCGAAACCGTTTTCACGCTGTTGATTGAACAGTGCAGAACGTTGAGCGGTACTTAGGAACGTCGATACGGTTTACTCGAGTCGTAAACGGCGAAACGGTGGGCCGTAATCGAAATTGCCACGCAATGCGAACCTCGAATGCAACAGCGAAGGGAGGATAACGCGGTATAACGCTACGCAACGTAATCTGTCTGTCTCAGACTAGATGGCGTGCTCCAGTGGCTGTGCTCTGCCGGCCGCCCCTGGCTGTTCATTAGGGGCCGCATTGTCCGCTAACTAAGTACAGTCACCCCCTTCCCTACAGCCCTCGAACCGACCTCTACCGATCCCCTAACCCCCTCGACTTCCACAAATCCCTCTTCCGCCCCTGCTTCACGGAATCGCCATAGCTCCCGTTCACGGACCTGCCCCCCCCCCCTACCATCACCTTTTCTTCTTCTCTTTCTTCTCCTTCTTGTCCGTCACTGTTTACCCATTCCCCTTTGTCTGCCGCTTCTTAACGCGAGCTACGACCACGTCCTGCGAACTGTGATGCACTCTGATCCCACCCTTTTTCACTACCCACCCTCTCGCGACGTGTTCACGTTGATTCCTCTTCGTGCTCTATAGCCTCGACACCGATGCTTCGCCTTTGATTCCCGAGAGGACGAAACGAGAGCTCTCGCTGCAGTAGCGTATCGCTAAAAGGGCAACGAATCTCCTACTCGAGCCGTGCTTTTTTTTAAATCTGAACGCGGATTAATTGGAAACATTGGAGTCCGAGATCGTTGGATTAAACGAAGCAATCGTTCCAGTGACTGCGGTAACTCGACTGTTTCCATAATCGAAGAAAAGTTGTTGAATAGGAATTCGCTGTATCACCGAGTCCGCATAGGGGAAAGAAGTCGAGAGATAAAGAATCTGTAAGTCACGGTAAGTTTCAGAAGGCATACGTCCAGACTGCATGCTCGTTCTATCGAGAATGCTTCTGCGCAGACGCGGTTGCCCGCTACCAGTCGGATCTCTAATCCTTCCGCGCGCGAACAAGCGTCAATCAGTATCAAACTACATACTATGTGCGAGCGCACCCTCGGAACGTGACCAATACATATATACGATCGTTCCTGCTACTTTCATTTTTCTCCCTTTTATACCCCCTTTATCGTCCTGCTTCGACACTTGACTAGAGTTATTTTTACCCCTTTTTTTTCCTTCTTTTTTTTCCTTTCATATTGCGTTAACGTCTACCCTCTTATGTACACACATGTAACACCACTGAAAGATAAATATTGAAAATTGTTTGTATCGAGAGGAATAAAAACAAGCAAAATTGTTAACAAACATCCGGTTAAACAAACACGAAACTGCAATGCAAACGTTCCGACTTTTCACAAGAGTTAATCGAAATATCCTTTGAATTGAGCAGGGAACGAATTCTTCGACAGTTTCGCACAATGCCTGGTAATATCTCGCCGCGCTCCTTTCTCGTACTCCCCTCCGGCTCCCTTGCCGCCCTCGCTCGCTTGATCACGTTGGATCGTACGATGTACAGTTCATTGTGTCCAGGATAGAATCCAATCAAGGGGCTGGCGAGCCACTTTCGAGCGTCCACGTCACGGCCAATCAAACGTCGCTACTCGTGCATGTAAATACACGTTTGAATAGCCGCGTGAATTTATAGCCCCGGCAACTGGTTGTCTTGACCTCTCGATCTGGCGCTCGCGGTTCGATCTGGAAACGAACGACGAGAGAAGGAAGGGACGGAACGGAACGGAAGTCGTGGCAACAGAATTAAAAAGTATAAAGCGTGAAAGACAGAAACGGTAGAATCGGTGGCGAAGGTGTAAGTTAAATTCGAACGATGGTCGCCGTGCGAGCGGAGCGACTAGATGTTCGTCACAATCGGCACGAGATATGGAAATTTAGTTATATGCCTACCCACCGTCCTGGAAACACCGTGGGTATTACGGTAATACCCTCCTCCGCCAGCCGCTTCCTGCCAAGCTATCCTTCTACCAACGGACAGCTAGCCCCTCTCGGCCACCCTTCGACTTCCAGCGACACGATCAACTCGACAGGGCCGTATTATCCAGGCCGTATACCTAACTATGTAAATAGAAGTCAGCGGAAATTGGTCTTTCCAGCTGGAACGTGACCTCGCGCCAACGTCGTCTTAACAGAAAAACCGTCGCGGTCGGCCGTCAATTTCCATCGACGTACATACTAGAAACGCGTCCACCACGATCCAATTGCATTTAGATAGGCAATCTTGCCTTTGCTTATATACCGGGTACAGGTATAACAGAATGATCGAGAATGAAAATAATAAGATCAAACATCTTAACGAGAATCGCTTGTAATGAGGCAAATTTCGCATCGGGACTGATCGAAAATGGACATGTGTTATACGACGCGTCGATGCGAACCGTTACGCGCGAAAACACATACGAGGACAGGATTTCAACGGACGGAAAATGCGTGCATTAGCCAGGCTTATCGTATCGAAACCGGTATGACTAGGTTGCAGCTTAATCGCTTATCGCGAGTCTGCATAAAACATGTTTCGCGTATGTACGCGACGCGACAGGATCCACTACTTAACGCACCCGCATACACGCGGGACATACTTTTTCCGCTCGAACCGTGCGACTATCCGCGTTTCGTTTCCTAATATATATATTCTACTATCGCGGGACGGTCTGATTTGCGGTCCCTTGGCTTGTAACTTGTAATCACCGGTGATTATTCTCGTTCGCGAAACGCCTTCCTCGTTCGAGGCGCATCCGTGTCTCTTAGAGAACGGTGGTGGAAACGCGAAACGCTTTAGGCGAACGGGTTCCTAGCGAACGAAATTGATCTGTCCGACCGCCGACGAACGACAGGACGTATTATCTCGTGATACGCGAGAATAATAGACGTATAACATGGAAGAACGAGGAGGAATCGTGCATGAAATACAGATACAGATTCCCTGGATATGATTGTCCGTGAGGAGATCGGGTACAAGACTACTATAGGAACGACGCTCGAGGATTTCAATCGACGCGTCAAAAATGCCCGGCTGATTCGATTCGCTCGAGAGGCGAGCGTAAATCGAAAAGTAGAAATTATCCACGAAACGATTGCTCGTTTTTGAACGACTTTCAACAGTGACCGATCGACGCGTACGCCTCCGTATATACTGTATATAGGATAGAAACGCGCGCGGAGAAGAGCGACCTTCTCGCAATCTCCTCTCGATCCAATATCCGAGTTTTTTGACAGCAATTTCGGTCACGTCCGATAATATATCTGGATCATTAATATAAAGCTCGGACCACACACCGCGCGTCCCTCGCGGGGAAATTGCTTTTCAATCCCCTATACCGCCCTCCCTCTTCCCCACATGATAGGGCGCTCTCCTTGCCACCCCACCATCGCCGTCGCTACCATCCGTCTTTCGCTCTGCTTCGGTCCCTGCTTCGACTTCTCCGTTCCCCTTTCCACCCTCTCTACCATCTCCAGCTCCCACCTTTACTTTTCCCTATACCTCTGTCTCAATATCCAACTTCGTTCCGCCACCCTTCCACAGTTGCCCCTCTTTCCATTTCCATCTCTATATTGCCCTTCTTTTATTTCGCGAATGAATCCGTTCTCCGTGAAACGAGCGCGTTTCTTCTTCAATCTCGATGTTGCTTTGTAAATTGGTGACAAAGTTTAATGCTCCAATCGCGGTGAAAGATCGCGATCTACGAGTCGTTTCCAAGTTCTTATAACCATCTCTCGTACCGTGCAAACGTACGCAGTTGTTCGATTGCGCGACCACCGTGGTCGGTACACGTCCATTAGCACGCGACCAGAGCTAATGGGGAAAATGCGCGTACACGACCAAACGTGTTTGTATCGTGTACAACGTAGAAGCAGAACTGGAAGCGCGGTGGAAAAACGTAGAAACACGAATAGAGTGTAGGAGAGAGGGTGGATACTCGAAGAGCAGAGGGTAAATGGTGGCGGTGGTGTACATACGCGCGACACAGAGAGCGTCGGAGAAGCGTGCACGGACAACCCTCCATAAAGAAGATCCCCTCGATCAGATAAAAAATGTATTATAGCCGCCATGATACAGGTCTCGATACTTCGACGAGACTTCCCCGGGAACGGACAGCGTATCCTCCCGCAGGATTCAACCCCTACCCTCCCCTTCATCCCTCCTCCTTTACCCCGTTCCACGATCGGTGGCGCGTTTCTCTCTTTCTGCCGAACGCGACAGCTTCTCCACTCCGCCCCCCTTCACCTGGAAATTGCTATCGGGCGATTCAACCTCGAATGCAGATCGCTGCACTCTCTCGAGTCTCGAGGATGACATTCGACGAAATTAGATTCCGAGGAAAGGAAGAGGAAACACGCATGTAGCTGTCCTCCAACCCCGACGCTCCGCCGCCCGACCACCAACCGCCCCTTATTTCTGCTTCGAATTCAACTCCTACTTCTCGTTCGGAATCCCTTCTTCCGGCCCGGCGAGACGAGGAAAAATCTACTACTTCCCGTTACTAGCCAATCTATCGAATGGGATGCTTCCGATCGAAACGAGGAAATCGCTCGAATCTCTAAACAGTCTTCCTCTCTACTGTGCACAGATGACGAGTTGCTTAACGAAATGCTCGTTCGCTTAGTTGTGATTCCAATTTTCAGATTTTCGCAACGATACGCGTTAATGTAAACGTAAACCGGAAACGGATCTCTGCGGTAAACGCCGCCAGAACGAAACAACGAAGCTGTTACGAGGTAAAAACAATCCTCTCTACGCCACAACATCAATAACATTAGTCTAAGTAATGTAATTGGCCGGCTTCCCTGCACGATAGTGCTAGCCGTATCGTGCAAGCCGACGCTATATATTGCACCGCGGTCGTGCGCTCGTCCGGTGTCGTCAAATCCAATTTCACCCTATCGAGGTCAAAAAGAGTGAAGGTAAAACAAAGGAAAATAAAATTGATACTTGAGATACGTAGATGGAACATGCTTGTAAAACTGGCCAGATTTATATGCGCATTGAAAAAAAAAATGTGAAAAAATTACATTTAGGTCGTGTAGCAAACAAAGTGGGCAATGGGCTCTCAGGGAAATAACTACATTAAGTCGATTGGATCGGGTTTGCTTTTTTCGTTGATGCTTTCGAAGAGCCACGGCCAACAAATTCCTACCCCACTACTGTACGAATCCTGACATCCTTGACGTTCCGCGAATACATTTTTAGATTGGATGGCAAGATGCACGCAGCAAAACAAACGAAACAACGAGAAGGTAAGAGGCAAAGCAGCATGGACAATCGGGGAATATTGAGATAAAAATAGAGGTCGAAGGTTGACGAGGGGGTGGAAAAACGTGGAAAAGGCAATATGCGAGACGGGGGTTGGTAATAATAGCTGGCTGGGCAAAGGAAACCTGCTAGACTGGGGGGAGCGTTTAATTCATTACAGACATTAAAAAAGTAAATTGCCCCGTGTCTACGAAAAGAGGAGAAAAAATGAAAAAAGAAGACGGGAAGATGATCAACGGACGAACGGACATTCGACCACGAAAATATTTAATTAAATTCACGACCGCAAGATACGCCTGTTTCGTTTGCGCTCGCTGAAGCGTACGCCTGAAAACCGAAAGTAATTATCTCGGCCTTTCCAAACGAGCGGCCACGTCTCTTTTTCGTGGAAAGAACGGGGATCGCCGCGTCGATGGATTGTTCCTCCGATATCGTAGGAAAGAAAAAAAGGAAAAAGAGAAAAGAGGCCGGAGGACGGATGAAAAGAAAGGGGTGCCAACAGTTTGGCCCGCCAAACTCTACGCTCGATCTTTGGTTAATACTTTTTCTGTCGCGTCCCAGGAGAGGCCGCAACGTTTCCAACGAATTAGGCGCATGACTTGCGACTTTCATCTTTCACCAATGTCCAGTCCAGTGCAGCAGTTCACTTGACCAGACGGTCTTTAATCGGCACTGTGACACATTCCTCTACCGACCTGGCTCTGTGCCACTTCATCGATCGTTCGATCGATCGATCACGCTCGAAGAACCCTCGCGAACAACGATAACTGTTTACGAGTTTCTGAATTAATTATTGCGCACGGCAGATGATCGTCTATTTATGTTACATTATTTGCCACGTATGTATGTACACGAGACGCATCAAGCATACCCTCTGGCAAATATACGGCTGAGTGAACAATATGTTATTACGAACAAGCCTTGTAATCGACCCCTTATATCATCCCCCTCGCGCAACGCAATCTCATTACTGGAGATGCACTTTCTGTATTAATACCGTAAGGAATTAACTTTCAGAACGATATGGGATCGAAACGTCGCCGACAAGTTTGTGCCGAGTGTACGTGTGTACACACACGTTGATTTTTAATAAAACGAACGATTCCATTATCGCTTGAAATTTAATTACACCAAAGACAATTCAATATTCAAGTATACTCCGTCTAAAGAGGAATATCAGCTATGTTGCATCGATGCCTATGAAGGAATAATTTATTTAAGGGAAGCTTTATTGGCACGAAGCACTTTGTGAATAAATACTAAATCGATGATTTCTGAATTTTGGAAATTTATTGGTTAATCTTCGTTATCATAGAAATCGTTCATTGGCTATTAATTACTTTGTACCTTGTCGTTTATTATCGAGCCAGCATCGACGTATTAAATTGCACACACTTTCATCCCCTACTTTCATCTACATTTTGATTTCCCTTTCGACAATTTCACGATGCGATTCGCCGTTCGACACCGAATCGGGCGGGCAATTGCATTCGTGCCGCGGGAGATCGTTTTAAGCGTTCCGCGACATAATCGCTAATTTTCCTTCGAGCGACGAATAATCTGACGGTCGGATTGCACGGCCGCGAATTTAATGGATTCCATCGATTTATTAGCGGGCGAAACGCGTTCCAACAGCGAATAGATTCGACCGATCACCGCGTACCAGGATACACAGGAAGGGGTTAATACGTACACGGGCATTGTAACGGGTCGCTAGAATCGTTTGTCATCGAGTTTCACGCGTTCGATACGAAAAATACGCTACGACCAACTCGAAAGATCTCCTATCAAAATATATTTTTCCATAGAGCAATCCGAGCTGACACGGAGTAGGTAGAGGGAATGGGAAGAAAAACAACCGCCACGATCGTGCAATTTAGAGTAAACTTAATTGGGAAGCGTCGTTCAATTGGACAGGGAACGAATCAGACCGCTAATCGAATGCGATACAGCGGATATTAAGGATTCCAAACTCGAGCATCGACCTTACGGGGACGATTCCGTTGGATTCGTCGGAGTTGTTCCAAAGTTACGAAAATTCGTTAATCGTTATGGTAAATGTTCTCATTATCGATCAATTGCATATTTCATTTCATTAAAAAGAATTTGAATATTTTTCCTCTATTAACTTGCTCCTCGCACTATGCTTCCCTATAAATACCAAGAAGACTTAGACTCTCACCTTTGAGGTACGCAAGACGTACTGTCACACCAGCAAAGCTAGTATAATTCCAAACTAAATTAAAATTTAACTCGACGCCATAAATCCGAGAGGTTAATACATCGAAATTAATGCAACGGGATCATCGAAAAGAATGGGAAAAAAAGGTGTTCGCGTTCGATATAAAGCCGATAGCAAACGGATATTCGATCAGGACCACGTGTATCCGATAAGCCGAGGTCCCCAAAGGTGGCAAGGAATCTTGCAATCGGTGTATCGGTTACGGCGTCGTATGGTGTTCCTTCGTGTGGTATGGGAATGCAACGCGGGATCACCGGCTGACAGCTTCCTAATGGAACCCATAAACAGCACGCGAAGCACGTTATGTTTTCCAAATGAAATCCCGAAAATTGGTTTTGAGAGTCGACGCTGGCGTACAACGTTCCCTCTCTTTCTAGCTCTCACCCTCGTGCTGGCAATCCGCACCCCCTGCTGCGGTCGGACCAGCAGCAGCAACGCGTGCAACGGTTCGATGTATCGGTGACTGCGAGCGTAATAAATAGTTTATCGCGGATCGACAGCACCCGTTACTAATGTCTTTTATCAAACGACCGATTCCATATTTCCGATTACCACGGCTACATTACTTCGTCCACGCGGAATCATTAAACCGTCGCTCTTTCGAAAAGCAGACGTGTTTAAATACAGGCCAAAGCTATTAATGACAATGAAAGCACGCTGATTTCGCGTAAGATTAATTAAACGTTCCGCGTATATACACGTGCACCAGCCGCTAATAGTGCTCCCTTGATCGTTTCGCGTTCGTTTCGACCGTCGACCACAGGCAACGCCAGCGAATACCGTCTCTTGCCGTTCTCGGTTATTCGTAGCGAAATTTCGGAAAAGGGTCGCCTCCCCGACTGGCTGCTGCGTAATTACTCGGTTTTCTTCTAATTAGCGAGGCGAATGCGCACCGCTTAGACAGAGACGCCTGATCGTTTGCGAAAACGGACGGACGGCGCGACGCTAATTCCAAGATAATTGGCCGCCGGTCCCCGCGAAATTTATGACCGGCTAATTGGTAAAAACGGTGTTTTCCAGCGTCGCGTACACGTACGAGAGGAAAGGAGACGACCAAAGTCGAGAAAATGCTCGTCGAGCTCGGCCAATCAGTAAATGCGACTTAATATCATTGGAAATCGACTAGATCCGAGGGGACGTTGATTTATTGTCGCCTTTTGATTGCAAATGAATAATTATAACAACAAAAGGATGCATATAGAGGAAACATCGATTGACGTTCGATCGCGCCAACTGTGACAACAATTTCAGTTCATTGACAGAGTCTGTAATCGAAACAGAGAATTGTTTCTTTATGAATATTTAAAAATAATATTCTGATTGAATATTCTTTAGGAATTGAAAACAATCTCGCAGGAAAATAGTGAAAAAATTGAAGCAGTGGTTTCTCAAGCGATGAAATTTTCGCGAAATATTAACGAGAAGTACCATCGAACCATTGCGAAAGGAATCTCGCGCTTTGTTCGATGAAATGACATTGCGTAATTAGTCGGTTATCTCGCCGTTTAATTTAATTTTCCGTCCGATGACGCGTCTACTTTAATTACAAGCACCACTCGTACGTGCCCGATTAATATTCATCCTCCAATACTCTAATAACGTACTACTGTAATATCGTACCCGACGTAATGCCGTAAATGTAATAATAGCCCGATTATCGTCATTTACGCAGAAATAATTATTCCTCCGGTTGGAAGCGGCCGGTATTGTACAATAGCGAAAATGGCTATCGGCGCGATGAGGCGGAAACGCGAAAAAGGAGTTGGCGCCAGCCGAATCCGTGAATCGAATCGAATCGAATCGAATCGAATCAAATTGAATCGAATCGTAATTGAACAAGTGTACGAGTCAGGAATTAAAATCATGCAGTATCTCGAAGAAAACACGCATCTTCGTGTTCTCTTAAAAACACTGTAAAATCTCTTCCATAAAAATATTCTGTATTACATTTTGTACGATACATGATAACAAATTACGCGTAACAAGCAATGTCAATTAAAATTCATTTTCTTCTCTTTGCTCAAACGTTACTGTAGAATATTAAAATCTGCCTGGAGCTTCCTTGTAAAAAAACGAATAATTATGCATAATAAAGGACATCCATCTACCTTTCAGTATAGTTTAATGTAACATATGAATTGTAATTTCTGTATAACTTTTAATTGAGTCGACGTCGTATAAAAATTTAATTAATCATTCAATTATACGCGAGCGATAAGCAGAAACGTGGTTGCTATACCGTTGTCGGATGGCTTCCGTAAATTTCAATGTTTCGCTCAGCTGCGAGAAACAGTTGGAAAGCAAGGCAAGCAAAATGCATTAAAGAATCACGATCGAACGCGGTGAACTTCCTCGTCGAAGTCCGTAAGTAATGCGCCGGCGAAAGATTACTTTGGAGAAGAAGGTTGGCCGTATTTACGCGGCAAAATGGATACGAGGGGTCGGCTCGATCAAGATCCCATACCAGCCTCGCGAAATTATATTTGATTCTAATCTAACAAATGGGACGGGAATGCAATCTATTTATTTACACTTGGCTTCAACGAACCGCGGTGATAGTATTGTCGAGCAATCTTGCTACTCTAGCTGGACCGCCATCGATTTCACCCACTCACGTTTGCTTCGAAACTTTCGTTCTTGTGGCACGCGGTTACCACCGCAAGTTATTGAACAAATTCAAGTAGAAGAAAAAACCTGGCTAAACCAACGGCATTTAATAACAATACGTCACGTAAATTTGATGTCTACTTTAATTCAAAGACTTACTTTTCTGAAAGAATTGAAAGACAACGAAAGAACGAAGGATCGGATAGAATGGATGAAGAAAAGAGAAAAGAAGAAACGAGTGGCGGACAAAGCGGACGTTTTACGCAGACGCGAGAGGAAACGCGGTACAATTCGCTCGAATGTTTTCGAACATCGCCACTTCATTCTTCCTGTCTCTCCTCGTTCGATAAACGAACGAAAGGACAATTGTTTGGCGGCGTAAAAGACAGCTGGTCGAGCAGAGACGCGACGCGAGGCGACGCTCTGGGACGAAGTGGCTATTTTCCGCCGACTGCTCACCGATTAAAAATCGAATCCCCCGCCAAGGAACGGGAGAAGACCATTTGAATCTACGATCCGCCACGTTTGTAACGAACGTTTACACGTCTTTCGTTTGCTTCTCCGGCCCGTACAGGACCGCTATGAAAAGCGTTGTTGCACGAGCGCACAAAAGGTTTCAGCGAGTCTATAAAAGGCTACGTGCAACTACAACCCGTCGATATTTATCCGATGGTATATATTTTCTGCCGAACGGAAACTATCAAAGAGAGAATCGAATGGAATCGAATGGAATCGAATGGAATCGAACGCGCGCTCAAGGGGGCAAAGCAACGACGCGACGAGTCTGATTATTAATGGGCATCGAATAATGAGAATAATGGCCGGGACAAGCGTACGGGGCTCTCTCTTGTCAGCTAATCCAGCATGGTTGCTCACTGTCCGATCTATTATTGGAGATCGCGTTAATCTTGGTAATGCGATATTATTGCGGTCAACGCTCGTATCGTGACACCGGTATAATCGTCGAAGTCTCTCTATACGCTGGAGAATCCATACAGAAATCCGAGACATTGGCCGGTGCAGGAAACGAGAACATACTGGACATTAATTATCGGAAGATCGAGACGACGCGACTGGTTGCTTCTTGGACGAGGGTTCATCAACCCCTTCGATTGTACGCTTTCGAAAAATCAGAGACAAACGAAAGAAATTCGGTCGACCGATGTCCTCCGGGCCAAACGATGCCCGGAAGAGCATTAATAACCTTGAAATCCATCCGTTCGCGAGGCAGTCGGTACGTGTGCGAGATAATGGAGAACAGGCGTGCGCATTACGTTGCATAATTAATCGAGCAGCCGATATCCAATTGATAACTACGCCCAGTTCCTTTGTTTCGTTAGCGGAGGCGTCACTTCCAGGCAACCGATCCAATACTTTTATTGATAAATGAACCGCCGGCAGCGTGATTTCTGGAGGGGTCGGTTACCAAGTCCAGCATGCGAGAAAGAGAGAGAGAAAGAGAGAAAGGGGAACGTCAATAGAAGCTGGCCGATGGACGATAACCATTGTGGAAGTGGCTTTCGAAGCTCGAGAGGGATAGCCAGCAGGCTGGCAGAGAGATTAAGGGAACAAGAAGAAGGAAGGTTATAAACACGTATTACGAACTCATTAGTAGGTCCATTAGGAACGAGAGCTAAACACATCAACGTTGCGCCATTATCGCGACTCGAACTCTAATTAGACCGCTCATTATGTCGCGTTTAAATATTTCCTTACATCGATGCCTATTCCGTATCTCTCTGCTGTGTTAGCTCGCTCGTTACGCTAGCGAGACACCGTTTGCTCGATGCAGCTTGTACGAACGAACCTCGTTGTGCAATTAATTCTACCAATTTACTCTAAAATTTATCGTTGCCGCGGGGAGGACGGTGGGACAAGTCGTCTTGCTGATTCGAAATTAATTGCGAACCAGCCGACGCGAGGCGACGCGACGTCGACTCGATCAGCTTCATAATCCGTACATTGCGCGCCATTCCGGGTAATTCGAGATTGACAAATGTCACGGTGACTGTGACGGACAGATTCTAAATAATAGGAAATTAAAACCGGGAGAACGATATTCGATGATTTCATAAATGTCCGATCGCTCGTACGGATACACCTCGGATCGAACGAGCTATTTATTTGCGATTCGACCATACCAGAGACGTTTGATTAGCATATCGTATCATCGAAATCGAGCTAGCATCGCGATAGCGGCTCTCGAGGCTTTTTCTTTTTTCCTCGAACCTTCAATTTTCCAACTGTTAACCGAGCACGATTTGTTCGAAAGGATCTTGGCTCGTCGATCTCGTTCGACAGGATCGCGTGGCCGCGCTTTCCCCGAGAATTTAAGATAAAGAAAACGGCCCGCTCAAAGAAAGAAGGAGAAGAAGCAAGCGAGGGTGAGACGGTAAACGGTTATTGGAGGGGTGGGAAAGGACGGCCGTGAAGTAAATAGGAGTCCTGGCCGTTCTGCCGTAAAATTGTATGTGAAATTGTGCGATGTGTCTTGCGAATTGAATCGCCGGAAACGACATTGATTTTATTGCTTGTTTTCAGGGCTGTATACCTCGTTCCGTTCTCCTTCTTTCTACCTTCTATCTGAAAACCGTCCTCTCCTCTCTTTTCTTCTATCCTTGTACCTACTCTTTTTTCTCTTCTTTAAATCAACCACCGTACACTTTCTATCTCGTTTCTTATGCATTATCGCGAATACGTTAGATACCTTAAAATCTTTCGGAGAAAAAAAAATCGCAGCAGCCACGAACGAACGAGTGGTCTTCAATGAGGCGAATCATCAGGGAGGAAAAACTTTTTGATAACCGTATCAAGGGATTCGAGTTGGAAAATCGTAATGGAGCGGGATTAATTGGGCTCGTTAGCGCGATCAGAAGGATTGGTTGTATCGACGGATAAAATTGCAATATTTTTATAGATACACCGAGAAGATTATCCCGGGTAAAAAGCAAGGGGGAAAAGAGAAGAGGGTTAACAACCGTCCGCGGGTTCCGCCCATAATTTGTTTTCAATGATTTACCACGGGCTAATTGCAGAATGCAGCGAGCGGTAATATCGCTTTGCAGCGTTACGTCCGGGAGCTAGCTATACTTTAGTTTGCAATTTAAACTTTACTTCCTCCGGAATTGATTAGCTTTTAGTAATTAAGCAAGCAACGCCTTGGACCTCCCCTACCCTCGACGAACCTCTCTCTCTGTTTCAACCCCAACCCCCGTTCGTTATATCCACCACCTTCTCCCTGCCTCTTCTCCTTCTTCGCCTGTTGGCCTCCTAGGTTTTCCCTCTTCTCTCCTTTCTACTCACCGTCGTCGTCGGACACACCACTTTAGATCGCGTTCGTTGCGCCTGCGTGAGAGCACGCGCGCGCCCTTTCGCTCCTACAATTGCATACACGCACCCATACAACCGCTTCACGCACCCACTTACGCGTACACGCGCGCCAGGCCACCCAAACTTCCTCTGCCTTCAACCCTCTAACCCCTCCTCCTATCTCTCTCTCTCTCTTTCTCATACTCTCCCCCACTTTCCACATTGCGCGGGTGGGTTTTAATCAACGCTTTACGAGTGTGAGACAGAGGAAGTTAAGCCGAGGAGAAGCCAGAAGAGTGGTAGATGGGCGCGTATACACGTACATCAAACACAGCCGCGCCCCTGTGCGTGTGTGCCGGCCCAGTCGCGTATATATATTTTTTGACGCGCGAAAACGTAACCCCGAAGCTGGAAGCCTCGCGTGTGTTTTCCGTTGAATCGAGTGCGAAGCAATTTCGGCAAGGAATGCGTTTCCCTCGATACCTCGTATACAGGGTATAGCTTGCCCAGACGGGACAGGCTCAACCAATTTCAACTTCCATTATACACCCTTACCCGATTCCGTGGACGTATTTCCAAAGTATGCAAAGCGACTGATCTGGATTTCCATGGTAATCTCGACGGTTTACGCATCTCTATCCCCCTCATGGCCGCTTCTTTCGTCTTATCTTTTCTAACCTTTCATTTCTTTTACAACCAATAACTTCAACTTTATTTTTCCCTGTATAATAATATTTCTTTTTTTTTTTTAAATAAATATACAATGATTATGGTGTTGCATATTGAAATTGTTAAAAATGAATGTACAAGAGTGAAAGGAAACGTTGATGGCCAAGGGTTTGCGTTTCCAAACTCTGCCTGCCTCGCTGCAGGATACGGAAGTTCGCGCGATCTCGCCACGTGCCACGACGCCCGACGAATTTAAAAACGCAATTTACGGACAATAGAATGGCGGTCGAAGTTCGGTAACCTTGTCTGTGCAGAGAATATAGGCAGCCTATGTAGAACAAGGACTACGGTAGGCCGCGATCTTATCGAAGGAAAACGATGGAGGAGAGAAATTTTCGCGGTGCCGCGAGCCGATTCCCATTCTTCGACAGCCATGCTACCCCTCCTCCATCCCGACGTCGTAAAAATGTTGTTTTTTAATTTAGGGGACGCCGCGAGGTTAATATACGGCTTTAATTCCAGGATTTCATTTAGGGGTTGGTCGTCTCCGCGTTTCGAGGGTGAGATTCGCCGGAAATATCAGATATAGAAAAGGTGACGGAAGAGAGAGGGAGAGAGAATAACAAGGATACGCTTTAAAAACAAGAGCAAAAGCACGATTATTCCGCTGAATCAGCCTGGAAAAACAATTTACTAATTGTTTCAAGCCACGTAAAATTTCGGTTAAATCGTTTAATCGGGTAATCGTAATGGTGGAAGAAATTGGTGCCGGTTTGGCAAATGTTGGAGCGACCTTGCAGCACCGTTTCTCGCCCTAACTTCGGCGGTCGGTCGCGCTAAGGCAATTAAAGCTCCACCCAATTAATGCCTCGGCGAAGTTGGCGGGGGTGGTGGTAGCGGACGTTGCGAGGGCCGCCAACGGCGCGGTTCTCCAACAAACAACCGCCGCTTTCTTGCCTGCCAGACGCCGCGTCATACGGAAATTTCATTTGGCCATTGAAACGAAAATGTACGCCCGCGTGGCTAGCATTTCATTCGGTCGTTGAATGCTATACGCGGATCGCCCGATAATCCTCGATTTATACAGCGGCCAGATTCTAAAGCACGATGCGTTTAATCGCGTAATACTCGTAACCGCGTCCACCCTGCTTCATTCCGCCTCGAATTACAGCGTGACCGTTTAAGATGAGAATCAAGAGGCGAGAAAGGCAAAAAGTGCTCCCGACATTCGCGCTGCGACTGATGGAAGCAGGCACGCGCGAAATGAAATCGGCCAGTCCTCGTGACGCGAGCTTATGCGCGTCTCAAATCGCGGAAACGATAAATCGGCAACGACCGATCATTCATGCAAAAACAAGATAAACGCGAACTCCTGCTGCGTTAACGTACCTGCGAGACGTAAACAACGCGTCGTCCGGCGAAATGACCCGGTTGGAATGCCCTTCGATTCGGAGTCATTCGGTGACACAACGAAAGGCGCGTTGACGCGATGGAATAAAAAGATCGTTCGTTTTAACGTTAATTAAAACGTCCCGCATCGGAACCAGCAGATCGGTGACCACGCGAGCATCGCACAGGCAAAAACAGGATCAACACACCGGGATCCGCGTCGATTTCGTTTAATAAGATCTATCAATTGGTTCGTTTCGGTGCTTTGTAAACAGATCTCAATTGTTTATCAAAGAATCTCATTAATACCGTGTATGCATCAAACACAGATTCATTCGTAAGATAATATTACTATGTACTCACTCAGGCAGCAGGAGCCGGAGATTCGACAGAAATCCTTAAACTTCTTTATAGGGTAGTAGTGTACGTACAGCTAGTAGTCCGCTGGATCCTCAGGATAGATGGATGAATGTAGTTTTCAACGACACTCACGTAATCACACTCGATTCGTACGAAATAGAGGAAGAAAGGAGAAACGAAACATATCCAACACTCGGAGTCACTTGTCGCGCGATATCGATCGATCGAGCGTACACGCGTGCCGCGGAGTCACGCCGCGAGTACAGTGTTCGTTTGGTTGCACCGTCCGTGCAACGTAGACGGTGTGTTCGAAATGCACGCGGTTACGCGTCTGTGACAAGAAGGCGATGCGTTATTGCCGGTGCGCGCCGCTGCCAGGGGTTCAGCCAGCAGCGAGCAAGAGCAGCAGAGGCTGCCGGTTAGCTCGCAACGGCAGCTCACTTCGGAATGAAGAGGAAACGCGAGGGTACGCGAGGCGACGCGAGACCGCCAACCGCTCGGCGCACTCTCGGCTAGACTTTGCTTCGACACACTCGGCCGACTCGTCTCGTCGCGTCGCGTCGGTTCTCGTCCTTCGGCGGCCACTCGTCGCTCCATACTGCGACGTCAGTTGGCACGTCACGCGTGACTGTACGCAGGCGCGGTTGCCCGTACGGCGCGTGTCGCCTCTACATATACAGATACATACATACATACATACGTTAGTCATCCTTATCAATTGGACTTTTCTTAGACTACTGGCTGTCTCACTACTGCTCGCTACCTACTACATACCTCTTACTACTGTCGCTAACTGGGTCTGACCAGTGTCACTAATTACTACTAGCTTTGACCTACTGTCAGTTACCGCTGACCCTAACTACTGTCGTTGACAGTAATGGTTGCTGTTTAGTAGAGATCACCGAATATGAGAAAATATCTGGGATACCGTTGTTAAATTGTCCATTTGAAAAGGAGAGAGAAATTAACGGAACGCGTTTGAGCGATGACGAGCAATATTAGATGGAATAGCGATTATGTACTCCGTTTCCGAGTGAAAATATCCCAATCGGCTGGTCGATACGCGGCGACTGCGATAATTACCGCTAATGTAAATGTTCGTTAATGGGCGTTATTAAATGCAACGCGGCAAAATAGTCACCGCCGTCACGGCGTACAAGCTGCACCCACGCCCACTAACCGGTCCAATTATATTAATTAAATGAACGTTATAATTAGCTAATTAAATCAAAAGCATTTCGTACGGCAGCGTGCACGTAAAGCCGTGCGCGTGCTCTCTGTCGCAGAACGCGATAAAGGTTTCACAATGACACTGGTAAGCGGTATTGTCCGGCTAGATTTTCCATGATTTTCCAGGCCAACCCATTTTGGCTCGGCTGAGATTACGCGATAATCAAATTCATTGGTGGGAAACAAAATGACAGAGTGCTTCATGGTATTGTCTATCATTGCGCATAGCATTAGAGGTGTTTAACAGCGTCAATGATCGAACAACGAACGCGATACATTCGCGTCGATCGAGATTTTCAGGTTTCGATCGGATGACGTGACGCGGGACGATACAATCCGGATTATTCGACGGATTTTTTAATCGAATTCAGCTCGGCAGGTATCGGCGTTTCCGAAAGAAAAACCGGGTCAATTAAAATTAATGGATGGCGTAATTAGGAAAGTCGTTACGGGAGCTTGCGCGAGATACGCTTCAATCCAATCAGAGAAACGAGTTCCTTTTCTCCTCTTTAAAAAACTATTAAAATCTCTGTTGACTGAACGAACGGCGTAAAAACAAACCCCCTGCCCCTTTCCCGGCACCCCGCCGCTATGCTACACACACGTACACGAGCGAGACGTTAACGCGTTTCTGTTCTGTCGAAGTTAACCGAACCCCATTAGCCGGCTGACGTGAAATCGAGAGAGTATTCAGGTTGTTCGTTATCGACGGGCCGAGACATCGAAACGACAGGGTGAAAGAGATTCAATTACTTTAACGAACGTCCTGCAAACGTCTCGATCGCGTGATCCCTAATCGCAAATAATTGTAAGCCGAACTTGCTGCGGCTCTTGATACTCGTGTACCCTCTTCCCCTGTCCGTCTGTCCGTCCGTCCGTCCGTATACACGCGTTCCACTGTGTACGTGCACAGGAAGCTCTGCAGGCCAGCCGGTTACAGTGACTCTCGAAAAGCACCTCGTGTCATTAGTATGTTAATTGGTAACGGTCTGCCTGCCTATCCGGCTGGCTGCCACATCGAGTTTCGTATACATATACCCTAACGTCGCTGGAGCCCGGCGTGTTTATACGTTAAGATGTTTAATCGCTTCTGTAATTATACTGTCCCTCAAAGGGTTAATTGTCCCATAAACCCATGAATAGCGCGCCGTGCGGCTCGCGAACATCGCCAAAGAACAAGGAGGTACGAAGGTAACGAGGGAAAGGGATCGAGTCAGCGAGGGATCGACGAGGCTCGAATACACGCATACACGTACGATCACGAGAGGGTAAAGGTAGGGAAAGAAGAGGGCAGATTCCGTGGCAATACAGATTTCGCCGCTTCGCTGACTTTGGTTCGCTTCGAAAAACCGCAGCGTACCGGTTGCTTCTCAAAGATGATCGCGAGGGAAAACGCGAGGAGAAAAGAAACGAATAGCGAACACCAATCGATTCGATATTTTCCAGATAAATTTACTGGAGATACGAAGATGAAGACGTGGGGTATTTCTTTTCTCGTTTTGCGCGGCTAACACGATGGCTCGCGCAGCGGATCCTTGGAAACTTCCAGAAAAACGGAGTAAGCGTTGAAAAAGGTAAGCGACAGTGGAGAGAGAGTGCATTGTCACTCCGTTATAATTAAGAAGATAGACTTTAAATCCAGAATGCAAAGCGTGGAGGAGAAGGGGGAGGAGCTGAGAGGAGAAAACCGAGTCTCGTTGCGGGCTAAACGAGTGGTAAAAGGCCGGTCTGCTAGATGTAGAAAGGGGGCACCGGAGGACGTGGAAGGGGGTTAGGGGACTCGGATGGAAATTAATTCATTACTCTAATGCGCTGAGCGAGAGAATGGGCCGGGAGTTGAAGCGTCGAGTGCCAAGTATTTTGCGAAAGATGGATGTCTCGTTTTCATTCCGAAAATTAACACTCTCCGTTACTTGCCAACCGCCCAACAATTTCTTTTTCCTTGCCATCGAGCCCCCTACCATCGAGCTGACCCACCTTGCTTAAATTCCACTTACCTTCGGCCTCTGTCTGTCCCGCGTACTCGTCACGCGACCGATTCCACCCTTCTTTATTTACCATTCAATCCGTCTTCTCCGTCCGTCGCACCCTATCCAACCGAGACCAGCTCGCGATCGTCAATAGTCCATCACGAGCGGAACCTTGTCCGACGCTGACGAGTCTCGAATGTGACTAATTCCGTTCGCGAACGTCAGCCGACCTGACGTGTCGTTGGAATTCATGAATTTCTCCTGACCTTAATCGATCGAACGTCCAGCCACGATAACGTACTTTCTAAATATGTATTTCCTCGGTTTGGATATCAACCACGACCGGTAGATCCGTCTCGGGATAAACGTTATCGATAGATGAGAAACGGGACGGTTAACGATAATAATTCCGTTCCGGCGACGAACATGGAGCAATCTCCTTTTTCATTTAACATACGTCGCTAATAATATCCGACTGGTGGAATCGAACCACGCCTGGTACTCTCTCTTTTCAAGCTTGAGACGATAGCGACGAGCTGAACGATCGAATCTTGCAATCAGACTACCAAGCGGACAGAACGGACAGGTTGAACGTGGACGCGTCGCAAAGTCATCCTAAAGACCGCCATTGATACCAATTTAAAGGGAATATCGAGTCTCGTTCCACACTCGCGTACACTATTATCGACTGCAAATCGAAGAGATTCGGACGAGCTTTGGGCCGATCCACGGCCGTTCAAACAGCCGTCACGGACACGTGTAATTAAATTTAACGCGTTACCTCTGACCTACCCTCTGACCCACATATTCGTCATCCCATTTCCGTCCGTTTCTTTTCCGCTATTTCCGTTGCCGTCCCCCCCCCCCCCCCCCCCCCCCCTCCCGTCTCGACCCACTTTCGCATATAAAGTTCGCGGCCAGGTGGATGTAGATCGCGATATCGCGTCTAGCATCGACTCGGCGAAATTCGATTCGATAATCGAATCGAAAGCTGACGGCCGTGGGAACGGCATTAAAATCGACGATTGCGCTTCGCATACCGAAACGGATGGTAACATCGTTTAATCGTTCATTCGCAAATTGACACACGCGACGTGTGTAGGTACATGACGTTGCGAATAATGGGAGAAATTTCACGAAGAAAAAAGAAGAAAAGCTTTTTTGTGGTTGTCGAAATTTCAAGACAGCAGTTAACGGGAGTAGCCGGCGCATCGCTTCGTATTTAGTTTCTTTAAATTCAGCGGACGGTCTGTCGGAAGGAAAGGGCACGCCGTGCCCTCGTCGCTCGTTGGTGATTGCGGATGCCTTCTTCACGGCCCCCGATGTAATTTTCTGAATGACTGCGTAATTAAAACTCTAATTTCCTGCGCTTAATTGACCGGAGTCTTGGTTCCCTCCTTGCTCCGTTTCGCTTGCTCCTTACCTCGGCCGACTACTCGCGCGCCGCTCTTTCCCTCCTCTCCTGTCGTCTCTTGCTCTCGATTAATGTAAAGCGAACAACGAAAGAGCCAGCGTCCGCGACTTTAACCCGGAAAACTTTTTAACGCGTTACATTTACGAAGTGACGGTTGTTAATTGAAAGAAATTTACCGGCTGATTTTCGGCCGCGTGCTCGACGAGATCTTGGAACGCGATAACATCTTTTTCGTCGCAATCAGAAAGATAATGGTCGTTGCAGACGAGGGATGCGCGTACGCGAGCCCGCGGGTTACATCTCGTCGCGTACGCCCAATTTTCGCGGAACTCGCGCCGCCACGAGTGGTCGGATAATTACATCCGTTTCTGCTGGCCGGAGGCAATTATAATTGCCGACTCCTTTCGCAATTATAAGTTTCTGCGAGACTTGCCGTGGCGTGCCAACGCGGCAGCGTGTACTTACTCGCTGCAACGGTGAGAGCGACGAAGAGCAAGAGAGAAGAAGAAAGGCCGGCTGCTGAGAATACCGGTGGCGAGTTTCGAAGAGAAAGAGAGAGGACGAGCGAGGTGCACGTGAAAACGTTAATTGGGGTGACCTGCTCAGAAACTAGTTACGAAAGGACTGTACTGACATTCCATGTGCCCCCACGCGACATTGAATACATACAAACGCGGACGAGCTAGGTTGCATTTTATTCCGCCTGAGAATTCGTCCCACGAACAGGGGTATTCCCAAGGAAACCGTATCCGAACGTGCCACGCCGCGATATCCTGCCTTTTTCCATGGATTAATCTTTCAGTACGAGCCGACCTCGTTAAAGGTATCTTTCGATTGATCCAATCGAATCGGACACCCTTTCGAACGGAAAAGCTTCGCCTAGAATAAACGGTATCGCGGCAAGTAGACACGTAGCCCGGGCTAAGATGTTCCTGAGAACCACTGCCGGGAAGGTGGCGGTCGTGGAAGAAAGTGGAATTGCAAATAAAAAGTCGCAGAAGTAGCGCGTAAAGTATAAGGTAAACCAAAGTAAAAGGAGTGACTAGATGGTAGGGGATAGAAATGGATGTTACTTACTTAGACTTCGGAGTATTTCTATCCTTTCTATCCTTCCCGTTTCCTCCCCGTCTTCCGTAGGGTAACGTTGCTTCGCTTCTGCGCTTTCTTCTCACCATCGCATCGTTCCTCTCCGTCTGCCTCTTCGTAGCTAGCTTTCTCGGAGCTTGGCGCGTGTCCCTCGCGTTGAAAGAGCTTTTCTTCTGGTTGCTGTCGCCTCTACTTTTACCGTGCCAGGGAAACCCACGCTATCCCATGTCCCGTAAAATCCTCCTCGAACCCTGACGCACGGCTTCCACAGTTCTTTCCAACTCGTTCAGCCACCCTAAAGGTGTTGGCGAGCTCATTTCAAAGGTGTTCGCCGAGAAACTTGCGGGACTACCAGATTTTCTCAAAGCTAATGATCTTCTTCGTTAGAGTAGCGACGCGCGTACAAAAGGCTCCAATTACGGCACCTAAGGAAAATTACGAAATAACGAGACCAACGTTCGACGCTCCCGGGCACGCGGGATTTCGATCTTCCCCGTTAGACCACGGTACACGCCGGCAGCTTAATATTACGAATAAGAAATAAAGAAGAACCATCGGCATCGGTCCCCTCTCCCCATCTCTATCGATGCTCAACGAATTCACCCAACCCCTTGCAAACGATTTCTTTCTTTTCTTTTTCTTTCCCTTCTTCTCGTCGCACGCTTGCTGCAAGCTTTTCGACTTTAGGCACGACCGAAACTTTCACCCACCCGCCCACGACCGCGTTTCAACCCTCCTTCACTCTCTCTCTTTTGTAACTACCTCTCTTTTTCGTGGACGCCGCGATGGAAACGGTGGCTTCGTGAAACGGAGAAGTTAATTATAAGCGATACCAATCTCTCGGGGTTGTTGGGCGGTTGGTAGAACTGGGAAGCCATGACAGCCAATTACCACCCCGTGCCGACCCTCGCGCACGAGCCACCGTTCTCTACCTTCCTCTCTCTCCCTCTCTCTCTCTCTTCCATATACATACAAACACACATACACACACATAGATACACATTCTTTCTCTGTTCTACCACCCTCCGAACGTTCCTCCTTTTCCTTTACTCGAAACTTTCTCTGCTATTCTCTCCTTCCCTATCTTCCCTACATCCGTTTTACACAGATACACGCGCGCGCACACACGCGGCCGACACACGAACGTGGCCACGCGGGTACACGCTAACACGTACACTTACACGTGCTCTCTCCCGCCAGTATAGGAAATTAAAAGACTGGGCGATGATTGCGCGCGGCCCAGCCTGGCCTTTCCACCCCCTTGCCTACCTCCTTCAAACCCCCGGTTCTTTCGCAATCTACCGTGGCTCTCTGCCACAAGGCAAGAAAAGGGAGAAGACGTTCGTTCTGCTTAACGAAAACTACGGAATTGGCCGAGAAAAGTGATTGGGATTGGCCCTTTTACCGCGTTTGTCCGTGCCTCGTTTCGCCTCGTTAAACCGCCCGAAACGGACACCCTGTTTAGCCTTCCTCTTTAGCCGTCTGCCCACTCATCATTGAATGGGTTCCTCTTCCGCGTCTTCGACGTGGCCTGGTACCAACCTTATACCTTGAAACACACCTTTAGACCAATAGATCGGCAAGAAACTTTGAACTCTCTCTCTCTCTCTTAGGAATCTTTAGATACGATGATCGCGTTCACACTGACGTTTGAAAAATCAAAGGGAAACGGAATGTTTTACCCTTGTTTGTGTCTCGCTGCGTTTCGTTCAACAAACAGAGCGAATCGAATTCGTCGCGCGTTCGCGTTACGCGGCCCGTATCGTACGTCGCGCGCGCGGATCGGTTCCATCCATTAGAGGCTTATGTCAGCCGACAATAGGGATTAACCTTTAGGAGAACGCAACGAGAAAGCGGCAACGGCTGGCTGCCATGACAGCGATCGTACCGGGTGTCGTTTTTAAGCCGCTTCCCGGCGACGACGCGACGGCTTGTTTACACTTCCTGTGAGAAAACTCGAGTCTATACCGCTTTTGATCGAAGAAAATTCCATTAGCATCGTTCCAGAAATTTTCTACTATTTTGTCCGAAGAGGAAAGTAATTAAAATTATACCATGCAAATACGAGATCTTAATAGCTTCGATCCTCTTATAAAAAGGGTAGAAGTTTTTACGAGCGATTTACATCGAACAGCCCTGTTTAACTCGTAATTATTGAACAACAAAACTGGTAGCCGTGCGAGGCATAAGATCTTATCTGAGATCTTGCTAGCTCTTGCTAGTTCTTGGTTGGAGGACTAACAAACCAACGACGCGAGGAATCTTGGAGCTAGCAGCGCTGCTCGATACCCATAAAGTGAAACGCACAGTTGCGGCTTGGCATAGTTAGCGGGGTCGGCTTGTTCACCGGTTAGGTTGAGTTAATTATAACCGATGGTTATCAACCGGTTAACTCCGACACGCCATTACCTCACTTTGCCTTGCATCGTCTACTCCCTTGTTGTATCGTCCAAGCCTCGTGTCTCTCGGTCGGTATCACTTTGACGCGTCTCGCATACCTACCACGATCGACTTGCTAATTTCTTTAAGTGTAACAATCGTAAGGCATAAACTTTTCTAATGAATCCTCGTCGCGAAACTTCCGACACCGATCTGTTTGTTCGAAAACTTACGACCTCTTCGTGGGACATCAAACCATTCGATGATGCTGTTTGCGTACCAACACGGATACCTTCGATCGCTTCTTTTTTTGTACAATACTTTAAGAATAATATTTCACTGCAAATTGCATGATCCCCGAGTTTTATTTCGCGTGATGTTTGAGTATACCCCGCAAACGCGATTACGGGCGAGTCTTAAACGGAGTTGACGAAACAGAAAATTAACGGGTGATCGTTCCGACGCGTTGGAAATTGCGTACACGCGCGTGCCACGACCTGGTATCCCGTTTAGATTGATCGCTTTGAAGGGATATTCCGTCATTAGTCAGGCAGTCAGGTCAAGATCAAAGCAAACGGAATTTCTTTACGGTGTCTGGACGCGACATCCATTCGCGGCTACGACAAAAGCAAATTACTTGGCGTAATCAAGCTATCACGGCCACGTTTCGTAAATTATTTTGGCACGATTCATGACTCACGAAAATTACATTAACACGCGTTCAGGTATTCTAGTCCTTACATCGAAAGTTCCATTTATATCTAATCGACTCTCGTAGTTTCAATCGGATGATAGTTGGCTAATTACCCCGTTGAAAGCGGAACGAGCACCATTTACGAACTTACGCCAATTGATTCGAAGAATAGAGGGTAGGTATCGAAACATAAATGACGCTTCTCACGATCGTTTCCAAGCTGTTCTTCGCTTAGTCTCGGACACAGTAAGCTAAGGTGAATCGAAATGGTAGGAAAAGTTGCTTCGCTATGGCGAAGCACGGTATCAAAGTTAACGGTCGAAACGTTTCTCGAGAAATCAATCGGAGAATGGCCTCGTTAATCTGGCGGGGTGGTTTCTGGATGCTCGGTTGCTCTTACATCACGTAATAGTATCGGGCCATCCCCCCCCCCCCCCCCCCCGTTGGCCTTAACCCCCACATCCCTGCCGTCTCTTCGGTCCGAACTACCCCTCCTAACCTCTCCGCCGTTTCCCAGCTAAGTCTGCGAGTGACTGAGTGGTTATTTAGGTAAGAGCCAGTCTCCCCGCGCGGAAGCTGCTCCCCTCCCTTACCCCTCGTCCTGCTTAAGTAATGGTCCCGCAACATATTGTGCAAAGAAAAACTCGCTGGCTTATTTGCACCAGTCTGCTGGAGGAAGCGAGAGAGACGAGAATTTCTCCCGCGATTCGTCTGCGACACGATCGTAAGGGACAAATCGTCGATCCAGGTGAATTTGATAACGAAATTATCTATGGGATGACCTGTAATCAATAACCGAATCGAAACACCTGTTTGCGGTAGCCTGGAAAATTATTCACCTTCGTGTAACAGACTCGTTCCATCGTGACCTAACATTCTCACGGTGAAACACGAAGGATCCTCGGAATCGGTAAATCTCACCCTACCAAGAGGTGTTATTTCGTAGAATAATCGAACTGTTACGCGAAAGATCGAGCATCAGTAAGAACGATTTGCATGGTAATACGCGTTCACCCTCGTTTGAATAGAGTTGATGCAAGAAAAATAGGAAGGCGAAATCGAGGCTGGGGTGGCACATACACGGTTCCTCCTACTAATGCCAGCCTATCCTTACAAATAGCTGTTTCTCGAGCGGTATAATTACGGATTAGATGAACGGAAGATAGCTCTTAAACTCTGGTCGGTGCGAAGGGTGGCCGTAGATCGCGGGATGACCGCCACCATCACCCTGGATCAATCGACGTGCACGCGATTTTGCACGCACACGCGTGCCGGCAACTCGCTCGGCCAACGATACCTTCTCGCTGCTCGTGCTTCCCTGTAGCAAAGCGGAGCTGGCACGTGTCGAACGCCGAGACACGTGCGATGCTCCGACCAAGATCGATATTCTTCCGTGCCAACTACAATACCGGCCACCTCGTATATTATTTCAACGCGCTTTAACCTCTCTCTCTCTCGGACCTGCGAATATTCGAACGCACAAATTTGTCTATCATCGAGCCAGCCAGGGTTCCCATGACGCGTAATCGCTTAATGATTTTTGCTACGCTCCACGTCTCATCCGCCAGGATGATTTCTACAGGGTGTCACGTGAAGAGTGATTCGATTGACAGTAGGGTGACTCTGCGTGCAGGATGAGAAATAAAATAGATTTGTACGGGAATTATTAGAAATCTTTCAAGTACTGTGCCTTTAATTTTATATGGAATAATTTTACTTTAGGTTATAATTTGATTTGTTAAAAAAAGGGAGACAAGCACCGTCACGGTTTAGTCGCAACCACAAAACCATGGTTTAATTAATTTTTCAATGAAAGCGCGCACTCGCTATAGTCGCTTCGAACAATAGGACCACTTAAGCAATAAACAAAAATGGTACGCGGGGGACGATGGAAGAGTCGATGGAACAGTCAATGGCGATAGGCAGGACGGTAGGGTAGGAGATGATCTGATTACGACCGCATCATGGGAAAGTCAACTCGCAAACCGAGGGTAGAAACTCGATTCATCCTATGGTATCCTATTGTGCGAATACTGTCACCGATGCGTATAATTCGAAGGGATCCACGCGCATCCACGCGCTTCGGCATTAATTTCCAGCACAAAAAGGTGCATAGCGACGCGACGCGATGCGTTCGTCTTTTCTCTTTTATTCGAGCTGCAACGATCGAACCATTAACGTGCCGAAGTGAAATTCCGGACCGGTTCTCGGAAACGTGAAATCGATAAAGATCAAGGGACCACGATGATTCGTCAATCGTGGAAGGAAAAATTTTGGGAATCCTGGCTGATAGCCGGTTTGCCGGCCGAACGAAACGAGCAAACGGGAAACGGACGTTGCGACAGGAAGAAACCACAAAGAAAAGACGGCCCACAATGGGCCGTTTATCAAAAGTCGTGATACCAAGACGTGGTCGCGCCTTTCCACCCTCGCGGTCCATCAATAAAACCAAGTGATTTAGCGAGTCCCTGGCGGTCGAACGGGAAAAGCAAGGTGGCGGAGCACGAATTTCCAAGATAAAGGGGTCAACAATGGACGGTAACCAATGGTTGGTATTCGGCCAGTGTCGAAACGCCGCCTTCCAATCACTCGCCGATAACAATGCCCTCAGTCTGGTTTATAAATCCGCGCATTGTTGCCAACTTAAAAGCTCTCGCGACAAGAGAGAAGGAGAAAGCGTGAGAGAAAGAGCAGAGCTGAGAAAAAGGGTGACGAGGAACAAGCTAAGACGGGGGGGGGGGGGAAGGAGAGAATCTACTCAAGATCTCAGGCGTTGAAAGCACCGTCGGAAAGGTAGACGAAGAGAGAACGAGAGAAAGAGACGAATGATGGAAAAAGAGAAAGAGAGACGAAGGCGGGGGAAGGTGGATGTTTAAAGAGTGGGAGCGAGAAGATGGTGGCAGAGCTTGAGAGCCGTGTAAAAGCATTGAGAGCACTTTAATGAATACGATTAGGGGCGTTAACTGTGAAGGATTGCCAAGCCGAAGAAAGCGCCACGCCAGGGAAAGCTCTTTTCCGGCGCCTTCGACCCGAGCCCGAACCCGAACCGGCTCCTCGCCCTCCTCGAGGAAATTTTCGTTCGACTATGCGATTGCTTCTCTAGCTACCTCGATTCAATTCTGATACACCTTGCTCCCGTTACCTTGGATTAAATCTTATCCTCCTTTCCAGATAATTCTCCTCGTCGATTATGAGCTACGAGGAAATTCCAGCTCACGACTAGCCGCGAGTACCGTTCGACTCTCTCGTTATTTTCATCCAGCGAACAAGCTCCGATAGTTCCTGCAGATTTATCACATTTAACGACGCCTTTCTTTTTATCCTTTTACCATACAATTCTAACCGCTAATCGCGAAACGATCAACCGTGGACGTTATTTAAATTCAAACGGCGAAATTTTCCTTCGACTCCGATGGCCGTCTTTCTTTCGTTGAAACGGAGCAAGCTGGAAAACGTTTACTCCCGGACCGCAATGTATCTCTGGCAGATGCACTTATCTCCTCGGGACTGAATACGATGCCGCGTTATCAGTCCTGCGAACGACAAACCCACTTCCTATGCACATTCTTGTTTCTTTCTTGTCAGTTCGGACTGCCGGGAATAATCTGGCTCATTAGCGGAACGATAGGAACCGTCTGCCTACGCGAAAACTGGCCACGTGTGTCTGGCTCGACGCGCGAACGCTTAGCCGTTATAATCGAAGCTTTTCGCGGCTCCAATTAGAGAGGATATTCCGTCTCTACCGCGCTAATTCGATCTCTGCCTGTGTACGTTAGCGAGATTCGTTAAATTATCGCCGACGGCGATTAATCGACTGGCCTGTTTCCACGTAAATATTGCGTGCTATAATTATTGAAATATATTACCACAGCTGTATGAAAAGCCGCTTTAGATCTAGCTGAAGTTAATGCTACTCCGCAAGATTCTTTCGAGTACCGATAAGAAGAAAAAGGAAAAACTTGAAATGATTTATTTTGTTGTTTGAAAAAATAAAAAAAGACCTAACGATTTCTGTCGTGTCAAAATTGCATTTTACCAGCGGGGTTGCATTTTGCATACGATTTCAAACGTCGCGATGCTTTCAATCTCGAGGCAGATCACGGCAACAGGCCTTATTACTTGCGGCCACCGTGTCCAACTCCATTTCCGGTGGCAACCGATGCCCCTACGTCGAGAGTCGGAGCGGCAACACAGAAACGCGAGGAAACACGCACACAGCAGGATACACGATCTCGTTCGCGTCTGGTCTGGTCTGGTCTGGTCTGGCCTGGTCTGGTCGGTACGCAAACGCGGGTACGTGTGAACGACGTGATGCTGGGTGCCTGCCACTCGACTCAACCGCTCTAGCTGACTCCACGCAATTATAGATCCCTAATTACGAACCCGCATGCCCTGCTTGGCACATCTATTCCTCTCTCATTTCCACCCCTCTCGTTGAGCCACGCTTTCTGCAACCCTACTCTCCTCCTCCAGTTCCTCTTCGTGCTACTATTACCAACGGTGCCCGTATCTCAATCCCTGACACTTTGCTCCTCTATCCGCCACCTCCCTTCCACTCCCCTTCTTCTTCGTCTCCTCCTCGCGTCGATTCGTGTTTTTCTCATCCGTTCCACGGAGAAGAGAACCGGCCTCCTACCATCTCACTTCAGTTCGGTTAATTAACTCCCACCTCATTAACCGAGCAGCATTCTCTTCTGGAGTGCAAGCAATCCATCGTGCAGCACCCCTCGCCACGCCGCGTCTTCTCGTCCCTTGATGCCACGTGTTATTAATAATTGTTTTCGACCGACTCTCCTGCTTCGATGGCCAATCTTGCGTTCGGTATTATGCCCGTCCGCCTGTTTGCACGGCCTCTGTAAACGATCCACGAGTGTACGTGATCACACGTACGAGGACCGTGATGGGAGGGGAAACCGTGCGCCAATGTACCAACACTCTTACGAGGAATCTAATTAAAGTTTCATCTTATTACGTCGAAATATAATGATATCTGGTTTATAACGCGTTTAGTAATTTTATACGGGGAGAGGATACGCCGAGCTAATTAAGCGCGTACACTTAAACCGCATGCGCGTCAGCGGATTCGCATACACCGGTTCGTGGTCGTTTTTCCGTTCTCCTTTTACATTCTGCATGTGTTGCATCTGTTTTTTTCTTCTCTCTGTTTCACAATGTTTGCGCGAGTTCGTGCGTCAAGGTTTCATCTCCTTTGCTGCTTTCATTGCTGTACACTGTGATCGTATATTATCGGTCGCGTTGTTCCAAACTCGTTTAGATATGCATTCTATTAATTAAAACCGCCTGGAAGGTACGTGACACATCGTGGAAACAAGAAACGAAAGCCCTGTCAAACAATAACGAGCGACGAGTTTCGAATTGATTTCGAAAACGTGTCGAGTTTAACATTCTTCTCTGAAAAAAAAGGAATTTTCTCCTTTTTCGGGAAAAAAAAGAGGATACACTGAAAACGTTGGTTATCGCGATATCGATCGCTCGAACGTTCGTTTTCTGACACTCGATTATTCTGGAGACGGCAGCCGTTTTCAAATATTAAACTGGCAGAGTTGAAAAATCGGTCCATAACTCGGACAGCTTAATTGACGAATTCAACGTTCATAGTTTGATGGCTTAGCTTTTCAAGCATTTCAAGATTAAATCGCACTTTAACTCGATCGACCATTTACACGATAAATATATCGTGAAATTATCTATCCTCATTTCCATACGAGAGGATTATAAATTGACATGTACAGCTAATTATAAACTGTCATGAGAAACGTTGCGACATCACGGATCGTTTATGTTCGCTTATATTTCTGAATATTAACGAGCTCCGTATCGAGGCGGGATATCGATGGTTAAGAAAGACAAAAAGAAGAGAAGAAAGTGCGAAGGAAGTAAGACGACGCGACGGTGTGCTCGTCGCGTTATGGAAAATGAGCGGATTTAAATCGCGCCGATCCGAGCTAACAAGTGGCGAAGGTTCGCGTACCGGTTTAACGTGTTCCCGCGACATTTACAATCGCTTTAAATATTTATTTCGCGCCAACACGACGATATTTTTTTACGTCTCTTTGCGTCATTAACGAGGAATAACCTCGTTTGTGAAGGCAACCACCAGCTTGATAATATTTTGACGATATCGCGAACCTTCTGCTCTCCTCCTTCCAACAGAAGGATATTACGTAAATATTCACGCTTTTTAAGATCCTTCAGCTATGGCGTGGTGAATGCCACGCGAAATGACCAGGATAAGAAGTTACGATCGAAAATGGATGAAAAATTAAGCGAGCAGTTTTAGCGAAATTACTTAGACCCAATTAAGTCGAGTTTATCTTAGAGCTAGAGGTACGATTCGTAACTTCTACGTATCAAAGAAGAGGAGAACGGGCAGGAATGGGTTGAAGATGAAGTGAGCGAGAGGTAGCGAGGCAAAGATGAAGTAGAAGACGAAGAGGGAGGGATAGAGAAAGAGAAGGACGATGGGAGTTCAGTTTCTCCCTGCTAAGAGGGTTTGCTTGTATCCCTCGAGATGCGCATACGTCATCCGATTAAAATTAGTAATTAGCTAATTAACTTAAGCACGCAGCACTCCGGACTAAGTAAGTTGACCGCTTGATTATGATGCATCGCTTCAGAGTTCGAATCTACCCCCCCGTACACTCGGCCTCGCGAGAAAAAATAAAGGAAACGCGGGGAACGGAGATAAGAAAATGGGGAAAAAGTGTGTGTATAGTGTTTCTATAGAAATCTCCAAGAATTGTTCTTGGCAATTTATTCCTGGCGGTTAGTTACGCTTATCGTGGCTACCTAGACGTCCACAGCGGAGTTAGCACTTTACTCTTATCGAACAAGCTTTATTTCTATATAATTTCGTTTCACCGCAGGACGCACACGATGTCTCTCGCGAGTACGTCTCTTCGCGAGTTTGACGCACAACTCTTTGAAACAATCCAACGCCGAATCAGGGTAGCGTATCCGATTCCAAGTTATTCCGGCCCACAAATTCCACTTTCGCCATACGTTCCAGAAGACCGGTGACGTGAGTGGAAAATTGATATATGCACGAAGGTGATATCTAGTGGAAAAGTGTACTGTATCGTGGTATCCGAAGTAGCGCGAGCAAAGGGACGCGCGTCGTCGAGAGTGATTCAGAAGTGCTTTCCCGTGTTCCTTAACTAACCGTTCGTCGGTCCTGTGGACGCGCCGCGTAGGATCGCGACAAGGACCGGGCTAAAGGTCCTTCCCATCCACCCTTCCTCCCCATCTCTATCCCTCTTTCAATCCCCTTTCGATACCGCTTCTCTCACCTTCTACCGTTCCAGCTTTTTCAAATTCTTCCTTTCTTTTCCTTTCGTCTTTGATACTGTTCGATCTGTTTCACTTGGAACACAGGAAACGCGATTAAACTTTGACTAGAAAACAACCGCCTCTAACGCCGCTAATTTACTTCTCAGGATTTTCCAGAGAAACATAGTCAGAATCCTCAGAGACGGATTCGCGGTCCGGTCCCTTAAGTGACAGTAACGTGGGCGACCATTGGGAAGCCTCGGAAGCAATGTATCATCGTTAAAGAACTGTAAAAGAGGCGTCCCTGTTTCTCCATTTACTCTTTACCTTTCTATCATCACCAGTCGGATAAACATTTATTCCTCGAAGTAGAATTCGAAGCAAGCAGATTCAATCTTAATAAGAATAAATTTTATCGAAACTTTACGCGAGATTTAACATTGGCACGCGTTAATGAGTATCTTCAATTAGCAACGAAAAATGATGAAAGTTAATTATCGTTTCTTCGCCAACAATGAAGCGATCATCTACTCAACCTATAATTAGCATAAGTGATGATTCTTTTATTCGAAAGAATTACAACCTCGAGTTCCACTTCAAACAAGTCTACGTAGATAGACAAGATCTTGAAGCGAAGTTCCAACATTGGAAGCTTCCAATCGAAAGCGTCGCTTTCACGTAATGGGACCCGTATGTGTAATTTGCCGCAGGACCGGTCTCGCGCCTGTATCTCGATTAGAATTTCTTTGAACCCTCATACACGGTCCATACGCGTCTCTGTGTCCGTCGCGCCTTTCAGCTCGGATACTCGTCAACCGATGCGGGCTCCTACGGGAGAACGAAGGCTTCGCTTCGTTTTAACAAACTATTAACATTAAATCTAGACTCGTCCATCGAACGAGCCCACATTTCGTGACAATTGGAAAAATCTTCCCCCCCGTCCCTCTGGCCCTGGTAACTCGCTTAACGAATCGAACGTTTCCCTTTATCCCGTGGCTCGCTAGTCCCGTAAAGTAAAACTGGTCGAGCGAAAAATGAGCAACCGAGATAAATCAAAGAGTTCCCTTCGATCCACGAAACCGATGTCACCCAACGTTAATAGCGGGACACCCAACCAGACACCCAAGACCGCGACGTATCGCGGTTGTCCATTTTCTCGATCACGGTACAATTACGAACTTCAAACTCCGTTCGATTGGCTGGTCGGCATTATAGCTAACCGTAATTAGTGTACGAAACTGGAATAGGAGGGGAGAGAGGGGAGGCAGCATACGTGTAATGCTCACGTTAATTACCTGACATGTTTAGCATGCATTACATCCACGTATACGAGGCAGTAGCTTCGACCCACCCTGCCTGTCTACTTGCTCGCCTGTTACGCTCCACCTACGGGCCTACCCTGCGTTTGCACCGAGCCGCCCGCGTACGTCAGCTAACGAGCGAAACGAGGAAATTTTCCCAAACTTCCCAGGAATGGCTAGAAATTCGAAGGATACTCTTATTAACTAGACCCAGATACCGTTCGTTATTACTAAACAAGCCTTTGTCTCTTTGTCAATGTATTATAGTTAAGGAACAATTACGACATCACGATGTTCTTGGTAATTATTATTACATCGATTCTGATAAATAGTCGTGGGTGTGTGCGCAACGCGTCGAGTACAGAGACAATGAATATTTAAGGTGATCAAATTAGGTAGGGCAGCCTGTGTATTCGATCAATATTACCTCGATCGAACCGCGGATGGTATCATAAAGATTTCACTAACTAAGATTCGTTGGAATGCGATGAACAACGAGAAAGAACGAGGGCATTCGTAACAGGAAAAACGATTAATGTCCCGCGAAAGGTAAATGGACGGTGAAGGGTAGCGGACACGGATGGTGGTAGTCCACGATCAGCTATCCGAAATAATGCATAGAGCGCGGAGTGCACGTAACGGAATAACAATTTCCTATTGCATTAATTAGAGGTCGACGAGGCGTGAAATCGAGGTTTACGAAGCGTCAACCAGTTTTACACATCGCGACCGAATAATAACGTCGCAACACGACTCGAATTCCGAATACATTACCTACGTCAGCGGGACACGATCTCTGGCTGGATCGTTGAAAACCAAGGGATCGAGACTGTAATGATTAACGACGAACGTTAATGCCTGAATTCTGCTCAACCCGCTCGCCAATTATTGTAACCAGCCACCGATACCGCGACACGTTCAACGCGTCCAGGATACGATATAGACAATTCGTAACAACGACATCCAATAAAATGTATTGACTCTAACACTGTGTACACGCTAAGCAAGTGAATAAAAATATATCATCATAAAAGTATAGATAGCGGCAAGTAAATTAACGATTTTTCTGTTAACCCTTTGACTGTTATGAACGGATATATGCGTCAGGTGAAAGCTGGCAGAAAGCTGCCGACTATGGACGCAGATATGCGTACATTCTAATTATAATGAAATAAAAGTTATCAACGCATATTACTAATTACACACCATATGTTATCGGATTATAATGATGTGATAAAACATTGAAAAAGAAAAAAATAAACTGAGAAATTAAATTAAAATTAATTTTAAAAAAGTGGTAAGTGTTATTGACTTGATTCTTATTTTGTACACGCAGGACGTTCAAGCCTAGAGTACTCAGTCAAAGGGTTAACACGTTCGATATACTCTGAATGTTTTCTTCATGCCACGCTATATTTTTGCTATTAGAGAGTTCGCAATCGCGCACGCGATATCGCGTGACCAAATCTCTAGCCGTTAACGTCTTCAAGTCATCTGTCAGAGAACGTGTTTAGCTAACGATTTTGTTCGTATAATGCAAACAACATCATTTGCACTCAATTATCGAATCGAGGAAGAAGCGTTGAATAATTTAGGAAACATTTCAACCGAATCCAACCATACGTTTATTCTTGATGGCTCGTTTGGTGTGCACTCGGTCTAACGCGCACGCTCGAGGACTCAGCTTTGAAAAAGCGAACGATGCGCGCAACGGCTGCTGCAATTTTAATTCGGCATAAAGCCGAACGTACGTTTCTCGAAATTGCGGTGTTTAATTGCGATCAACCGTGTAATGACCGGCAGCGGTCAATTAACACTTCGGAAGGGGCGCGCGTGCGCGATAACGCTCCGAACGAATCAGCGGGTTTACGTGTTGCTGTTGAACCGATGCGATGGTACGCGCGTGCACGTTACACGCGAAGTAGACGCCTGAAATTGGCGTTTTTGTTTTCCGATATCAATTTCGGAGCGACGACGAGGGGCTTTTAATTGGAAGCGGCGATGCTTGGTCGGCGCAACGGTGGCGACGTCGCTGATGGCGATCGAATCGTTTGTCGACAGTAATGGAACGCGATAAATGCAAGTAAATCTCGATGCACGAGGTAGGAGAGAGATTCGTTAGCTTTTTTCCCGATCAGTATGGCCGATCCGAAAATTAACTCTCAAACGTGGACAGAGAATGATGGATCTCCCTCGTGTCTTCGAGACAAGTTCAATGACCCTCACAATGGACATTATTTGGAGTCCCAAACGAGTAACAATAAATATGCCCACGAGTCATTATTGTTTCCCGCCATTTTCTTCGATGTCTCTACGCAACGCTAAACTGCGCACTTGAAGTGATAATAATATGGAAACATCGTGTAATCTATTGTTAAATGATTTAAATGTTTCTCTTTAGAAGCTTTGACACCAATGTTTCGAAATAATCAATTATAATTAACTCATGAGTGCTTTCAAAATACGTACTCTAGCGACGATTCAATTATCGTCAGACAAAAGCGAGAAAGCAATGTAAAAACATGCAAAGAAAGGTGATTTAAAATACCTTTGTCGTTCTCATCGAAGGTTGTTGCTTCCCGCGGCAATACAACAGCTGCCCTCGATGGCTTCCTAATCGATGATTCTGGAAGTGGTTATATTTCACTGCACATATTCTATTACGATGTTTCAATTTGATTGATTGATCGTAAGAGAAACGAACATCGTTCGACCCACACGTGAAACAACTTCTATCCACCACGGCTTTGAACTGTTCGCGTAGAAAAATGACAAACACTGACGTCTGTCCCTCTGGCGCGAGAACACTGAACTAGAGGATCAACATTCGAACGGTAACGTATCATAGAGATTGTGACCTTATCTTCTAATCCTCTACGGTTACTTACTTCCTACCACTTGCTACCAGTTAAATAAACTATCGTAAGTACTTGTATAAACATAAACAAAAAGATTTAATAGTAATTTTAATATTTCAATTACGTATTAATAAGCTTCGAGACAATTTTATAAATTAATGTACCGTAGGAAAAATTGATATGTCGGTACAGTACACCAATGTCAGATCGAAAAAGTTAATAAAAATTATATGCAAGATTAAAAAAGTACGGTTAAAAAAGCGTTGAAGAAGAAAAGAAAAATGAAGCGGAAGGTAGTCTAGTTGAGCCGTGATTCGCGTTTTACGTGCAATTTCGATGATAAACGATCGAGCGTCCGAGATAAATTGGTTAAAATTAAACTCTGGCAGAAACTAACAAAGGAGAAGGGCGGGTGGAGAAAGGGTGACGAGAATGGTGGTAGGTATGGGGATGAAGAGTAGAATGGGGAATGGGCAAACAGAGCGCAATTAACGTGCGACCATTAAATATGTACGCGAGTTACTGCGCCACGATCGCGTGGGTGTGTATGTATGTGTGCGGGCCAGCGCAAATGCATTGGCTATCGAACGCTCGCGCGCCACTACCGATCTCTTCTTGCTGCCTGTTAGCACAGCCGCTTGATTAGCTCCGCCATATTTACATATCATTAGCCGAGTGTTTGTCCGAGTCGGGAGCACCCCTCTTGCATCCCCGTTGTCCGTCAATATGCGAAATAAAAGTTATTACGTCGCTTAACCTTTGTGCAGGCACCCGGATACTCATCGAAGCTTTAATACTTGAAATTTTTATTCTGAAAACATAAATCGCCATAAATGTACCAAGAAATACCTAATGATATCAATGACGATAGCCTGCAGAAGGGTTGAAGTCCCGCGTCGACAAAAATGATGTATTAATTTATATCCTAGTATCAGGTAATTCCATAAGTAGTATCGTAATTATTTCTTGCATTTTACAACTTGTTGTATATATTTCAGTTTCACTTTATTCATAAAAATACGAATTTCGATCTTAATCTCGTTGCCTACATTGCATAACAATTTCTTTTTTTTCTTTCTTTTATTCGTTTTATGCGCTACTCAAATAGTATATTGGACAAGCTGGCGGTAACGACCGCGCGAGAAAAAACGAAAACGATAATAAATAGATTAACGAACTCGACTCGTTTAATTAACGCGAAACGTTCGATCGGAGAAATTATCTTGACGGGACAACATTGTGATTAGTTGCTACTGTTATAAATCTTAAACGTTCGGTACAATCTAATCGATGAAAGACATCCTGTCTAATGTAGCCGATGAAAGATTTCGTGAATACTGCTACATTAAATTTATCAAACGAAATGCTTACCAATTTAGTAAATAATATATGGCTAAAAATAATAACGTTTTTATTCTTAGAAACATTTACCTCGATGTAAAAAATGTTAAAACGAAAAAAAAAAGAAGATTCTTTCGCACTTGATTCGTAAGAAACTCTATTCTGAATCGCAAAATTAAGATAAAGACGTTGCTTCGACAACGTATTATCTACTACATTAACGTACACGCAACCTTAACTTCTAAATTTTTTCGATTACGGTAACGCGTTTTGATTATCTTTTCCTCTTCCGCTTCTTCGTTCTCCTTAATTTCAATATGGCGACATCCGAATCAGTCTATTGAGTCGTACACGTTTCACGAAGCTTATCCATAGAAATTATTGTAAAAAGTACCGTTTTTAAATTACTATTAAGGCAGTATGGTAATATGACTCGACGCAGGCTTTCGACCGAAGCCTTTTTATACCTTGTCACAGATCGTCCAGTATCTGTCGGATATGTGCGTGTTTCCTATTCATCGGGATTACGAATATCAACGAAACACAACGTTTAAAGCTCATAAAACTCAGCGAAACAAAGACATAAATAATTCTATGCGCAATCGAAGTGGTACGAATTTAATCAGAGATAACGCTGAAAATACGAAACTCTGTAACACTATACAAATGAAACGGTTCATTGGAAGAAATTCAAAGTTGGTCCACGCGTCTCGCGAACTACCACGAATAGATCGAAGAACAATTGAATGAACAACGATTAATAAATAAACGAACATACAACATAGTTAATAGAAATTGCGAAACAACGATGCTTCTCATCCTAACAGTTTTGAAACACAATGGTATTTGATTACCATCGTTATCGTAATTTTATAGTCGGTACAGCGATATACAAACGATTGCATTGCTTTCCAAGGCAGTAAAAAGAAAGTAGGAACTGCCCCGAGAGAGGTTCTGTAACGATTACGAGAATACCTAATATACCTTTTGTTCATTTCGATATCCTAAAGGTAAGTAACAAACTCAAATGCAGTATTGATCATGTACGAATACCTCTGAAAAGTAACTCTAGATCTAAAGAGTTTTCTTAAACACAATGCACTTCACACACACAAAAAAAAAATCTCAGCGTTTAAAAAATAATAATAAGTTTCCGTGTCAAAAAGAAGAAAAAGAAAGAAATTCTAGCAATGAGCATAATCAGCATATGTTGACACTGCGTTCTAACTAACTCTAGCAAGTGGCAGCATTGCTGCAACCAGTTTCCCGCATAGCCGATTCAAATTGTTCGAGCACCTGCATGCTCTCCGGGGATACAGCATTAATGCCCAAACGTTCCTTGTATGTGTTATCGGATAATCGACGCCGAGAATACTTGAGAGAGTTGTCCATCGCTTGTTCCGGAGTATCGCTGTCACTTGTGCTGCTACTTCGGCTGCAACTGGTTGAACGTCTGCCACTGGATAAGTCTTGTCTCTCGGAATCAGCCTTATCATCAGGAACTGAGACCTCGTTACGAAGCTCCAAGAAATTGCTTTGTGCGTTACGCAGAGACTCCGTATCATGCAGATCCCTCTGACTCTGCGATACAATTTCTGTCAGAGACGCGATATGCGACGGAAACGGCGTACCAGTCACCGTGTTATCCTTCTCCTCAAAGTCTGATTCGCAATCCATTAAGAAATACTTGTTGTTGCTACGTTTACGTTTATACGTGATAACATCGTTCGATCTAGAGAAGTTCGATACGGAATCAAAGCATTCTGTGCTCTTACCCGTGTTATCGTTCTTCTCACCCAGCTTCTCTATAACTGCTGCTGGCAGCCAATTATTTCGCTCGGCTTCTCGAAGAGCAAAATCATCCTCGAAAATACCGAGCGACGAGGATGTTTTGTTATCGTACTCGTGGCTGTTCGATTCTTCGTCCGCGATTTCAGTAACTTCAAGCTCGTTCCTTTCGGCAACGTTACTCCTTTTGTATACTAGCTTTGCTCTAGATGGCGCTGGTATATGCGCTTCTTCCAATTTCACGTGCTCGAAGAATTTTGTGAGGGCACCGCGCTGCAATTGGGCCGAGGATTCGTTTCGTTCGCTTGATTCCAACTGGTAGTCCTGACGATGCAACTGCTGCCGATTGAGTGAGGTGGTATCTTTGTCACCTGTGCCAATGTCTCGTGGCTCTCGAGAATTATCGGTGACGATATAGGACTTGTTATGGCTTGTGAACAGTGAGTGGAGAAGACTACCGGCTCTTGGCCTGTACTTGGGACGACCACCGAAGAGGCTGGCTGCCTCCTCTGGTTCCGTTGATTTTGCGATTTGTAACTGTTTATCGGATTCTGTATTATCGTAGGAAGGCAGTAGGATTTCTGTGGCTTTGACAGATCGCAGCTGATTAACACCGAATTTGTTTCTTGGCTGTTTGGCTCGGGACTTTCTACCGTTGAACGTCGATCGCTCCAACTGATATTCGGCGGTGATGGAGAGATTCTCTGAATCGATGATTCGATTGAGTGCGGGTACTGCGCGATTTGTTTGCTTCTTGCGGTTACGACTGACGGAGTCGGACAACTGCTTACCAACGAGCAGTGAGGTGTGGGCGACAGAGATTTCCGTCTGAACGCGAGGCTTGTAGCTTGGTGCGATTGGCAGCTTATAGTTGAACATTGTTGCGTGACTTTGGTCTTCGATAGGCAGAATTGCCCTTCTTGCTGGTTCTGTGATTTTCTTGACGATAAGGTATGACTGATGCTTGTCGGATTGAGAACTGGTGAGTGGTGGTAGCGGATAGGCGTAGGACACTTGAGGTTCTGTCCTGTCGATATAGGTGATGTTCGATCGAGGCAATTGATTGAGGACGATGGAGGAGTAGGGCACGCTGTTTTCTCGTTCGATGCTGATGGCTGAAGAAGGCCCGACATCCGGCTGGTTGATGGTTGTTGCGGAGACACTGTTCGAGGAGAGTGGGATGAGGAAGGTCGAGGCAGGAAGTTGACCGATCCCAATGGAGCTGGAGAATCCCCGCTTTTTCTGAGCTGCATCAGCTTTATGAAGTCCACAAGACGTTTTATAGATCTCTGCGTCTTCTCTTGTTTTCCTAATAATTCCTGGCGCGTGCGCTGTTGTAGCTGTTAAAAGAAAAATTAAACGATTATTTATATATGCTGTTACCACTATGAAATGCAACATAATAATCAGCGTCGATTGTCTATTTGAAAATATCAGGACAAAGATGCACATGCTCTTAGTACACGTAAGTATAATTTATCGAAGAAACTAATTTTGACCATCTCCCATCAATTTCGTATACGAACACACGCTAATTTCGATTTGAAACATTTCTGTTACACAGATATCTTCTTTAGTGTACACTATTCGACAACGAACTAAGTGCGCTAACACGAAATACATAAGCAGTACATAATTGAAATTGAAGAAATATAAACGAAATATTTAAAACACTGACATTTGAACTATACGTGAAGGAAGCATCGTGCATTCCGTATTTTCACGGATTAACGAACAAATAGTGCGTTCGTGATCCGCTTAAGAAACTAAATTTATATACGCATATAAGCTCTACAGTAATGATATTGACAGAAACTATATAAAATATCAAAGAAATCGATTTTTGTATCAAACAAAAGAAGACCAATAATAAGTTTCGTTATAAAAAGATCAACGTATTTCTGAAAAACAATATCGAAAATGAAAAATAAAAATGTAGAGATTTTGCAGGTTCTCACTGATGAAAAAACAAAAGATGTAAAATATTTACGAACAATTTCATCAACTGAACAGCATTCCAAATGAAAAAAAAAAGATTTGTGAATTTCTTTCTACGCAGGCCACAGGACGAACCTGAAGGGACTGGCCGAGTAGTTGTGAGCGTTTTTCCAACTCGTAAACCTGCAATCTCAGATCCGAGTTTCGCTCGCGCAGCTCATATCTTTCTCTCTCTTTCTCCTCTGCAAGATATTTCGCGTTCAATACACGTTGCTTTTTTGAGCCCTATTACTGACGATCGACCAAAAAGTTCTTCTTAATTGCAAATTCTTCTGCTGTATTCGAGGAGCCGGTCTCACTCGCGACACTTCTTCCGGCAGGCTGCTCTCTCGTTTATTCTCTCTGTGTGCTTACGCTCAATAAAGTCTGCGGCAACGCTGCGATACCTCGTTGCACGTTAAATCTAGAAATTGTGGACCCATGTTACACAATTTCCTGCTTTACTTTCAAACACAACTTGTCTGCATTATCTACAAGTACTTTTTTCCATCTTACTGCTCGCGCAAAAGAGTTTTTTTCTCTGCTGCGTAAATTAAAAAATTAGGTGCACGTTAACTTTTGGTTATCGAATATAACCAAAAGAGAGTTACTATCATTTAATTATCATTAATATTTGGTATCTAATTAATGATAAATCGCAAATAAATCGAATAGTCCCGGACGGTGCCGCCGCGAAATGAGATAAGCGTGCCACGAACATTCATCAAAGCTAGTGTCTGCAGGAAACAAGAACTTTTTTGTCAATCACACGATCAACATTACAACAGGAAGAAATCCTTTGAAAAACCAAGGACGATTTACCGAATTCTTCGTCCTTCTTAAACGACGAGCTTCGTCCGTCTTCCTCCTCGTCCGCCTCGTCGCCGTCTTCGATTTCTTCCTCGTCCAGTAAAGCGCATTTGGGGCATATTCTTTGCGGTGCCGGTGATATGGAGTGACAAGACACGTGATAATTGGATGCGCAATTTTCACACACCGTGAGCGTACCTGTTACAACATACAATGCATTGTTGTATGAGTATCTTGATTCTAACAAAATATCATTATGTCCGAACGCATTGAAATCTATGAGTCATACATATCGTACGATTATATACCTGGATTTCTACAACTTATACAGACTGCTGAATCACTACTAATCCTCTCGATAGTTAAGCTGGATGGTAAGCCAGGTATATGAACCGCCTTGTTGCCGATCGACTGAACAGACTTAACAGTGGGCACGGTGGGCAATTGAATCTGACCGGGACCATTTTCAACCTTGCTTTTGTTCGGGAAAACTTTACTTTCCGTTACACTTCGAAGAATATTCGGTCGGGTGGTAGACTTTTGAACTGGAATCAAAGATTTCAACACAGCTTTTGATGCTGGAGGTGAAGTTGATTTTGGTGGTGCAACTTTCACTGGAGGAGGCGACGGTCCGTTCAAACGTGCCGTTGTTTGTCGAGTTTGAGGAACATTTCCAGATTGCAGGTACGAGTGTCTTTTTCGTTTCTGAGATGAATAAAAATACAATAAACTCACATGATATATGAAACTATACAATATATGAAAATTTCGATAAAATATTTACCGTTGGCAGTTCTAAATTAGAATAGACAAAGTGCGGATTAGCCGTGCTACGACGTTTCCTTTCGGCCCTTTTGTTTTGCAATTCAGAACATGTCGCGGTGGTAATCAAACCGAGGGCATTTAAGAAATTAATTTTTTCCATTGATTCAGCTTTGGATTCCTTCTCTGATTCTTCTTTTTCAGATTTCTCGTTAGAGTTCTCGTCCATGGAGACCTCGATAACGTCATCCTCGCCGGAAATCGTTTCAACCGACCTGGACCGTTCCCTGTAATCAAGTATTCGTTATCATAAATTTTATAAAAAGAACTGGTATCGTTAACACGGATTGATACAACTATAACTTACTTCGGTGGTACGGTGTCCTGCGTGGGCGAAGGGACATCGCCGTTCCTAACGATCTCCTCGTAGTCCTCTTTCGAGCTCTTCGTGCTAAAATCATTGCTGACGGTCTTGCATTTCCTTTCATTGTTGTTCGTAATATGATTATTGTTGTTCAAGCCGAGCAACGACGCGATGGAAACTTTCGCCCCGTTCGCGTTCTGCGCTTTGAATGTTTCGACCTCCTTGCGCAGCCGCTGGACAACTTGCTTCTGCGTATTCAGATTGAAAACTATCAGCCTGAGCTTCGGTCAATGACGATCGTAGAAAACTTTCTTGGCAGACTGTGCGCGTATGCGTGTTGCTGATCGTTTAATACGAATGCGTGTCGTTAAGCGATGAGCAGAATGTATTCTTAGAGGATGCACTGTCCTACAAATCAAGTAAATATTTTCCGTCCGACAAAAGAGCAAATTATTATCGGTTCAGATTTATATTCTGCCAAGAAAATTTTCATACTGTACGAATACGCTTTTCTCATTTGTTTGTTGTCCTCAAAGATTCTTAGTAAATAACAGAAAAAAGAATAGGATTCCGAGAAACATTGGCCGACTTAACTCTAAGAAACCCTCGTATTCAAGTTTACTTTAACTCTTGTATCTCATAAAAGTTTCGTTGTAAATCATCCCCCGTCCAATTAACGTTGCGCAAGAACTAAAGAAGAACAAAGAATGTGTTCCTGTTACGTTCGCGAGCGCGAAAAATTCGCGTTATTTCGCGGTTGCTTCCTTAATAATCTCGTTCAAAGATATTCCGGACGACTCGTCCGCGAATATATAAAAGATCTTGGCGGCAGCGGCGGTGATGGTGGTGGTGTCGAGGAACTTGCGGAACTTTTCGCAAGTAAACGTTTAACTCGATAATGCAATGAACAACGGTTGAAGGGAACGCGATCGGGTTGAAAGGAGCGCCGGAAAGGTATGAAAGGACAAAGAAGAAACAATGTATCAAGGTGGAGGAAGGATAAAGAGAAAAGGAAAAAGGGGAGGGAAAAAATGCGGAGATCTCGTAAAGAGCTGAAAACGTTTCTGCGGGACATTTTATTGATTGAACCCCTCCGCCTCTGCCCCTACTCTGTTTCCTTTTCACCCAAGTTCCATTCGCTCTCTCTTTCTAACTCTCTCCCTGTCTCATTCTCCCCTTTTGCCACCCTTACCACCCACTCCCACTCGATATATCTCTGTATACACAGCTCTCTCTCTCTCTCTCTGTCTTTTTCCATTTCTATCCGTTTACGTATCTCCTTTGCTCCGGTGGCAATCTACCTGGATCGGTCGTTTATTGTCGACGGATGAAAAGAAACGAAGAAAAACAAGCAGGAGGGAAAGCGAAGTCGCGGGGAAGAAGTTAGAAGAAAACACGATGGGAATAAAGAAGGAGAAGAGGGAGAAGAGGGATCGTTGTCGACGGGATTATCGCGAAAATGTTTAGAAGAGGATGCTGTGCGATAGGAAAGCGCATCTACCGGAACCTCCTCGGGGCAGAGTTCGCCCCGCTATCGATCCTTCGCGTCGATTCGCGAATCCGGAAAAGAAACGCGGTCTTATACATTTTATAATACGCAAGAGGAGCGCGTACGGTTCGACGAAAAGCGTTTCTTGCACGTTTGGAAATTTAATCGCCACGAAAGTTTCCGTTAATCACGCGCAACTACAAAAGCTGTTCGACCAACTTTCGTCACGCTGATAATGCTTCATGTATGTATGTATGTAGTCTAGTCGTTTCCGTTCTGAAGCGTGCATTAAAGGGTTTTTCTACGTTCAGCTTACGTTTTACATCTCTATTAGGAAAGACGATATTGTTAGTATATAATGGACGAGAGAGAAAAACGGGGTTATTATAATGTAACAGCTTCGATAATGCGACGAGTAAACTTATGAAAGACGAGTAAGAAAGAGGATATTCGCGGATGATAACGTACAGGGTATCTGTTTGCGTCTATCCACCACGCGATCGACAAAGTTTGGAAAGGTGGTCGATAAACTCGCTCAACGAGTTCGCTATTTAATTATAACTGTGCGTTACTCGTTCCAGCGAACATCGCGCGAAGAAATGGCGAGCACGGAGGCGAGCTGTCGATACAGAATCTAACGATTCGATAATGTTTGGGAAATTTTCGGTGAACGCCGTTTCGAAAACTAACCGGTCGCGTTATAGTTGTTCAATTTCCGAACTCGTACCCTAACTCCTTTAAAATATTCTTCTTACTCGCTGCGGCTATCGATTAACCGATATTTTATTTGCTTCGAAGCAAGGACCACCTTTGTTCTCGAAGAAATTGCTTCGATTTTAGATTACCCCCCGATACGATTCGATATCGATGGGATAATTTCACGATAAAATCTTTTCGGTTCGTGCGGAGAGATAACAAGGGGACGTCCAAGAACAAACCTGCCCTGGATCATAACGAAAGAGTGGAGGAGCTCGAGGAAATAAATTCTCAACTTACCTGGCATCTTCCCAACGACACGATGTGCAAGTGAATCTTTTGTATCTGACCAAGGATGTCCGTATTCTGCAAAGTAAGGGAAATAATTTGGCGTTAAACTAACGATTTCTTTTCTATTTATAGATCGCTGTCTATAGGTCTTCTTCATTTCAATGCGGAATAAAAACAGAGGACCAAAATTACCCAAAATGATCGCGTACGTTCTGTTTATCGGAGTTTCCAATTTTCAAAGTTTCACCGATCTACATTTGCTTGGATAATCAGAATTCTAATGTTCGCCTAACTTTTCGCGTTATCTCAGCATCGCAAAGGATACATCTATCGCGTTTAATAGAATTATGACACAACAACATGGGAAACGATCATTTACGTACACGAGACTGCAATCGACGCAATAATGACCACAGTCTAATGACAATTATATGAATGCAATGAACAATATGAAAGACTAAAAAAGAATCGGGAAACGAGAAAAACAAATTCGACCTACAAAGTGTTAACAATTAACATTATTTTCGAAGAATATATCACAGATCAATTGTAATGCCAAAAATATAACTGATATCGAGACAGTTTTCCCTGGATGCTCGATACGAGAAACATTGTTATTACGGTGTTACCCATCACGTCACGAGCTTTTACCCATTTACGCCTTCACGTGTTTACCAAATCCAAATCGATCCGTGAGATTAGCAAATGTAAACGACTTACGTTTGGGTCATCCTTCAGTTTGCCCACGCAGATCTGTAAAACAAGAAGAAAATTCAGAGTTAATAACATTGTCGAACCGTTTGAAACGTTTGCGTTAGAATATCGTAGAAGCTTTCGAAACGTGACCACTTTGTTCCGCGACGCAATAATGCAATTATCCTAATACATTGATCCGTTGTATCGAACAAAATGAACCAACATCAAATATTTTAGATCTAACGGATCTCTCCCCGGTCTCGGTACGTTTCTTAGATCTTAACGATAGTTTAATCCTAGAAAAACTAAAGGAATGTAATTTTACTTTGAATAGTAAACAAAAAAAAGCTTCGTATAGCCGTTCGATGAGAATCCCATTGACCGTAAAAAATATAATCGTGTAAAAAATAAAACACAACGTGTATAGATTTATTTATATACCAATACATTATTAAAAGAAACGTGTGTGAAATATATAATACACGTCATTTCTAGAGATTTTTCTCGTGTATGAAAACATGCTACAAGGAGGAAATGTTTGAAATTCGCGAGAAACAATATCGCCGCACACCTGTCGTTCGACAATCGACGTGTAATTCAAATGCCCATCGAGCGAGAACAGGTTTGTCCTATCCGGTTAACAAATAACGTTGCGCCGTGCATGAATATTGATTTATTTATTTAACTTGATAAATTCGCGATAAACTATTCGACGATTAACTCGAGCAATAACTGTAAATATATTATATGAAAATAGAACAATTGAACGGTTATGAGAAATTAAATAAAGGACAGATATCGAGTTGTATCGATCGATTGAAAATATTCGATTTCGATGAGAGTTGGATGGAACAAGGTCGGTAGAACAGGGCAGAGCGACGATTGCGCGCCGACAAACTTTCCCCCGGTACGTATCCCTCTAGCGTTCTTACTAGTTAATAAAAGTTCCTTTGAATATGGCCGAAACAGGTAGACGGTAGTATACGCGATTCGATATCGGTTTACACTTATATACCATGGAATACCTTGAACCTTTAGACATTTATAATGTAAAGATTTCCGACGATACCGAACGAACGCTAACAAAGGATTTCCAATAAGGGTCGTTGCTAGAACGTTCGACTTAACTTTCATATATCTATTTGGAATTACCGTAATTTTGAAAGGTTTTTATTATAGGTACATACCTGATAATAAATACGAAAGAATAATAGAAAAACGTGGTTAGAAAATAAACAGGAAGAAATTTTAGAAAAATAATGAAACATGGCAAAAGACGATTAGTTTGTATATAAAAAAAAGTACACAGTATATGATATAATGAAATTGAAATTTATGCTTTGGAAGAAAGAAGGAATTAGATAAAGACAAAAGTAATCGGGGGAAAAGAGAAAGAACGTAAGAAAGAGTGTAGAAGTATGTACAGAAGTTAGAGGTAGAAGAGGGAAAGAGAGGGAGATAAATCGAACAAGTGAGTAACTGAATGAACGAACGAGCGGGAGAGAGAGGGAAGGAGACAAAATGTTGGTTCTCAAAGTCATGCGACGCATCGGTCGAAGCACTCTACTAACAAAGGTTAAGGTCTGAACACTCGTTCACCTTCGAGTTTATATGATTCGTAAAAAAAATAGAAATGTTCAATGTAAAAGCCCGTACCATGATTGAAAATGAACAAAAGTTCCTTTAGAACTTGTTACGCTTCTTTCACTTTCGATAACATATAACATTACTCTGATGCAGCCAAAGAAGAAATTACAAATGTCCAATACGAGTGAAAGGAAGGTTGAGACAGTTTTAAGAAATCGAAGGGACATGTATGCCAGGCTAATAATTCAGTTTCAACTCGTATCATTAATTAAAATCATTATTTCACAGTATTTCCGAAAATTTACATCGAGTTAGAAGTTCCGTAAATATAGTATAGGAGGTGTGCATTTATGCACGCGCGCGCGTGATTGATGCGTACATGCGTTCATACACGCATTCTGCATGAAAATGCCAAAGAAACTGAATCACAAATGGCATTTATAGGAGAAAAAGCTTTATCATGCGTTTAGTTTTTGTTTACTTTGCGATACTTTCCCCGAAACAAAGTTACATCCGGAAGTTAAAACTTCTCGAAAAGTTTTCCACTTTACAAGTCGATTATCTATCGAACACGGTATCTCGATTTTTTAATCGATAGGCAACTGCGTGCTGAAGGAAATTAAAAAAAGAAGAGACATTTGTCGATGAAAGAATAATTCGTTAAATTGTTCGCTCGCTTGCTCGTTCGTTCGGTTTCGTACTCTCAATCTTTAAATCGTTATCGACATACATGCACGGTTGCGAGACTCACCTGATGATCGCGTATGGCATTTTTCAGCTTATTTTGCACGCTGAGTATTTCTTCCTGCAAACTCTTCGATATCTCCATAGTTTTATATCGAGATTATTCGTTTTTCCTCCCTGTTCAAAAATCCGGCCGATTTTAGCGAGAGAAGAGGAGGACGGGAAACCCCTCCTCCCTCTCACTCTCACTCTCCCACTAAATTGTCGAGAGCAGCGGTATACGCTCTGATCAACCGCACGCACGGCGCGCACCAGCCACTAACTCTTCGAGCCACCGCAACGACACTTGACCGTTTTAACTTAGGAAAACCGGGCAGGTAAAAATGTTACAGACACATTTCGTCGCTTCGTTACGTGTGTACATATGCACACCCTTATTTCACGACACCAACCCGATGAAACAACGTCGTGAAACCGCGCACCAAAGTGAATTGTTCGCTCATCAACGAGCGTCTGTGCTGCCACCAGCACTGTTGCCTCCGTACACGGACGTGCCAAGTTGCTCGAGATCCCCCGACACCCCTGGCCCTTTCCCGCTATCCTTTTCTCTTTCTCCCTCTAACACCCTTCTTCGTTCCTCCCGTAGCACTGTATGCCCAGGGATCCGACGCGCTCCTTGAAAGCAAGTTTTCGCGCCAAGCTATACAACCGGTATCTCTGCCACGCGGAACGACTCTTTAATTTCTATTACAATTTTGTAGTACGAATTGTTCATTTACGCCGAATCACCACTAGGAACTATGTTTACAAACTTCTGGAAGCACAATGAGCTCAAAGAAAACATTTCCTTGAAACAAATCTTTTACGATAGTGAACGTTGGTAATGACGACGATAGTGGCGCCACATATTTGCGATTACGAAACGAAACGCCGTTCACGATAGGAGAGTAGCGTGCTTGCTCCCTCGAAGCCCAAAGACGCGTTTCGGAATTTCTGCGCATTTGAAGACACGTCTTAATATGGCTGCACTTATTGGGCACATTATGTTAAATTAATATTTATATTCCGTTATTTACCTCCATTTCTTTTTACACCCTGCTGAAACAGAATTATTTCAATGAACACATTAAATTTTATACTGTGATTATTTTTTTTATTCTTGTATATTAACAAACAAAAATTAAGTATGCGTTTCATTAGAAATTAACGTATTGGAATGCTTATTTAAAGTTTAAAATTTATAGAATAAACGAATACTTAAGATTTATTTTATATTGTAAGTAGGAAAAAAGTATGCTATAAACAACGTTACATGTGTAATTCTGATTTCTTTATAAACTATTAATTCATATTATTTTTTTAATTAATTGCGCTTGTGATAATAAATGATTAAATGTGTAAACTGGCATTTGTATCTATAAAAGATATAAATACATACATAGAGAAATGCAATGTTTAAATCGATCATCTGCACGCGATAATACATCACGTGATCATTCATCATATTCCGACATTATAGGCTAGTTTAATAAATACACAACGATATAACGAATTTCTTTTAATTCATGAAATCGTATCTCGATCAGACAAAAATCCATCTTAACTTGCATATAAACAAGTTATTAACGTAATTAGTTTATCAATTTCTTTTACGTTCTGAACTTTTTCTCAGAGTTTTCTTTATAAGAACCTACCTAGAAGTCTAAAGTTTAAAAATATCGGACAATGTACTATACTAGCAATAGTTTCTATTGAATTTTAAAATATATTTCAACTTTAATTAATTGTTCTATTAATTAATAATTGGGCTTGTACGTGTTCGGTAATTGCAAATTATGAAACTATGTAAGTTTTTAATATTTTTACGTAATCTCTGTTATTTAAGTATAATTACATATATATTGTGATGAGTGAAAATGAACAATTGGTTTAAATTAATTGTTTACAGAAGACAATATTATGTTCAAACTAAACAAAGTTATCTGTACGTTTACAGTGATTGTTTGATTCGAACATATTTTAATATCAATTTTGTTACCTTATTGCTGCATGTGGAGTGAGAAATATGTCTACATCACATACACATTGCATAAAATAGAACTAAAATTATTATAATTTTGTCGTTTAACCTTTTAAGATTTAGTTTGTTCGTTGGATACATAATACAAGCATGGTTAAAACTGCGCGTGCGCAAACTTCGGAAAATTGTGTGCTAGTGTTCAACTTTATGCAAATTCTTATGTACTGTAATCGCATATATCGTTGTAAATGTGTCGAATTAATCTTACTTAACTTATATATGGTTTCAAACTCAATACGGTAAATATTATGGTTCCACTTCTTTTATGTTTGAATTGTAAAAGACTTCTATATCGCATCTTCTAATTAGGTTAGGTATAAGGTTATATTGCAATTTTTTTCCTGTCTATCGAACGAATAAATTTCTATGTACTCCTTGCTGTATTAATTAATATTTAATTGTATATATTCATGTATATGTAATACACCTTAATTTAAATTTTTTTATATTTGGGGTAGTAATTTCGATTCTTATGTAATCAATTATTATTATATATTTACATATATAAAATTTACTCGATCTTTTTATTACTTTATGAACTAAGTGACACTTGGATTTAAAATTTAAAAAATGTAACTGAATATTTTGAAACAAACAGAAACAGGTAATAGTTGATTTTCTTATCTTGTCTTTCATAAAAATGTTTAAGTGGCTGATTTAGAAAAGTATGTTTACAAAAATGGCTGGCAAGAGGTCTGCATCTACAGAATTAAATCACGATAATTGGGATAAAGGAGAATGTCCAGAAGAGGCAGGAACATTTAAAAAAGCAGCTGATGATGTTCTTGAAAAAAGAGTTGTAAAAAGAGCTAAACGCCGTTTACAATCTGGAGAAGTAAATAATTTGTTATTTTTACAATTTTTATCTTAAAATAGGCATGTATTTTTTTTCCTACATATTTTTCAGGATGGTACCAGAAGCGCATTTGGTACATTTACAGGTTTTAAAACATCACCTACATCTAATGCTTCATTATTCACTTTCTTAGCCAGTAGTAATACTAATACTAATGATGCATCTTCAAAAACAAACACAAATATCAGTAAACCTACAAATAATGAAGCTCCTAAAAGCAGTGAAAATGGAACAAATAAAAAGGAAAGCTCAGAAATACAAACATCCTCGAGCACATCTATAAGTAAAAAAAGTATTTCTGACCAAGAAGATCAAAATAAAGTTAAAAAGTCCTCTGAGTATTTTGCTAAGTTAAAGGGATTAAATGAAAGTGTGGCACAGTGGATTAAAACACATGTTGATGCAAATCCTTTTTGCATTTTAACACCTATTTTTAAGGATTATGAAAGATATCTTAAAGAAATTGAATCTAAACATGCAACTGAAGTGGAAAAAACATTCCATACATCAGAACAAGCGCAGCCTGTCCATACTAATGATAGTAAGGATGCTGCAAATACTGAAAAGAAACTAGATAGTACCGCGTTCAGTGGAGCAAATACAAAATCTCCTGTGAGCACGACAGAATGGAAATCTGAAAAATCAATTTTTGGCAATATTAATACAGGTTCAAAGTCTATATTTGGTAAATCAGAACATATTATAGATAGCAATAAATCGATGTTTAGTAGTACAGACCAAACTTCAGATACACCTAAATCTGTATTTGGTAACATTGATCAGAAAGCTGCCACTAAAAGTATATTTGGAAATATGAATTATGAAAAGAATCCATTTTTGAGTAAATCCTCAACATTACCAGATAATAAATCAGATGAACAGGAGTCAAAAACAGACGCAAAATCTACCACTACCAGCACATTTTCTACAACAAATACTAATACGTTTTGTTTTGGTCAAAGTTCCACTACCACTAATACATCAACTGGTTTCAGTTTCGGAAGGTAATTTATTTAAATTTGTTGACTGATTTACAGAATAAATAGTTAAAGTATTATAATAACGTTCTTATTTATAGCGCTAAGCCCTTTACATTTGGAGCTCAAGCTGTAAAGCCACAAGAATCTGAGGAAAATGAAGAAAAGGAGGATGAAGATGATGAACCACCAAAAGTAGACTTTAAACCAGTAACAGAAGAAGGTGCCATATATCAACAAAGGTATCATCTTCAATATATTATAGTTATAACATGAATATACGTTAATTTAAAATTAATACTTGTTTATGATAAAATTGATTTTTGTATTGTATTACAGGTGTAAAGTTTTTGTTAAAAAAGATGGTAACTTTACTGAGAGAGGTATCGGTTGTTTGTTTTTAAAGCCGACACCAAATGATAAAACACAGCTATTAGTTCGCGCCGAAACGGCGTTGGGAAATTTATTGCTCAATACTTTATTAACCGAAAGTATTCCAACAAAACGTATGAGCAAAAATACAATAATGTTAGTTTGTTTACCATTACCAGAATCAACACCACCCCCCGTACCCGTCTTGTTAAGAGTAAAAACAAATGAAGACGCTGATGCATTATTCGAAGCACTTAATAAACATAAAAAATAAAGAAAAAAGTAAGAATGATAATTGATGAAATAACATAATGCGGAAAACAACGTAATGAAATCGAGTTGAACAGTGACTGACGATTTTTTTTAAATCACATAATTTTGTTGTTACTCACATTGGTTATAATATTTTTATCCTGAATATTTAATATTAAAATAACATGTAAAATAGAGGTAAATGAAGTTGAATACTTTCTATTTTTCATTGCTTAAAGGGATGTTATGACATCATTACGATTAGTAATGTTAATATACGAATGTCTAATTAATAAATAAACACGAATAAAATTTAGAATAATTCAGATACATTATTTGGAAAATCTATTGAAAGTACTTGAAAAATGACAAGTATATGTATAATCACTTAATTGTATATACTAGCTTGAAATTTTTTTATTATTGCATCTGGTAAACATAAGAGTCATAACATCAAATTTAATTCTAAGAAATTACGTTATATTTAGAATTTATATTTTGTTTTTTAAAATTACATGGTTTTCTGGAAGCGTATTTTCGCTCAATAAACGTTTCGTTATCAAATGTTATTAGCATCCAAATTACGAAAATTAATTGGTGTAAACAGAATGTAAGGAAACATAATTATTGTAATTTACATTCCTGTAGTTTTAAAACACTCATATCCTAAATTTATATGAAATTTTGGCGATACAAAAAAAGCAAATTCTTTAACACAATTGTTACAAATGCTTGAAAGCCACTTCCGACAAACAATAAAAATTAAAAATCACTTTATTTTTGAATATGATAAATATTTACGTTCCTATATTTACAACTTACTAAATTAAACTAGAACTCACCTGCCCCTCCTTTATTAGTTAAAGTCCGCCTAATGTTGAAAATAATCTTTCTATTAATTTTACAAACTTAATATACATTCATTATCACTATATATAATGTTCTTGTAAATATGTTTATAGTCACAAAGTTAATTTTGTATTTTGATTTCTATGAACAACTTCTTTCATCAAAAATATTGTAAATTGTACAACACATTCAAAGATCCCAAATCAAAATATTCGTATTAGTCTGAAATTTTTGGTTAGAATAAATAAAGTAAATTTGAAACCATGTTTTGATCATTTATAGTGTATTTACAATTTGTTATGCAATATTAAACGCATATATCTAATGTACAGAGTTACAGGAAAGTATTTTTAAAAATATTAATGTATCAATGATATATTACTTTTTGCAGCTACTTATAAGCAAAAGAATGTTAAACTATCTTTTATAAAATAAAATGCTTTATTTCTAGCGTGATAATTTAGTTTTAAATTGTTATATAAAGTTAATGAAAGCTGCCACTGCACAATGCACGTTTTATTTACAACAGCGATGCCAATTTAATTTCAATTTAATAATTAAATAATTATCCAATTTTTGTTATATTTAAATCGTAAAATTGGTATGTAAATCTTTCAAACATGAACATTTTTAAATGTTTAATGCAATTAACAGCACAGCACATTATTCTAAAAATTATTTATAGAATATGACTTAAAAAAACAATTTTAGAAACATTGTATGTACAAAAGTAGTGTACTATATATTTGCATCTTAGCAATAAAAATCAGGCCTGGGCAATTCGTATTTTTCTGTCCACAGAGTTTTGGATAGCGTTCGTGAACAGTGACGTCAGAAACCATTAAATAGTGTAGGAAGATTACTCACCTTCCTTCCTACTTTCTTGGCGTTAGCGTTCTTTCTGACGTGTGACGTCTAATATTTGTTAGATTTCGTCATCTTGTCTCAATATGTGACTGTTGCTCGTCGAGACGCGGTTTAACTGCCTGTGACAAACGATCGTTCGTGGTGATTAAATAACTCTTCTAGGATTATCGAGTTGCCCAGACCCGACATATGTAGATACTCTTTACTAATGATATTCCCTATATAAAAAGATAATAAAATAAAGTTGAATTTTCTTACAAAATATTGTGGTATTATGTTTCAATAATGTACATATTTTAAAGGTATATTGACAATTATTTTCACTTTTGCTAAGCCCTTTGGGCCATAAATGGTGTTAAAGCACCTCTCTGTCCAAGACCTAATTGTATATGCTGCATGTGTATTTCGACACAATTTTGAAAAACTTGTTGATTCTGTGGACTTAATTTAGAACGTATCTGTTCCATAGTTCCTTGTAATACTTTCAATTCATATGCATTTCGGTCTGAATCTGACAAACTCTGAAACGCAAAGATATTCACATGAATAATGTCATTACGGGAAGCAATAGTTAAAGTATTAGTTCGTACTACCTTTACTTGCAACATAAGAGCTGTTAAATCCGTTACTAATTGAGTCATTTTTCCAGGTTCCTTATCGTTAATAACATTATTTCTATTAACCATATCGGCTGCTTCTTGCCTACATTTTTCACGAAGATGAGATGGTGCTAACATAGCTGCCACACTCGGTTCAGGGGCCATTTCTTGACATAATTCTTGCACATCATTTAGAAAATCTTGAAGAGCAGCATTCATTTTTTCTAGTTCAACCACAATTCTGAAACAGACATAATTGTTCATAAACCATGCATAAAGTTTAAGAACAGCATAAAAATAATGTAATAATTGCATACCCTGCATATCTTCTTTCAAAATCTGGCGGAAGTGATTCTCCAAAAGATCGTCTTTTTTCCGCTTCACTATTCATTTCTCTTAATTTTTTAATTTTAATTTTTTTAATACTCAGTATTTTATTTACTTTAACCATAAATTCCAGTAATTTTAAAGGATAACCATTCATTGTTCCCCCAATATGAGACTTCTTTGGTAAAGATACGGAAGCATTAGATATTAAAGGATCGCTGTTTAAGCGCGGCGACATTAATTTCATAGCGTACGGCGGAGATGGTACATATTGTACATGTCTAGGTCTAAACTTTTGTGCAAATGAGGCAACGCTTATTGTTTCTGGTGGTTCATTTGACTGTAAATTATATGTAAATATAAATGATTATTTACCTTTCGACTTGGTTGACCTTCCATAATTACGAAACATGTATCGAGCAGAGTAGGCTTCCCCCAGGAAAATGGTTTACAGGGGAAGTCGAGAACCCGGGGAAGCCTATTATGCTCGGTATTATACATACCAATACTTCATAATCTGGAACACTGTGTGTCCCAAGTCCCGCACGTTCAAACGTTATCCTGTAAGTGTTATTGCTAGTATCCACGGCATCAATACTTCCAGTAAATAATCCATCTTGTGGTTTTCTCAATCTTGCTGTAACTTTTGTACCGATTACTAATTGTAACGGTATTTCTGGTGGTAGATCTTTAAAACTGTTAATATCAGCTGCTTTTCTTTGTTGTAGCATTCGAATCTTTTGTCTTTTTCTTTCCAGTTCCCGTCTTTCTTCCTCAAAAAATGACTGAGAACATCTTCGTGGTTTACCCATCATTCTTCTTATCTTACACCATTCAACACGTGTTAATTTTCGAGTTTTTAATTGCGGAAACGATTCTTTTAAACATATCATAAAATCATTATCACCTTCGAAAAGGGTTCTATAATAAAAGATTTTAAGTTATATTATGCTAAACTGTAAATATGTACATACAGATTTTCAATTTTTATACATACTTATCAATATTACTGTAAAACCATTCATAACAAACCCATTTGTGTGCTTTTGGCAATTTCAATAAATTTCTTAGTCTCATGCCAATTTTTTGTCCAATTTTACGATCTGGAGATGATGGTTGCATTGGTTTATCTGGTTCTTTTTCTTGTTTAATAGTTGTCATTGTGGGTGTTAAGGATCGATTTAGTATATTATTCTTTTTTGGTTCATGAGTTAGTCTATTATGTCTTTTTGCTGGTGACGGTCTAGTCATTTTTTTAGGAGACTGCTTTGTATCTGGATGCGATGAATCCTTTTTGATTCTATAAAATACATGTAAATTAATATATACATGAAATTTATGAATTACAGCATGTCAAACCTACCTATGATGAGGATGATTAACTAATATATCATCATAAAATAATTTGTTCTTTTTTCTTATTCTTGCTGGCATTCCTCTTCGGTTCAAAACTTGTACCGGCTGTGTAGGAGGGTTTGGTTTTGGTGGAGGTTGAGTTCCAACTCTTTGAAGCCCTAAAGCTGCAGGACCAAGTTCAGTTAATGCATCTGATTCTTCTGTGTCCATATGTGAATCCGTTGAATTATTTGAAATCTGTTGATCATCCATGTCCATCGTATCATCATCAATCAATTCAGTTTTAATTTCATCCACTGATGGATATCCATCAGCTTTCATGGATAATAATGTTTCAGCAGATTCACCTAAAAGATTTTTCTTGTATTGAATAAAAGTATATACTTATGTAACTATGTAACACCATATTTTTGAATCGCGCTCCTAATTTAAACAAACTTCTGATACATTTCAATAATTCATACTTAACAATTTCCAAAATGCATAGTATTTAATCAAATATCATTATAAAAACTATTTATTAATCAAGTTATATTTTTCCCGTTTTAACATTATTTAAAGTTCCTAGTTCACAATCTTACACACTGTAAGCTTTTGAAGAACCCATAATTTATAAGTGACATAAAATTATTGGTAATGATAGATATAATAATTTATTTATAGACATAATATTTATGTGCTTTCTTTTTTTCATAACCATCATATTAGAACGTTATTCAAATTGGAGGTGCGAAAGAAGCGAGGAAATCGTTCTGCTCCCAGTCGTCGACATAACCAAACTTTATACGTAGTTTCGTAAACAGTATGTGTATTTATCGCATTGGGATAAATGTTACAAAATCATTGACATTATGAAGTTTATAAAGTAAACTAACAAATATTCGTCTCTAAAGTGTCGTTTGATGAACGGAATCTTAAATGATAAAGGTCTTCGTTGTCCCGCTTGAATTGTGTATTGGTCATTTTTGAAATTTTAAACCAGACCTTTCTGAGCGCAATTAAAACATCAACAGCAAGTTCCTAAACATCGTTCGAAAAGATCTTACACATTGAAATAGTAGAGTTGAAAATGTTTCTTATTCTTATGCAGCTCCTTTTTCTATTTAATTAATCCTTGTTACATTAATTTTATCAAGAATAAGTTAACTTTTACTTACTTTCAATCATGTCCGCCATGTTGCTATCAATGATGCATCATGGGTATGTTTCCGTCGAGTTCGCACGCTTCGCGGTGAATTTCGTTAGTGGTTCTTTTCCGTCGTTCCAAACGCTATGATTGGTTGAAAACTACCTTTGAAATGCTAAAACAGACATTATGAAATTTTTAAATATATTAAAATCATTTAAGATATACCGTACTGTAAAATAACAAGAAAAAAGGACAATACAATAAAAAATAATGATGTAAGAATCCAACAGAAAAAGAGCTTCACTGTCTATATATGTATACTTACTCCAGCGATGCCATTTACACCGCATTATGTATTCTATTACTAGATTAACTCGTATATATATACTGCGACTAAACATGTTACAAACATGGTTTTTATGGTTATTAATGATTTCATCAGTTACAATGGACAATATTATTTCTATCGATACGTCCGTAGCACCCGTCAAGTACTGTAGAAATAAAGAAAGATTAATAACATCCGAAGAAAGCGATGAATATCTACTTATCAGTGCCGAACTCGACACGATCGTTGTGATGGAGTGTCGATTTTGGTATGAAGTAATATGTCATTGATAAATGATCCAATATTATCGTTGTATCTATTTTATAAGATAGCAACGACAAAGAGGAGAGACAATCAAAAATTTGGTACTACCAAGATAGATATAGAAAAAATCCTAAGAAAGAAGTAGAATTAGGGATGGATAACAATTCGTCATACAACAGAGTTTATACGACTCTTGAGCTTTCTCTGGTAATAAAAAATTTGATGATCACAGATGCTGGTATTTATTTGTGTCACGGGGAAGAAGGACAGGAGGTTGAAAATAAATTCAACTACAGAATTGAACGTAATACTTTTAATAAACTTATATTTGAAGAACATATTTATCATTAATCTTGATGTAGACCGGTAATTAATTAAATGAATACGGTTTATGATAGCAATTTTTAAAGAGCATGGAGTGTCGTATACGGAACAAGGAAATATAACTGATTGGGAGAAATATCGTCAAATATATTTGGCATCCGTTACCACGCGACTTGCTGTAAGATTAATATTGTATTATATTTGCTTACAATTTTATCAAATGTTATCTGTTCATTAATCATTTACCGGATGTACTTGCAATCAGGTTTCACAAATGTCTGAATTGGCTGAAATTCGCGAGGCCGGTGTAAAGCTACAGGTATATTCTGAATGGGGACCATGGGGTCCGTGCGAACACTGCATACATAACCGTGGATATAAGACAAGTACTGGAACTTGTCGATTGAAACGAGATATAGATATGGTAAAAAAATAAATCAATTCGAGATAAATAAACCTAATTCGAGTCATTTTGAACATTCTTGTTATCACAGGCGATTGCTAACAGAAGTGATTCGTCGATAGTTAAATTTTTTCGAAAAACCCCTTCGTTGCCTTGCAAGTAAGAAAATTTATTTTCCCTTATATGAAATTGTACCAGTTAATATAGCACAATTTATTCAAGATCAATTTTATTGGACGAAGAATTTCCTGGCATCAGCAGCGCGGTTCGCCATTTGCCAAACTTCATATTAAAGGAAACGTGCAAGAAATGTCCGCGAGAGAAGAAGAAAAAGGGTCGAAAGTTTAGATACTTTAAGCGATTTGTACTAGCTGAAGGAGCATATCTTACCGTCATTTGTCCAGAGTAGTTTCATTCGTGCCCTTTGAGGAGATATTTTTCTCTAACGTTATGTTTAATGCGTTAATGTTCCAGGTCGACCATCGATACGCAAGTATCGTGGAAAAAGGATTCGATTACATTGGAAAAAGGTGTACAGCGATCTTTTCGTAAATTAGATCCAGAGGCTCGCGTTATAGTAGACGCGTTTGGAACGCTTTATCTGATAGGTAGTAGGAGTAGATATATTACACCTCATATTTCATAGCGTTTCACATTTTTCTGTATACACATCGTATCAGATGTTTCTACCCACGAAGAAGGGAACTACACGTGCTACGTCGATACCATTAACATGATGCAATTAAAAGTTATCGTTATTCCTAAAACTAGACTGTTAACCCGGGGTAAGGTTGTTATTAGGAATGAACTGATTCTATAATGTAACGAAGATTCTATGATGACAAAATTTTCAATCAAACAGAATTTCTGCGTCATTTGGGATATCTGGGATTTATATTCCTGCTTTGCACAATTTGCTATTGCAATGGCTTGATTTACACGTTTAGGCATAGAGAAAAATTTAAGGTAATGGACCCGGAAAATGTCACAACCAACCAGGAAGACGAAGTACCGTTGATTAGTCGAGTTTCATGATTCAAAAAGTGACTAACTCCATTGCTATGCGGTCAGTTTAATAAATACATCTAGTATGTTAGAAATCATTTTTTTTTTCTCTTCATTATGTTATTACTACTTCATACTGTGCTCGTTTACCGACTGAGCCACTTTTCTTACAATTTCTTCGACACAATCTGTTTAAACAGGCGACGACCTTAAAAACATCCAGGTGAAAGGAGGCATTGGTAGGGACAACCGCATAGTGTAGATACGTGTCTGCTAGCATAGCCATAGTTAGTTTCAAAATGGCCGTGTTTGATCGTACCTGTCTCTCTGTTGCATTACTGTCAATCTACAATTGAGAAGCAATTGAAAGCTGACCATAACAGTAGACAAACTATCGATAGAATGAGATTTAATACAGGTGTTATTGCGGTACTCGCAATTCTTTGCGTGGTTCTACCTCGTACAGCAATCGGTGAGTTTCATGCATGTATAGACTGTGTTCGTACATATGTGTATGTACGCACCGTGAGCAATGTTATCACTTTCACTGCATACCGGATACGATAGAGCATCCTTTCCGTAAACTAGTGTTTTTATCTTTTTTTTTTTTTTTTTAATTGAAACCCATTTACTATGCACAAGAACGAGTCTGACGAAACAAACATCATGTACTGGTGTTGGGAGCTACTTGTACGCCAGTCTTGGTGTAATTTATCGGTATTCCTTTTTAGGGCTACATCGGAGATGTGTGAATTGTAGATCAAGAGGAGAGTTAGGATCATGCAAGGATCCTTTCACTATGAACTCGACAGAGATCGAAAGGGAAAAAGGGGTCAATGCTGTGACCTGCGCGTCTGGTTGGTGTGGTAAAATACTCGAAACACAGGGTTTAAATAACGGTAAGAATGGGATAGACACGTACATAATTATTTTTATAATCTACAAGTAGATTGCCGGCACTGAAACGATATCATTTCTCTTAGAATATGGCGAAGCCACGCAAAGACTTTGTTTTCAACGGGGACCCGATGACGGTGAGGAAAGATGCGCCTACACAATGTGGAATTATAAAAAGGTTTACATGTGCCTTTGTTTCGGAGACTTGTGCAATGGAACGACGAGATTAAACGTTACCTACGGGTTAATTGTTACAACGCTTGCTATATTATTTCGACGGTTCGTTTGAAAATACTAGAACTGAATTGAATGTACATTATTGTATAAATAGTTCCTTGTATTTTGTACGTGACATGATATGTTCTATCCGATACGTTAATAAGCTGAAACGAACGAGAAGCCTGTAAAAATTGTACGCTAATTTTATTTATATCTTATGTATGATAATCACATAAAATTGAGGTATACATATTTCACATAATAAAATCTGAGCGGAACGTTATACAGAATCAAGTACAATGTTTTAATTGTAATAATAACAGGGTGTACCGCAATTTGTGTAAATTACACTCGTGAAACTGTTAAACGCAGATCGTTCACGTGCAGCAATTATACTTGTATACATTTCTGGTACATCTGTTTCGTGCGTGATTCGCTTCTAACACGTTTAACGAGCGCAGCATTAATTAAATCCGCAGCTGATGCGGACAAGAATTTGTTAAACGATACCATAATAAAACAATTCCAACTATTCCCGAGAAATGAACGAATTACAGCGGTAACATTAAATAGAACCGTATAATAAAAGGAGCATAATCTTAATTACACAAATATATAAAAGTTAATAAATGCATAAGAATAATTTTTCGACAGAATCCGATTTTACCCTTTTCTTTGATCAAGATGCAACGTTCGATAGCGAGTTCGAAAATAAATAATATCATCGTTAATAAATTTCTCTAGATCATTCTTTCCTTGAAAATGGAGAGCTGGTTCTTAAACTTCTCAATATTAGATCGAACAAGCCGTTTCGTCTCCTTTCTTCTTGATTTCTTAACAGCGCTCTTTCATGTGGAATATCGTCATAAAACAATTCGCCTTGGCCATAAAGATACTTTACTGTCAACATTGCTTTTTTACCAGTTAACAGATAGGGATCGTGATATGCTGAAACATCATCAAATGAAAAACGAATAAATTTCTTTCAACGTTTTTCGGTATACCTTTTACTATCAAATAATGGTCATTTCTTACTAAGTCCGTTGGAGAAGTCAGGTGTCATATGCCTGGATTCACGTGAACTGTAACCAAGGTCGTTTATGTCTATCGGTGGAATGAAAACACCTATTGGCCATAGGGATTCAATATTTTCTCGTTTAATATCGACAGATGATATGCCTTTGTTGCCCAGCCGTTGTCCTGTGTAAACATACAAACTGAATAAAAAGAAAAGAAAATGAATAAAAAGAAGTAATAAATAAATAAATGTACCAAAATCTCTTGGGTTTCCTGACGCGCTTCTTCTTCCGATGGAAACGTAAGATCTCTGGTCGATCGTTCGATCCCCTAAGAGAGGAGCGTTAATTATACTTAATGGTGTAAGAGTTTTAAATGACGAACGATGTAATTACATTTGAGAACTAACCATCTGTCGTAATACCGTGCTCATAAATATGTGGCGGAGAAATGAATTTCACGTGCACTTTCGAAAGGGGCAAAGCTTTAGTTGCAGCTATTGCAACTAAGAAGAACACCGTTTTCATCTGTAATTAAAATTCTTGAATATTTACTCTGGTTACGAAGCATCCTCTGTTATTTTCTAAATGAAATACAAGATGCAACATCATTTTTTAGCCAATTTACTTTTACCATAAAAAGTGTTTTCGCTGTAACTATCACGCGAAATTGGGTCAAGGTAGATGACACTGATATTTCTACTCCAAACCGAGTCGAATGGTCGAACCGAACGTAAACGTTGCATTGTATTTACGAAATTATGACATCATAAGCATGAGAGTGAAACGGAACCACAATCACGCAGATTCCTCTGATTTTATTCGACAAAAATGAATTGCGCGCAACCATTTAGGTAATCTTCTGGTCATAAACGATAATCAGAAACCGTGGCTGACACGTTCGAACATATTTCACTGTAAATATGTGTAAGGTAAAGATGTAAGCATAATATCTGCTGTAGCGATTTGTTTGCAGTCCCGAGCCGTGTATCATCTTCATTGCAATATATATCATCGAGAAGTGTTAGGCAAACTGTTAGACACGTGAATCGGTTGTTGTCGAGGAGAGAACATCACGTGAAGCAATGTCCACTGAAATAAACAATTATCCTTCGACACGTACTTCATATATCAAAGTAGTTTAAAAGTAAAGCAGAAAGCGATCATGAAGGCAGCATCCTCGGACGCGTATCATAATATGTACTTGTGTATGTACATATGCGTATATGTGAGCTGATGTACGCAATAGATGACTGTGAATTGGTTCGCTCATACATGACTCGCAACGTCTTGCAAAGGATTACACAGATATCTATTCGCGATTTCGCCACTCTGTTGTACATTCGAACGCGAACGCTCATAGAAAGTAAACGTCCAAATGATGCTCATAATTTAGGTGAAAACGCCACTCTCCTTTTGCCTTTTGTACAACTGATATCTTTGAGCAATTTACCAGGCTACGTGGTCTCTTCTTTTGCAAACAAGCTAGCTATTCGATAGACGTTGGTAAACTTGTGTACTCTAATAGTAGATAGATCTCTTTGTATGTGCTCTATCACGTATGTACCGATTGTTTTGATGAGTACATTGTTGAATGATATTTGTCGAAAACTATATACGCTATTCAATATTATTTACTTCTGGTTAATGGAATGCAACCAGTTCACGCCTATTTGGTTCGTTAATGTTTCCCAGTCTATGTTGATCTAGAATGTAAAGATATCATGACTGAAACCGGATCGCACAGTTTCATAACCCTCACATAGAAAGAGTGCACTTGTGCTTGAAAACAGCGTTATTGTATCTAAAGCAAGCGGCTAGAGACATTTGTGTGTTCGACAGTGCGTGTCAAACCACCCTTTCGCCTTCCTTTCCGCTCACCTTCACTCGCGAGTAGAAGTGGTTTCTATCAATTCTACCTCTACTGTGGGACAGCGAAACGAAATGCAATAGAAACGATGGAAAATTTTTTTTAGTTTCTCTTTCAAATTTAGAACGAATTAATTACTCGAATGCTATACTGGGACTGTTTTAAACACGTTCTTAAGACGAAGAGAAACGACGCAACCAGCAGGAAACCGTGAGAGAACAAGGACGAAAACGTGAAATTTGTATTGTAAGAATGGTTTATCCATAGAAGAGTAACTTTTAGAAAGTTCCTGTTGCATGTTAAACAGGCAAGCAGGGATCAAAGATGCAACGTGTTGCGTACTGAATAATTGCGATTACGTTAAGTCACGTGAACGAAAGTGATTAATATTAATCGAGAAAATCTTAGTCGCGCATCCACGCGATGTCATCTATGGAAAAATTGTTGACGTTCAATTATATGAACAAGCAACGTCTTAGCAATTAACCCAATCAAGTGTCGTATCCAATTAAATATAGAAGAGATGAGTGATGCAAACGTATATACAACCTCCGTTTTATCACACTTGAATTATATGTGTGTTTACATTGCACGTTTTCACTTATTATCTGCTGCAGCAATCAGGTTTTAGCACTTAAAAACAACAAAAAAATAATTTACCGTTCTATTTTACTGTATGCAAACTAGAAAATAATTTGCCAAACGTCGACAATAATTATCGCACCACTTACCGTTATCATTACGGACAATCAAAGGAAATAATAGTCACCACTAATTCTTTGTTTCGTTAAAATTTATACGATTGTATAAACACTCGTTGGTTGTATGCTCGTACGAAATGAAAACACCGGCACTGGGTTCCCAAAACAAACCGTGTAGCGTCTTCTGGACACGACCAGGAACTGTTCTAGTTTAAATGTCTCGGGAGAATGTCGCGCGTGGGTTCCAGCATCCCCCTTCTTGTTATGTACCCCACCTGCAGAGTCCAAGTTGCGAAGGTTCGTAAGGACTCGCACGAAGATACGGTAGAACTTTCATTTCGGTGAACGCGGTATGTTTTACAGCAATTTAAAAATACCGCGTACGTGGATGACCAATAGCTGCGCTCCGGCGTATGCGCAATGGCGCATTGTTTCGGCGCGAGACGCACGGTCACCTCGTTGTTGCTACAACTCATTAAAAAGTAATAAAATTCTAGTTTATTGATATTAATACGTGATATTTTGTACTGTGACAAACGTTTTAGTAGAAAGTGATGTGATTCTATAAGATACTATCGCGAATTTGTTCCCATCTACGTTTTTTGGGTCCACAAGGATGTCACCTTGGTGTTTCACGAGGTCTGCAATTCTGCCCAAAATGTAAGTAAGCTTCCAATACATATTTTAAACGTATTTGCAAGTGTATTACACGATCATATGAAAATTGTAGTTTATTAATAGTTGTGTGGTTCATGTAAATGCATGTGATAAATCATTGTGTCGGATGCGTCTGTATTATAATCAGAATTATACTCTGAAAAATGTTGTGTATATATGAAGTGTTTATACTTTGAGAATCTTAATATTCGTTGCTTCGTAACGTAAATAGCATGAAAGAACAAAAAAATTCATAAATTATGTGTCAATGCTGGTTTCGCGGGCTTTTTTACGTTTTGACGTAATGGCGGCATGTAAGACACGTAAGAGACACATACACTGGATATAGAACAACAGTTTCATTCTAGGAAAACCTTTTTTATTTACGTGTAGGAGTGTTATATAATAATTGGTATTCAATATTCTTACTTATTTATTATCTACTTTACATAACCGCATTGAAATGTAAGCACGAATGCCATAACCTGAAGTGTGGCATTGCTTGGTTTTACAAACAAAACTTTAATTTTCATGATAAGAGTGTTACGTCAATACTTTGTTACATTAACGAATATATAATGTAACATGTAGTTGTGTATTTTGTTAGAACAGTGTATGATTAGTATTATATAATGATCAGTTTAGAAATATTTATAAATTTAATAAAATTGAATAGGTTATAATTTTGTTTTTGCATATACATTATATTGTTATTTGTAGATAAAGTTTTTTTATTTTTTTTTTTCTAATTCGATCAAAGTTCTGTATAGCATAATGAAACGTGCTATAAATGGGACTATCGAATACTGATTATTTCAGTCTTGTTTAATATAATTGCAACTTTGGTGTTTGTTTTGAAGTAAGCACTAATATAAAGTTGCAAAGTTCTATTCAAGCAATGTAATCATTCACAAATTTCTCTAGTACTACTTAAAGAATTAAAAACGCTATGTATTTAATATTCTTTATTTTGTGAACAAGTAATTTGCTTAAATTGTTTTGTGTTACTTATGATAGTATACAGACCACGCATTAAAAAAGCAGTCATCGCATGTAATATACATCATTGTTGAAGCATGTAATGTACATAATTTTAATAATTTAAAATACTACTATGATATCATTATGTTAGTTAACAGTTTAGAGAAAGAGAAGTACTCTTTCAATCTAAGTAACACTAGTAACTCTATGCTTCTTTGTGGTTCTAGTGCCATAAAAAAATTCATCTAAATTTCTACCACCGATAAAAGTTTTTGAAATTAATTCTATTTACAACTATCAAATGTCGTCTATTTTATATCATAATTCAAACTTCATATTCGGCTCTCCTATCTTCATTTTATAACACAATTATTATCATTAATCAGCGTTAAAATACTGACTAGGTCTTCCGCTTGTACACGATAACACGATAAATTGTCCAATGCACGCGAACAGATTAAAATACTTTATTAAGTTCTGTTATTTCGTAAGCGGTGCACGGTACAATTGAAAATTAAGAAAACGGTTTAAAAGAAACTGTTACGTTTCATGACTAAAAGAATCGTCAATCGATACGTTCATCGTTGACTTGTTCTTTCGTATAATTACTATTGCACGATCGTTAGAGGGTTATATCAGTGGATTACATCATAAAGTGAGTCGTTTGCTCGAACTAATTAGTTACGTTAGAATCAGTGTCATTGTACTTCGTTCTTTCCATTAGAGTATCTATTTCAAGAACAACGATATATTCTTTCAATCTATCATGTTCGATCCGCGTGACACAATTAATTAACGCGGTTAATATACCATTAAGATGTTGTCTTTAACGGAGTAAAAGAAATCCGTACTCTCCTCTATGATTATTTCTATAAAATACTCCGTTAATTAACCTTCCACCTTTTTTCGTTTCTTTCTTTTGTATTCGCTTCGTTTTTTACAAAACTGACGCACGTAACATTCGACAGGCAACATTTATTTGCCAATCTAGCTACCTTTTACTTGCCGTATTGTTGATGTATCGTTATTAGGAACCAGAAAGCCAACGCGAGGAACACCGTTCCCGACAAATCACCCAGAGCGGTCAGATACGGGATGGCCGAATTGTCCGGGTCGATTTTGTATCGCCACATAGCGTGAATAATGATATGCGCTACGTAAAGCAGCACCATAACCTGAGAAATAAACATTAGCTTTTTTTATAACCATCCGAGCCTTTCACTTTTTCGATACGAGCTCTAATACAAACCTGGAGAACAGCAACAAATACGTAGGAGATCACGAAGTATGCGTTTACCGTGGAGGTACCTTGCCTGAGATAATCAGCTACAAAGATGAAGATCGTTTCGCCGAAAATCGCCATGCAAACGAGTATTCTGGCCGTTTTCGCATACGGTGCTAGAGAAACGAAACCGGGATCGTTATTGTGCAATCCGTTATGGTAAACGCGAAAAAAAGGCGTGGAATGACGGAACATTAGTTAGCCTTGCATCACTTACAGCCTTTAAACAGCGCCTTCCACGGGGCAATGAACATTTTCGAATGTGGCGGTAAAATTCCCATGATAGACGTCTGATGTAACGTGGTTGAGATGCGAGATGCTTGTACGGAAACTAAATTACCACCGATTCCGTTTATGATGGGTTGAAAGATCACGAATCCCTCGAACTCGTCGATCACTTGATCGAGCACCAAACCACCGAATCTGAGTCAGAGTAGAAACATTAATAAACAGCCTATCAGTATAATAGTCTACCGATTAGCGAGTTACTTAGATAATTATTTACGTACTAACCCACTGATACAGAGGGCGGATAAAACTGGAACCCATCCAGAGGTTAAAACATTTCTGGTGTATTTGTTCTTTAGGACCACGTAGATCCAAAATGGTAAAATTAAAAGATAACAGCCGATTACAACGTATAAAAGCCAAGGTTGCATTGTCATTCTTTCGAAAAACGCTGAAGCGATCCTCGATAGGACAGTAATTGATACCACGTCTCCAAATGACGCTGCCAAGGGCGTAGCCAAATTGTCAGGGTTCATTTTACATCGATACGATATCATAATGACGGCGATCATTACGAAATCTGTTGAAAAGAATATTAATGAAGGTAACCAGCCATATAAGGAACTATGATATTCATGTAAAACATGAGTGGAGATATAAAGTCGTAATAAATACCAAGTTGCTTCTTTTATCGCGTTTCTTCCTTGTGTAATTACATTTAATGATCAATTACCAATGTAAAGCAACATACGAATGATCGTTGAAACAAATTAATTCGATTCGATTGATCGTGTTTGCAAGTTCGAGGTAACTACTATAGTATAGTTATAAAGGAATACCTAAAATAAAACATGAACTGGTGGCGGTGCATACACTGGAGGCCATTAGCAATAGAGAATTGTTCCAGTTGAAGATGTACTCTGAACCTTCCGTTATGGCGTTGACGACGATCGCGAAAATCGAGACCAAAATGGCCGCGACGATCGCTTGAATCTGTACCAATGCGATGTTACCGATAATCATTTTCGTTATTTCCCGGAAACAGTGCATATTGCCGAGGTTTGCTTGGGTGGACAAACGAGATGCCAGACACATGTCGAGATTGCCCTTCAATCCTAACAGAGGTGGCACTAGAATGAACAATTGGGAAATGGCCCGAAATACTGGCCAGTCCTAAAACACAGATAACACATTAATTAAAGAGGATCCTTCCTTGGGCTATTCTTACAAAAGCAACGTAACCAGGAATGCAAGTTATGATTCAAGAATTTCTACATCGCCGGAAACCGATAAAATCTATCCTCTTCAATGTTTGTAACTGAATAACGAAGCCGGGTTGGTAGGGTGTTTATGAGATTACATATAACCGTGTTGTTTCTAGAGCACCGTATTTCATTTTTTGCGACAGATACACTGCACAATCGTAAATAAAAAATAAAAAGAGACGCTACCGTGGCGTTTTAACATTATCTTCAGACAATAAGAGTAAAGTGGGCGATCGATAAGAAACGGCTCACGGAAAAATACATGATTTACGATTGTTTTATGGAGATTTTAATTCTAACGACCACCGATGACGAGTTTAAAAGGACGCGTGTTCGGGTGTTGGCTTTATGAAAGATTGTTATAACGTACCTTGATATCCGCTTGAACGAGGCCCGCTCCGATCGTACCTATCCCGGCGATGAAGAAAGGCACAGCGACTTGTAGAGTGGTCTGATACCATCTTTCGTTTCGGAACACGTTGTTGCCAAAGCCATTCGAGTTATTACGAAAGTCAGGATCAGGATCTGAATTTTCGACGGAAGAGATCGTCACTAGGGAACTTCCACTGGAAAGCGATCCACCACCGGGATTGGGCGGTGACATGTCCGTTTTGTTCTTTTGTCCGTTAGGGCTTTTCAGACCCGCTACCGAGAAACCAATACATCTCACATTCTACCGTACCACGCATCGACGGCATTTAATTAACATTTAATAGAACGTCGCCGCGAATCAACGAATAAACCATCCGGTCATTACATTAATCACCCTATCTGTCAGAACTTTAGCACTCTCTTATCAATTTTTCTTTATTTATTAATTTTTCTTCTTTTGCGCTTTTAATTCTCATAAATAACGCTCCGCGAGTTCGTTGAATCCCGATGAATTTCGACACGTATGTGTTTTCGGTACCGTCTCATGGAGCGGAACGCTTCTTTGCTCTGACAGATAGTTAGAAAATAATGAGCGAGGTTATCGCGTTAGAACGATTGTTATTATTTATACATTGTCTTGCAAATACGCAATGCGCGATATTTCCTTATTGTGGTCGGCCCAGTGAAACGATACCCGGTGAATAAACGCGTGGTCGCGATTAATTAGCGCTCGTTATTATTATCAATCAGTTGAAAACGCGCAACTCGGCGAATGATTACGTTTCGATAGGTTCGTTTCGATTCTACAGTGGTTTAATAAAATTGCGGAAGAAAAGAACTTGCGCGTTATCACCGATCGTGACAATAGAACGCGCGAATACACACATCCGCGAACAGTTGTGTACGGTTCGTGACCTCGGAGCACGTGGTATACGATCGAACTCGATTGTATCGATACGAAAAATTCGCGAACGAAACGATCGTCCGCGATTATTATATATGTCAAGGCCGTTAGTTTACTTTGTGTGTTGATTAACTTGCTCACCTGCCACTTTCTTCACGAGATCTGGCTCTGCCTTAATCTCGACCGACGTGTTCAACTTCTTGTCGTTACCCTTCTCGGAACAATCGAAGTCCAACGCATAATTATCCTTCCCGTTCGACATGTTGTGCCGTTCTATAGTAAACGCGTGATCCTTAACGCCCCTGTCGTTCTCTTTGTTTGCTAAACGCTCATTCTGATCCATGCTGTCATTTAACTTTATATCAGTCACGTTCAATAGTGTTGGTTCAGTCGACGAGTCCGGAAAAGCGACCATACCTGTAATTTTTTCCGATGATTCGATCAAATGTGGCGTGGGTTGTGTTGCTTAGGAAACCGTACGACATGATTTACGCGAAAAAGAAGAAACAGAGAGAGAGAGAGAATGAAAAGAAATAAGTATTTTTGAATTGTTGGAACCGATTACATACCGAGTTCGATGCTGACGCACAATGTTGTAGTATCCCCTTCGAAATTGGCAAAGTCCGGGATCGACCTGTGATACTTTCACGTCGGACCTGCCTATTTCGGTCAGCCTTGATCTGCTAAAAGTTAAAAATTCAATGGAATAGATTATTTATTAGCGAAAGGCTCAATATTAACAGTTGTTAACGAGTGAAAAAGAAACAAAGACAAATCTTCGAGCGCAGAGACGATCTTCGATTAAGTTTTCTTTTGTCACATTGTAAGATCAATTTATTGCTTCTTCAGAGCTTATCAGATAATTGTAAACGCTTATTGTTGAGAAGACAAGTATTTGATAAATAGATATCAATCAGGGTTATTCATTAATCGATATTACGCGAGAGTATTCACGAATTTTTTAATCTTTCGATGTCGTTGCTCTTGACTTTTTAGTGTCTAGACATTTTGATAGGACGTGAAATATTATATACGAGATCAGCACGGTATCGTTAACAACAGGAGGAACTTGGTTCTTGTATTACTACTAATCGGAGTCCACGTGTCGTCGGATTTATATTACGCGCGTGCAGAAAACTGAAAAACGGTTGTGCAGCATTTTCAAGAGTCCCCCTCGGCTAGCGTTTCCCGTTTTCCTACGTTATCGTTTGTTTAATTTAACAGCGATTCTTTATAATCCGACTATCGGATGTTACTTTATATCTGATTTTACTTTACCCCGAATAACGAGGATTAACGTTGCCTGTTTGCTTACAAAAATTAATTCATTGTCAATAATATCGATCTACGAACACTTAACACCCGAATCGCGATAACAGTATCGGTATCGTATTTTTCGAACGATGATCAATCTCGCAAACACGAACATCGTACCATTTTCGATATTAGAAACGTAACTACAATTTATGAATCATTTCTTTTACCGTTTCACGTGGTACTAAACGTTCCTTCCGGTTAGAATGCATAGCTCCGTGTTATCCGACTACTCGTGATCGCCTTGAAAGGCAAACGATATTCATAAACGTGAAATAAGTCAGACCGAGAAAGAAAAAGACGATTAGTGACAATAAGCGACACTTACGATTAGTCGTCGTTTTTGTCGCATAGTAACGTTTCAAAAAGAAAAATAAAAAAAAAGAGGAAGAAGAAAAAAACGAACGCTTGTCGTGGTTAATACTTACGTGGTGACAATATATTGAAGAATTTCCGCCAGCGTGTCGACGTTTCCTAGTAAAATCTTTATTGTTGCTTGATGGTCGATTAACCCTGCCACTTCTGATTCGTGCTTCTTCGATCCTTTACTCAAAGTCGCATTAAATTTCGTGCACGATGTTATCGGTAGCGTAAAACGAAAATGTGTTCCCGGTGGCTCGTGAAAGAACACTGTGATCGAGGATCGACCCAGGGTTTGATAAAAATCGCGTACGGGGAAGAACGCACAGGTCGCGTATTGGAAGAAGAATCGTTTCACACGGTAAATCCACCACTGTCGCGCGTACTCAACTGTTTGCCTCACGCGGTCGTGGATGACTGATAAAAGAAGCCTTAGGTCGTTTGGCGGTACTTGAGTCGCTTCATGTACGTTCAGATGCGACGTGTTGCTGTCCAGGCACACGCACGTGCGCTATCTCGTACGACGATGGTGGGAGTGATTATTGTAAATGGATCGTAGATCGTAGATCATTAATTGATTCGCGACGTCGCGTCGCTGTCGAGGAATTTCCACTTGAGCCTTGCTGCCAACCGCTCACTGCCCCTGGCACCCTTCTTCTTTGCGCAGTTTCATGTATGTATTAACATTGGATCAGAGGTGTAATCCCGAATTTTGCAAAAACATTTCGTAACAAGATACACAGGATAGGGTATCATAAAATGTCATCAATCTATTTCAGTTCCAAACACATATAAAGACAGGTATTTTAATCTATTTTAATCTATTTCGAGTAGCAATAGGGGATCATTTCTTGAAATATTTTAAGACACCTTCTTTGTCCCTGTCTTTGTTTAATTAAGTTCTGGGAACACACTTTATTTACCTTATCGTCTAAATTACCAATGAAAGTAATAATGTTTCAACTGTTTCCAATTAGAAGTATCGATAAATCATTGAGAATTTTAATTGTATGCGTACATCAATTAGTATAAATAATTTATCTGACTGAGTCATTGTGCTGATGCTTGATTTATCGTGCAACATATCTTATTGTTCGGCTCGTTTTCTCCCATTAATGGCAAATTCTTTTTTTCAATTATTTCTTATTGAGACAAGTGATTCAACGTGTAAAAGGAGCACGCAATACTAGGAAGTCTATTTTTTCCATAGATTGAAAAGAAGCATTATTATTTTATCGTTTAAACCTTTATGTAATTAATGATCGAGACGAATTTATTCCCATTCGAGGATACAACGAGCGTAAACGATGTTGCATAAACGTAAATCTGACTAGACCGTCGTTTTCGAAGGTATTTCTTAACAATTGGTATGCCGTGCGTGCAATTACGCCAATCGAATGGGATTTACCTTCCTTCTTTTCAGTGACGTCACTTCGGACGATTTACGAACGGGGAAGAACAAGCACGTGACACGCATGATAATGGATAATATCGATCAGAAATTCGATAGATCGTATACTTGAATGGTCCTACGATCTGTTAATTGCAGCGCGACAGCTTATCGGCTCTTATTAAAAGCAATTACTTTAAGTTAATTGCAGAACAAACGGATAACGTCATACAATGGAATTGCGATCGCAATTAGTGCAAACTTTAATCAGACATTGTGTCGTTTGAAAAATGAAAAAGAAAAGAAAAACAAAAACAATACACGAAATACTTGTACTACTATCAGACTGGGAGATCGATGATCTGCTGTCACCAACTGTGGTTTTAATCATAATTGTTCTTACGTGCGAGTGCGTTCGCGGAATTGTTGTTATCCGAGAACGCTGATTCCATCTGAATCAAGATCTATCTGACTATCACCGACTTTAGTCAGCTACTAGATAATATTCAGTTGAATCATAAATGACTTCCGTTGTAAGCAGACGATGATTATTTTTTGAAAAAATTCATATCGTGCATTTTAGATAATATTTTTTGTATTTCGATAGTATCTACTAAATTCAAAATTGTTCGGTTATATTTTACCGTCCTCCATACTCGTCCTCCAGGCTTGAAACCTATTATACCTACATCAATTTCATGAATTGCAAGAAAAATATAATTAACGCGGCGACTAACGCGTTCGTAGTTTCTAGATGTGGCTGATAATCGAATAACTTTGCTGACGTTTCTTTGGAAGCTATTGTTAACACATGCACAAATGCATTTTATTGTCCAACGCGTAGAAACAGAATTTATAAGCGGGTGTTCTTAGGTATAAAATAAATAAAAATATATACTGATCGAATTGAGTATCCTCCTCCTTTTCGAAGTCGGATAAAAAGAATGAATATTGCAATATTTAAGTCTCGCATACTTGGATTTCATTTGCAATAAGTAGATTTAAATGTCACGATTGTCGATTCGATTGAAACAATCTTATCGATTGATAGAGTTAAAGGTGTTTTCCGACAAAATACGAGGGTATATTCTAAGATAAGAAACCAATACTGAAACTCGGTAAAATTCTTAGAAGCTTTGTTACTGTAATAAACTCTATAAATTCCGCATCAATATCAGGCTTGTATCCGCGAACAAGGTCGACATTTTGAAATGGAAAAAAAAAATGACAATACTAGGTAATAAATTTTAATGTCATCACCTGTCAATGACACGGAATCATTGCCAAATAATAAACAGTCTACAATTACATTGACAAAATAAACACAGTCGCAATTTCACGCGAACGATATTTGCTTATTTTTATATTATTTGCTTTTTTCTGATTTTTATCCCTGCATATTGCCAGGAAGAGTCTGGAACGGTCAATGTAAAACAACTAACCGAGCGATCGAGCAATCATTGAGAAGCGAAGCGAACGATAAAATCTTCCATGTCGCTGACATTCGACATATTTCGCTAATCTGAATACTACAATGTAAACAGGTATTTACAGTAAATTTATTGGCGGCTGTAAAACGGACTGAATCTCTTCTGCGATTTCAGTGTGCTCTGATCAACATTATAAAACGTATCATGAGATATTTGACGAGCAGCGATTTTCCATCGGCTTATTGCATTCGTTCTTTCTCCTTCTTCTTTTTTTTTTTTTTTTTTAAGAATACGCAAGTCAGTGACTTTTCTTGCGGTTATCTTGACACGATATCGCGATAAGTCTTTCGCGAAAGAAGGTTTTTAAACGTTCCGTTATATTAAACTTTTCTACCGTTCATTTGTAATGTCGGTGACGTAAATGTTATTTTATATTTGCATTGCGTGTCAAGTGGCTGAAATGATTAACAGCGATAGATAAAGGTTAGTACGGCCAAGAAATTCAATTTTCTAAATGTCAACGTTTTTAATAATTTTTTTTACACGCGAAATATAGTTGTGCCAATTTTCCATGCAAATGGCATCGCGTTATCACGTTGAATAATTACATCGAGTCGAGGAAAACCACGTCCCATTCTTTTGGTATTACGAAGTAACGAAGGTGTACGCGCGATTTAGCTAGTTAGAATTCCAAAGAAATAATCCTGACATACTCGTTGCCTCATGTTCGTACTTTTCGCAGAAAAAAGAATCTTACGGATTAATTTTCCTGATGGGTTTTCCTCGCGGATGAACGCGGTTTCTTTTCTACTTGTCATTCTATTCGCGCATTTTCAACTCGACATTTCATTCGACAGGTGGATGTACGACAATGATCGTATCAGAACTTAAAGTTTCCTTAAAGCTGGGTTTACACGCTCGCGCATTTGCACAAACAGATTTACACAAATAATATGAAATGATAACCCTGTTTACCAGTACAATTTGATTTGCCGAGTAATTTCGCCTGGGTGAGCTGCAGAATATATTGCCCAGTTAACAGTATCTCCTTTATTGTTCTACGAGTCACTAAACTGGTTAAAATTGCATCGGCTCATTTATGTTGTTTGCGTAATTAAAAAGGAGCGGAAAAAAAATTGTGCAAAAGTTGATTATCAAAAGAATTATATACGTTTAAGAGTCTTTACAGTGTACGTTACATACATTATCAGTTTTCAAATTATAATTAGTATGTAATAAGTGGATAAAAAAATGTTGGTGCAAAATGTTCCGCATCAAAGTCACTAATACACGATAAAATGTTAATAGAATTTTGTAGCATTTATTGAAAATACTAATTTTCTTATTCTGTTAGTACCAAAATGTGGATGCGTTGAACTTGAATATCTCTTTACACGTTCGGTTATTTCAATTCAAAATTTTTGCATTGCGCGAATACCAAAATTTCTATTTACACGTGACGATCTGTTTGTACTAATCATTTTGTGCGTACCGAATGGTCATGTAAACTCAGCATAAGATTTTATCTGACAAGCTATCGTCCTTTAAAATTCGACCTCGAGACGAATACTTACGACCGACATTGAATCTACCATATATTGAATGTTCTGTTTTCTGCATATTAACATACACCGATAAAGGGTATTACGTTACCGTGGAAAACGTTGTTCGTAAGATTGGATAACTTTTGTCGAACATCGAATTCACGATCGAAATCGCGACACGCGTGACGCAAATGATCCTGATTCTTGATCTTTGATTCTCATTGGTGATCATCGTATTGGCCTTGTATGTGATACTCGTAATTTATCAGAAGCTTTATCGCGAACGTTCTTGATTGAAATTCCATTTCTTCGATAAGTACCGATAACGATATTATCATGTGGGTTAAGTGATGTATCGTATTATAATAGTACGAATTATATAGCTTTGTGTTGAAATTGATTCCGTCAAATTTTCTGTTATTTATTTTCTTTTTTTAATCTACTAACAGCCGTTTGATGTTCAATTTGCTGTTCATTACAATCAGTAAACAACGCAACTTTTTAAATTTACGATTTTAATCCTTAAAATAACAAAACAGACAAGATTAAACATCTACTTGGAATTGTATTTTTCTTCGTGAGTTTATAATCGCTTAATGAAATGTATACGTACACGTAACAAGTACCAATTTTAATTTCAAATAGGAAATTAATGAGAGGGATAAATGAAAGGACAAATCGTTAATGGTTATTAGACTATATTATTGGACGTATCCAACTCTATTCTCGACTAACAAATAATATTTATCGACGAACAACGAACTTCTATGAACTTACATTGTAATTTTGATTCTCGAATATTTTGATTCTCGCTCCTTCGATTTTTGTACCCTCGTTCGTGTTAGAACATCATCGCCAACAGACATGCCAAAAAATGGGATGTCGAACATAGTTACAATGAAACATTAATACATGAGATTGTGTCTACAAGATGCGTTTTTTTGATTTTCCGAACGTTTCAAAAGATATTCCTCCTGGTGCGATGAAAAAACATCACGAATTTATAATAGACATTGTACGTGTAGCTTGTACGAAAGAATTTCTTCCATCATGGAAATGCTATATGTTAATTATGTTTGATTTAAAAAAATGTCTCTTAAGTTTAGAATTCTTTCGTACAAGCCAGATACATTGTAAATTGTGTTCTCGATCATTCGAATAAAATGCAGCAGCATTCAATTCGATTCGATCTCTCGCATATACGTATCATTCGCAATCATTAAATACCTCATAACGTTTAATCTCGATTAAAATGTTTTGAATTTCTTACGCGATACACAGCGTTTTCTCTGTTGTTTTCACGAAATGAAAAATCGAAATGAAAACGTTACACAACAAGGTTTTGATACATTATTAATTGTAGTGTTATATTTCTTCGATTGGTAATATATAAAAAGAGTGTTCAACACTTTTTTAGTTTCTTTTGATCATTAATCAAATAAAATTCATATCACGGAGAGAAAATATTTTGGATATTCGTTAGATATTGCATTCATTTTTAGAATAGAACATCCCAAATATTTCCCTTGCGACGTCTATTTTGTTTAATTAATAATCGAAAAAAATGAAAAAAATACTACACACTCTTGTTACACAGCAAGGTATAAATATTAGAATTTTTATCGCGTAAATACTTATGAGTATACATATATATGTATGTATTTTAGATGAAAGCATTACATTAGGAACATTCGGTTTTCTGTATACTAAACGTTAATTTACAGCTATGCTTAAAATTATGGATCTTTCTTCGTTTCGGTAATAAACGATCGATGCCTCGTTGATCGACAAAACGATTCTATTGCGTAGAAAAGCTACTGTTCTATCGTTTGAAAAAGTCTTTCAAAGATCCCGTCGCGTCGGTTCGACGAACTGTCGATCATTTGTACAAAATAATAAATCTTGTATTTCCAGCTTTCGCGAAAAATATGTATTTTGGTGCATTGTGTGCCATTTGTTCTTTGGTTGATACTAGCTCTTACGATTCGCGATCATATCGGACTACGGTAATTTTTGTCCATATTTAATGTTGTTCAAATGATTAGATAAAATCATCGACGATTATCCTGCGATGATCGCTCGTTATGTACACACACATATGTATAAACTTGCACACCTCTTGTAAATATAAGCATATACTTAATAATTCGTCATTGAAATAGTGTTTACTTGTACTTCCGGTTCACCATATGAATAGATACATTCATTTTAATTACACTATCTTCGTCATACGCTAAGAGAGAAGTAACTAGAGGACCCTGAATCGTGGTACTTAACCATCATACTCTTTCTTTCTTTTATCTTCTTTTTTTCTTTTAAATATCGCGGTTGGTTATAGCTTCTCGAATCGTAGTAAGTACATTATTGTAACAACTAATTTTGATTTTCTTTTTCACTTAAAGATCTTAACTTTCTACGCACGTTACGTATTACGATATCCTTACGGTTTAATCTCGCCGCTTAATAATATTGCTTAACATTCTATAGTATACAACACATTTCGCACAATTCACACACGTACAATTACACATATGTACTTGGTTAGAGACGTACAAACGGAGTTTCTAAGTGTTGTGTACATGTTAATCGAATGGGATGTCGTTGGTCGAGTCCTGTTAACAGGGTCGTACCTCGACGGCGTGTATGTATAACGTTCACGCGACTCGCGTATTCTCGATTACGGTAAAGCTTAAACTTAGGAACGTACGTTTATATTATACAATAAGTTTAATAGGAACTTAAGAAGTTTCTCGGTCTATCACGTTACCGTTATTATCATTTCCCGCGCGAATCGCTCATCAATGGTATTTACAAGTTGCCCGCGAGAATTTTCCTTCGTTTTTCTGCGCGGGACTTCAGCTGGCGCTCCTTTCGATCGAAGTTTAGAAAAATACGAATAATTAGTTGTTACGTCGGTTAACTGGTCACATAATATCATGTGTTGTGCATAAATCTCTGTGCGTTTAGGATTTCTTTATCTTTCATGACGCTTGCGTAACGTTTTTCAACCAGAGGTATTATTGTCAGGCGGTTTACGTAAGAGAAAATAAAATTCACAAAATTCTCATATATGTATACATAGGTATATGTATGAAAAGTTATGAAACGTATAATTACTTCGAGGTCGTGTCTGGTTTGGAACGTAGCTGAGGTAGGAAGAAATTAAGAGGAACAAAACGCGTGCCGGTTTTAATTAGGTGTCACTCCATGAAATAGATTTTTCTAGACAGAGGGTCAAACATTTCGCTTAGTCCATGTTATATGGAAACACGTGTTTTATAAACGGAACTTTTGGTACGTTTCAATGTTTCCCGTACCAATGTTCGATTTAGACAGCTTTGAATCGAAACCGTATCGCTGTTTCCCGTTTATTAAAGAAAGGAGATAAAAAAGAAAGGCACGTGTCGCGCAAAAGGGGTGGAGGATAGATCCGTTCACCCTTCCGCTCGGTGGAGCCCATTCACAATGGCCATGTTAATTCTTGGCGTATTTTTTTGCCCGGATCGACCCTAATTTCCCGTTTTCGACGCGTTTTACAAACTTTTTTTTTTTCTCTCCTTCGTACTTGTCCCTTTGGTCCCTCAGCGACACGGTGTTTCTCGACACACAGCGGCACGTTCCCATCTGTCGTCGTGGTCGTTCGTCGACAGGTCGTAGAAACGGAAGCAGGGGTGAGAGGTGGGTCGATTACAATAGAGAGTCTAGAAGCGCGTTCGTGCTAAGCCAAGGGAGGGGCGAAGGGAGGAAATCTTATAAAAGATTTCCAAAATATTGTGTAAATCTGATGGGGTGCGCGCCAGCTGAAAATTTAGGGTGAAATTCGTCGAAACGGTAAGCGTGTGCCGTGGCTCGCGCACCCGGCGTGGCGTACGCTTCACGCGCCGACCGTGGCGTTAAACAAATAAAGGGTTGCGCCGATCCCTTTTTCGAAAATGCGGAAACCGAACGTCGAACAATGCTGGTATTTTCACCCCGTTCGCTCAAAGTATTTCCCGAATCGCGGATTTCTCGGTGTTCCCCTCTGGAAATCGTTGGACCAGAAATGAAAAAAGAACAAGAATATACGCGAACAGTGAAAGCAGCGTGTGTTTGTCGCGAGATGAAAAACGAGGGTGAATTCGATGAAAGGATTCCACGATTTCGAGCCTTTTTATTTCGCGCCCGTCGAATCCGAAAGTTTTATACAATGTTGCGCGATTCTGCTAACGGTATTGTAAACCGCTCGCCACCAATATTTCACTACCTCCTGACACGTTTTTGAACGAGTTATGACCCTCTCAAAAAGTGGCTTTATCACGGTGTTATTTTACATTGAACTTGATTCGTGCGATTTTAAAAGAAATTCTATTGTCGTACGAAATAAACATACAAGGACAATTCAAGAAGTTTGCGAAATATTTTTCTTTTAAAGAAACCTAGCGTGATATAATCGTATGAATTTTTCATGCCGAAACTTTATATTATAATCTATTATTGATAGCAAGTAGAATGGTACCGCTTTCACGCAAATACATATTTTAGAATAGAATAAAATCAATTTTGTATATTCTTCGAGAAAGAAAAAATGGGAGAAGAAAGGATCGTAAGAATAGCAAGTGACCCCTGGCTCTCGTCGAAATTTGTATCTACTCGTCATCATTATGTTTGGTAGTGACGCGCTCATTTATTATAAGATCGAACAATAGCGCTTGACGAAATTCGCTACGTAGCGAAATATTTCGTCGACCCTCATCTCGCCACGTGGATTCTTTTGATCGTCGAAGACGCTGGTGGTCGGTTGTGGTGGCGAAATTATTACGGGGGGATGAAATTTCCAAGTTGCCGAACGATAGGGGGAAAGAAAGTGAACGCGAAGGCAAGGAAGAGGCGAAAGGGGCGAAAGTATCGTGAAGAGAAAGAGATGGGTTCAGGGTTGAAGAGGGGAGAGGCTTTGATAATTGCAATTCACTTCCTTGTCAGGATATAAGCAGCGCTGTGCTTGTGGTGGTTGATGAGTAGGAGAAAACAGGGTGGACCGGGAAAAAGAGAGAGGGGTGCGTATGGTTCGATACCTTTCTTAAATTTACCACGAACTTCGAAACGCCGCCACCACCTTTATAAATAAATGACGAACGGACAAACACAAACCTCTCGATTATTATTTTATCCTCTACAATCTACAGAATGAAAGTAAATAACCAAACCTACCAGGGATCTTTTTCGATTCAGAAATCAGTTTCTTTTGGTCATTCGTTTGATTATTTCAATAACGAGAGTGTAAGCGGGATGTGATAAAAAATACTTAGGTATTTCTTAATTACAAAATTTTTGTCGATTTCATTGGATCCCATTTTTCATGGAACTTTCTTTCGGTCAAGGCACGGGTCGAGGTAAAGCTTGATCGTCGAGAATTAATATCCGATGGCGAACGATAATGAAAAATTGGCGGTTCTTTTGTCTAGAGGAGAGAATTACATTCCCCTCTCGTTCTATATATTGTATATGTATATATAGATATATATATATTCCCTCGTTTTCGGAGCTCTTGGAAACCGCAAGATGTTATTGATTTTTATACATATCCCTGGTGGGTGTAGGTGGGTGGACGTCCAATTTTCGGTGTGTACGTGCGTGTGTATGTTTGCGTACGAGAGTAGGGGTTAGCTGTGTCATTTACTCATTGGTCGTTGATTCAAGAAAGACAGGGATAGTTGCCTTCCGCCTTCCCTTTTCAAACCGTCCACTCCGGCCATCAACCGAAAGGAAAACTCCGATATAGCGCAAGCGTTTCACGTCTTCGGATCGCGCTCTCCCTCTCGCTGAAAATTGACCAACCCGCTTTTCCTTTCGTTTGCCCATAAAATATTATCCCTGGCTACACACTCACGAAGATCGTTGAGAAAAAGAAACTCTCTCTCACCCCTCTAGTCACCCTTCGATCCCCACCCGTTCGCCGATCCCGGCCTCTTTTCTCGCCCGATGAAAAAAGAAGAGAGAAGAAAAGAAGGAAATTTCTCTTGGAAAGGAAACCGGATACGATTATGTTTGACTTATGCTTTTTTTCTTTCCTTTCGTTCGACAAAACGAGAAAAGTGTGAGACACGCGACCAATTTGTCACGTTTAATTCATCGAGCCATCCCTTTTCGTCGAGTTTCGAAAATGCTTACGAGTGACACCCTTTAAAACACGAAACAGCGAAACCGATCGATGTGACGGACAGACGTCGAGTAAATTGAATTATACAAGTTGATATCGTGCAACGTCGAACGATAAAAGTTTAATGGGAACGTAAAACCTGGCTGGCAGCGTAAAAGCGTACGAAACGGAAGGAACTAAAATCACGTGAAATAAAAATCAAAAAGAATCAAAAAAGAAATTTTATTCGCAACACATTCTTTCAATTATACCTGTATATAAAATCGTTATAAATTAATGGCGGATAAAAATAAAAAAATAGAAAAAATATACAAAATAATACAAAATAAATAATAACAGAGAAAAATATTTCCTTTACTTCGCAGTTCTTATATAAAAATATACGATCGATCTTGTATCAATAAACCATTAAAGGTTACTTGTATTACAACTGTGTGTACATATGTATACACACATAATATATATATATATGAATTTATTACTTCTCGACTATGTCATGTGACTAGATCAGCATTTGGAATTGTAAATCGTGTCGAAAATGACTAGATGAGCTAAAAATAATTTGTTCTCCCTAGACGCGCGGAACACTTTACAAGAAAACGGTACGCTTGTCAAAGACGTACGCTCATATAATTTTTTCTTCATTTATGCATATACCAAACGCGCTTAATCTATATATATATACTTATATTATCAATAATAATAATATATATAATATATATATATCAATGTTCAATATACTTTGTCTTTCTATGTTCTCTTGATTTAAAGGGGTAAAATTTGATTTTGCGCTCAATTACGTTAGTCAAGGCAATAACTAGTTTTGGGACGCACCAAACACTTCGTACATGATCCCCGGATATTCAGGACCGTCATGATTTTCTTTTCTGCGTCAGCTGTAGAAATATCATTGAAAACGAGACGAAAGAAGGAAAGTGACACATGGATCGCGATTCGTAGAGAATCATTGGTACGTGGCAAAATAAATTGCAGGCAGCACGCGAAAAACCATGACGACCCCATAGCGTTGCCCGATTTATTATCGACCGCGAGAGTCGTTGCAATAATTAAAATCTACCCTCGTTGCCGCGCACGGTCCATTAAGTGCACAATACGCATAAGTTGCATGGGATGCAATTAAGAGGGTGCCGATTTACATGGACACACGCGTTTTGCATGTCACCGCTCGCTCGTTCGTGGGGTGAGCAAAATGGGCAGAAGGGGAGAGGAAGGCCAGGATAGGTGGTCTTTACTCCCTGTCCACCCTCCCCTCTTCGTTCAGGTCGTTTCTCTTGGACTTTTTCCCGAAAAATCCCGGCCAAGGTCGCGACCTTTTCCTCTCTGACCTTCCCGCAAGGGGACCAGATGTGGGACCGTTTGTCTAGGCCCGGCCAGTTCGACAATGCCGCTAAAAATTCCATTTTCCCCAACCAAACTTCTCTTTCTCTTTTACTCTGACCGGCTCTTCTTCCTCATTTTTCGTAAACCTTCTCTTCGTCACCGTCCCCCACCCCATACTTCTCTCTCTTTCTCTCTCTCAATGGATTCGTAATGGCCGATTTCTCTTGTCCCCTAAAAATATGTTAATGCACGCGTGCGCGCATACTAATTCAGACGAATTTTCGTCGGAAAAACCTGGACGTGCCCTGTTAAATGACGCGGTTCTCGAATTTCAGCTGTCCCGGGGAAATTTTTATGGCCGCTGAGACAAAGCTCGTCCCCCCACCGATTTTGCTTCCGATATATAAATGCGCATCATAAATCGTGATCGCGTCTCTGTTCGACGAACAATCGCGTTTATCGAAATTGCATCTGAGACCGATTTTTCGAAAATTTTGCAAAAATATGGAAGTATTATCCTTGATTGAACAAATAAGACGACGTTGCTGAAACGAGACGTATTATTATTTCATAATCCAAGATTGACATTGCGTGGGCGTGCATCGAGGGCGGAAATGTAACGCGCGTGTTTGTTCATCGAAGGGACGAAGACCCCACCGGTGCAAGGAACGCATTTTAGGAAGCGAGTTAAGTTTCGGACGGCTGCATGGCTATCGTCTGGTCACACTGCCAAAACAGCTGCTTTTAGAATATTTCCATAGGCCGACCGTTAATCGAAAAAAAAAAGAATTGGGAACTCGATTAAAATTGAAAAAGTTGTGTGTCTTTGATCATTTTTTACATCTTTCTCTGTTTTTCTATTTTTTGTTTTAATTTAAAAGTTAAATTAATTGGTGGTTATGCTAGGTGCATGCAAAAATAATTGTGGCTTTGTTATTTTAAACTTTCCAACTCGTATAGGGATGAACTTTTGTTCAACTATGTTCATGTTTCAAAGCTCCGAACTCGTTCTATTAATTCATCGCGGTGGTACTGTTTTTCCTAATTATTCTTGTTTGTTTCACCCCGTAAAATTGGAAATGGAAAAAACAAATTCGAACGATTTTCAACTAGAAAAGGCAATCATCGCGGATAAGCGAGACATAATTCCTCGTACGTAAGGAAAGAGGAAACGGCCATTACGAAGTTGAGAGAGGATTATCGTCGTACGGACAACAGAAATAATGGATTCGCGTTGGACGCTAGAACCGCGTCTTCGACATCTATTCATTCCGTTAATGGCGACAAAGAAATTTTTGATTCTCGGTTTCTTCAGTTTCAAGGCACGAGGTTGAAACAGCATTCAGACAAAAAAAAAGACAAAAAAAAACAAAGAGGAATTCACCTTCCGCTATTTCATATAAACGACTAGACTATGTAAATCTTACTGTTAGATAGATGATCAGAGAGGCATTAGTTTAAATCGTAGATTAGAAGTCGGGCATCGTACAGTCGATTAATCGTATGGTCGTTCGATATCCTCCAAAAGCGGAAGAAATCGATGGCGTATAATTGATATCCGCGAAATACTATATCGATATATTTATTTTAAATTCTATGCGATGCGTTGGCTGTGTATACGATTGTACTTTTTGTTGCGGGTTATACTGTTTTTTGTTTTTTTTTTTTTCACCCTGAGTTGATTGGCTTTTTCTGCTCGTTGATATCTAATGTAACCGTAGAATGAATCATGCTCGTCTATACGTCGCGACGATAATAATTTACACCTTTTTCTTGTTCATCATATAATTACATTTCTCGTTTCGCACTTTCCTTTCCCTTTCTTTTAAATCGTATCTTACGCGAATACTATAAATAGTTCTCTAAATCTTCTTTCCCAGCTTTAAACTTTGCTTATACACACGTATAAGCATATATGTATTTATATATTTATATGTATATATAAAATATTGACTAGCACGATCGCGATAAATGAAAGTCGTCGACTATCGTTACGGTTAGGTATCGACCACGTTTAAACATCGAGGCGGCGCGAAGTTATCTATCGTTTTTCTTCTTACGCTCGTAATTACTGGACTTGAGCAAAAAGCAAGAAACGGTATTACGAGAATGTTGAAACAAAGAAATGAAGATTGTTGCTCGAAAGATTGAACACGGTCGTGTGTCGTACGGAGGTCGGTCGCATTTAAAATAGGAACTTTTTTTTCGATCACCCGTTCGTGGTAGTTATACGATTAAACTATTTACAATAAAACGTTCACGAATCGGAACGTTATAACAACGTAATAGCTTGGAAACACGGGATCCTTTTTCCCTACGATCCTCTGCCACGTATGTACGAGAGAGGAAAATTTTTAACTAGGATCCACGGTATTCTATTGGCCTTCAATAAATACTATTCCTGGAATATGTATCGTCGTAAGAAAAATCACGAAACAATCAAGAGAGACGATGACACGAAAAACATGAAGTCTTTTCAAGAACTTACTTCTTGGTTCCTCGTTGATTACGTTTTACCGAAGAAGTACGTTAAATAATGAATGAATTAGTGGGGCTATCGACGAGCCGCGTATATGAAAAATATAAACTTTCGCTAACTATTTCCTTACTCATTACATAGGAACCAATAACACGTGCTCAAATCGCAGACGCAGAAACGAGTTGTAAGGGAATATGTATGATTGAGGAAAAGGGATTCAAGCAGGACTGAGGGTGAACGATGCGGTAAGGGAGTTATTGATTCGCGATTTAACCGGCAAATAAACCAAAGCCGGTGCGAATCGTTTATCCGAGCCGGATTCCTCGCCGACTTGCATCGCGTCTTGTTCTTCGATCAGAAAAGGTTGCATGATCGTCTTGTCAGGATTCGAGTTCATGTCCTGGGGCATCGCGTAGCAGGCCGGTACTTTGTGTTTGTTGGCAACGTCCTTCAAAGTTCTACCAAGCTCGGCGATCACGCTGTCGGTAGGATCTCCGATCGTTCTGTGATCCTTTCTAACGTGTTTCTTGATTCTGTTCAAATTGGTAGTGGCGTAACAACACTGCGCGCACTTGTACACACCCTGAGGAGTGACCTGAACCGTCGTGTCGTCCTGTCGTTGATTTCTCATCGGTTCAGGGACGTTTTTGTTGGCAGTGACCTGCGGACAATTCACGATAGGATCCTCCTTCGGTTCCAGTTCGATCCTCTCCTTAACCTCGTTCAACTTCTCTACGTCTGGTGTTAAGTTGTTGATAATTGGTGGTTGAAAATTAGACAGTAACGTTGGGAACTGGTGCACCGCGAGCAGATGTTGATGTAACTGCTCTGGCTGATGAAAGGCTTGCGAGCAGATCGGACATTGAAGAGATTTCTCTCCCTCCACGTTCTCCCGGGAGTGTACGTGAGATCTCTCGTGAAGAAAGAGAAACGGTAACACGGTGGTCGTGAAGGAACAATAAGAGCAACGATAATTCTTCAACTGTTGATCCTCCGAAGAAGATCCTAGCAAATTGGACAATACTTGATTTCCCAGGCCAGAGTAATCGGTCGGTTTGAGTTGTTGCGAAATTTCGAATCCGTTCGGTATCTTCAAGTTCGAGCTCTGCTGGGTGTTCTTCGGTGTGTTGGTTGTTCTACTCCCCGATCTGGAGGTGGTTTGATAATGTTGCTCCATGTCGCGCCATTTATCGATGCCTGCTTTCCCGTGATCGCCCATCAGGTGAGCCTTCAGCCATTTTATACTGCGGAACCTTCTGCTACAGATAGGACAAACCTCCGTGAAGTGGGTAAAGTACCTGTGACTCAGGTCGCCGAGTTGTTCCGGCTTCAAAGCGGTATCGTCGACGTTCGTCGCCTCGTGCGTTTCCTGTTTCACCGAGCTAGGCGCGTTTTCGTCGACGATTCCGTGGGTGTTGTGCTTGTGCACGCGCAGGAAGTACTTGCTGCACAGTTCCTTGTTGCAGATGTTGCATATCACTCCACCGATCTGAGCTCCGTTCTCGATCTCGATACCGTGCATCCTCTGCATGTGCGTTTTCATGAAATACTTGTTGCACAGCTCCTTGTTGCATATTTCACAGTAGCTCGATGTGGGCGTCATCGACGTCACCTTTCTTTCGGACGTGCTTTGATTCGTTGCGTTCGAATTGGTCGTTGTAGCGGCGGTGGTGGGTGTTTGAGGAAGGGTACTCGGGATCGGTGGTTGATGTTCTTCGGCGATGTGTCTTCTCAGAGCATCCTGACTCGCGTAATCTTTGCCGCACAGGGTGCAGAACATCGAGGTGACGGTTAAGGGTGATTTCTCTTGCGGCGAGGATGTCGAATCTTCGTGGATGGGGGCGTGTTCTGTCGTTATGTGAACATGTAAAGCCGCTCTGTTCTCGCATTCTTTTCCGCAGACGTTGCACGATAAGCCTTGCTTGCTGGACTTCAATCCGTTCAACTGCAACAGCATGGTCTGTAATTTTTGAAGGTCCTCCGAGATCGAATCGTTTCGTTGATCGGTCGGCGTCTCCAGTTCGGCGCACTCTTGTTTAGGCGGCTGTTGTTCTTCGCTCTCGTGCATCTTCCGGCAATGCGTCTGATAAAGATCGATCGTCTGAAATCGTATCCCACAGGGCTTGCATTCGTAATCGTCGCCAGGTCGTTCGTTCGACTCTGTGCTGCTGGTGCTCTCGGTCACGATCAAATTTAACGGGCTGGTCTGCACTTGGTGCCAAGTGGGCGCTGATCCTGGATTACTCGGCGACCTCTCGTTATCTTGAACGATGATACCGTGCCTCTTCATTTTATGCGTTCGCAGGAAGTACTTGTTACAGTATTCTTTACAGCATATCTCGCAGAACGCGTCCGGATTTATAACTCCTAAACGACGAAGACGATCAGCGTTAAAACCGGAGTCTCGTGCCTGTTGAATCGATTGAGGAGATAGGTGTCTGGGTGCCGGCATAAACGATGTATCCTCTTGTTCCACCCCGTATTCTTGCCTAAAAAACGTCTCGATATTCGGAAAATTACTTCTCGACGCGTCCGTGTCCTCTTCGTTCTGCGACAGATTGATCTGCGGTTCCTGCGATTGATCCAGCAACTCGGTGTGCATTTTTTGTTTGTGCTTCCGCATCGAATCCTCGTTTTTGAAGCGTTTCTGGCAAAGATCACAGGCGACGCTAGGCGTTGGCGGTGTCGCGGCTGGTTCTAGTTTAACTACGTTGCTAGAAAAATTAGCGGGATAAAGCGGAGCCGGGACGTTATTGTCTACCGTGCTAGGTCCCGGCGAATCCACGTAGATCCCGTGCTTGTTCGCCTTGTGCGTCTTTAGGAAATACTTGTTGCAGAACTCTTTGTTGCACAGATCGCAGTACGCGTCCGGATTAAAGATTCTCATCGGGGTCGGTCCAATGGAGGATCTCGCGATCGGACTGGGGTCCGTTAAAGGGAACGCGGGCAAAGGTAGATACTGCGACAAGGAGCCAGGAAAACCGGAAGAAAGTACTTGCAGGTGATTAGGTAAGGAGGCGATTTGACTCGGGGTTGTGGGAGGCCAGGAATCCTCGGTCTGCGGCTGCATCTGCACGTGCGATTGCACGTGTGGTCCAGTAGCCAGCCAGTTTATCGCGAAGTTCTTCACGCTAAGCAGATTAACGGGGTTCTCGGATTGGTCCAGTTGCTGAGACGGTTCCTGTTTAATCGCGCTATTCAAATATCCACTTTGAGCCTGATGAGACGGCTGATTCGCGGAACCGTGCTCGTTATCGAGGTGAACGTTCAACGTTTCCTTGCTATCAAAAAACTGACCGCAGTACTGGCAACGGAATTCGTTATTCAGGTTCTCGTCCCTGATCGACGATTGACTCGGTATTGGTGACTGTGACGACAGCTTACCTTCGCTGTCCTCGTCCTCCTCCTCGTCATCGTCCTCGTTCGACTCCTCGTGCACGCCGCTCATCATCAGGGCGGACGAGAATCTTACAGGGGTCGTTTGTTTTCGTCTCTTCTTCGGCCCTGTCGAATCCACGTCAACGCGAACACGTTTCCGGACATCGCGTTCCCCGCAACTCGATCCGTCGCTGTCCAATTCCGTCAGTTCCGATACGGTCGTCGTCTCGTGCGCCATCCTCCTCGTCGAAAACACGGTGGTTCGTGGGTGGCAGACCCGATCCCGTACCGTCTCACTTCGCCTCTCCCTGTGAAACAAAATATCATCCCCCGTTTTCTTATTGTTATCGTTATTTGCATTTGTATTGTTGCCCACGTTTTAGCCGAACGACGAGACAGGATATTTTTCTCTCTGCCATGTTGTAATACGAGTAATAGAACCGGGAGACCAGACGGCATTGTGCGTTTACTAATGAGAGGTTCGATCAATAGATATTGAAATTTCATCCGTATTTCTAGCTGTTTCCTGTGGATTAATACACTCATCGTTTTTGTATAATATTATCGTGAGCAAAGCCGACGCGAATAGAAATAGAATTGATCAAGTAGCTTCGGAGAAAGAATATACATATACGTACAGGTCTACGACAGTGGCTGGACGAGACCACCCTATACGCGAATGGACACTGACAGAAAAGGGAGACGTTTAGGGAACCAACTACACATATGACTCATGTGTACGCCCATATTTTAGGGCTGAATTTCGAGGATAGTAGGAATATGCATTTCAGAAGCTCGGTAATTACTAATTGAAGTTGACGGACCCGTGCGTCCTGTCACGAAATAAAAGACGGGTCATTGAACTGTACCACTTTTCGTCGGTGGTAATACGCATCATCACGGGAAACACCGGGACGAGAATGAACACGCGAGAATACCATGCAATGAAATATAGTTCGATAAAAAAAATAGAATTTTTCAAAGTGTCATTCAACTTTTCTCACCAGCAATCAATTCGATCCCACCAGTCGAGTGTTGTTCTCGTTTAGCAATCATCCATCCAGCATCTTTGTTTTAAGACCGTCCAATAAACATCCGACAAAGTGTAAATAACGTGTCACCAAACGACGCAATTCCATCGAGCATCACGTGCAGTTTTATCGCGCATGTTTTTTATTTTATCCAAGAGATTGCAGGTAAACACCACTTTCTATTTTGAAAGCACACGTACACGAGAACGGAAAGCTTTTTTTTTTTCTTTCAAGACGTTAGCAACGCCGGCGAGGCGTCATTGGCACGTGGCGTTAAGGAGGGTAGGTGAACCGAGGGGTTACCTTCGAGATAGCGTTGGTCAAACGAACCCTCGAAAGAACCAGACGCTAGGTAAAAATTTTACGATTTCCATGGAACGTTTCGAAGGGCCAAAAGGATGGGAGGAGGGCATTTTTGCGGGTGGATATCGCGATCGATCTTGGAAAAGCTTGGAAAAGGGTGAAATCGAAGTAAGGTTGCAAGATGTCAATGCAAAGGAAGAGGGGTTAGTTCTTGAAACGCAAAGGGACGAAAGGAACAGCTGTCTTCCTCTACGAGAAATTTAAGGATCTTGACAAGGTGTTAATCTATGATCCTGGCACGCTTACGCCTCTCTGGACTCTCCCAGGTTACTGTTAGGTGCAGGCACGGTGCCCTGTGAAGGGCCTGTCACATCGTTTTCGTCCCTTCCACCTTCGAAGAGCCGCCACACAAATATCCCCTCCACGCAAACGAAACAACGTTCGCTACATTCCCCAAACAGATGATTTCTGAAATGATCCCCGATCGATTTTGCCGCGACTCGTGGACCAGAAACGACACGACTCTCTTTCAATCGCCACACTCCTAATTAATATAGCTAATGGCAATACGTATGGAAAGTCAATGTATTCTATACATTTTTTAAACTCTTTCGTTTTATTGATCAATTCAATCCAATACCAATCACTTTGTATATACCAAAGTTAACAGAAAAATTTCAATGTAATCCTATGCTAATGATGCATTATTTGGATGTTTCCTGTACATCGAAGTTTTCAATGGAAAAGCAAGCAGGGTCATTATTCGAAATTGTGGACGGCTGACTGTCAGTCGAGAGAAATTGGATTACGCGAGGGTTGAAAAAGAGGAGGGGGTGTAAAACCCGCAGCATTTCTGCGCAACGTTTGACGGATTTTCCAAAAATACGCGTAAATACGCCCGTATGGTACCCTCCGTTGCCGATACGTGTATTGTGGAAAAGCCTATGCACCGTTTCTAGTTGAAATTGGATGAATGACGGTGAACGAACGGGAAGAGGGGGCATTTCGAGGGGAATTTCGTAGTTCTCGAAAGGGTGTCGAGAAAAACATGTTGTTAGAGAGTAGAAAGAGGGTAACCATCGAGTCTTGGTCGCAAAGGGATAGCCATAGAAAGAGGTATTATCGTGGATGCACGTATATTGCATATGCCTTTTCTCTCTTCCCTCGAATCGTTTGGCGGCAATCGTTCGCGTGGGCGTACACCGGTAAACAACGTTCTAACTTGAGAAAATAACGATGCTGCAACGGCATATGTTGCGTACGGGTCGCAGCTGGCCGTTTGTCCGGTCGTGAAACGATGTCACGATAAATTATGCGTTTTCGGCGGGAATAGTATAGTAATTAATATTGAATGCATTCGATCGATACGATTCGTCGAAACGACCTTTAACGTTACGACATTCTCAGACAATGTCTGTTTCTCGGAAACCTGTAGTAATCGTGTAAAAAAAGAAATGAGAGAACAATGAGTGAGAAACGAGAAACAGATAAGGTATATTAATTGTGTTTATTGAACTTAAGAACTAGCGGGAAAGCGTATAGAACCCGGAATTTCTGGAATCGATAAGAGAATGAGAGGGTAAATTATGGAAGTTGAGCGCGAGGTTCGTTCGATCATCTTGCTTTTCCAAGTCGAAAGAAAAGCTGGCAAACTTTTTTTGCGTTGGTTGCCACTCGCGTGCGTGTGCCACTCGTCAGAGTGGAAACGTGCGTGTGTGAGGGCCGAGTGCGTTTATATGTGATTTCAGTAGAGGCCTATTGATCGAGCAGCGAACTTCACTGGTCCGCACACGCGCATAAGTCTGCCCGTAAACAAGACAAATATCATCGTGCTAGTACTGAAAATCTATCCACCCAACCACCCGCTCCCTTATTCTCTTTAATCGTCAAACGCGATTTCTCTCGCGTCTTCGATCTTCCTCCTCCCGATGCAACTCGCCCAACCGGCATCATTTTCTCCTATCCGTATTTTTCAATTCTTCAGAAAAACAAAAGAAGATGTATACTGTATTGAGTCGCGAACGAAAGCTGGTGAAATTCGTGATTGATTTCGTGGAAGGTTTAACAAATTGGGCTTACTTTTTTTTTTTTTTTTTTTTTTATTCGCAGCGTTTTCATTGAAAAGAATACGCGAATGAACTATGTTTTACGCGGAGGGTTTTGGTAATGTTTCGAAACATGTGTTATACAATTAGAACGTGTTCACGTGGCCGAGGCACATTAACCGAGCTATGTTATATTCGAGTACCTGAAATCACTCTATGGTAAAAGGTGCGATTCACATAAAGGTGGGGATCGCGGAAAGTTGGATCTGCGCAATGCGTGTCGTCGGATGAACCACGTGGAGTATTCGCATGCAAAAGACGTCGGCGGATATCGGACGGCCTCTTAGTCTACCACGAATGGGCAACGGTGTAGCTTCGTTTTAGAAATTCCACGTTCGAACCGATTGTGTTTATTTTATTTTCGATTCAGTAATCGAACGCGTTATTGGAATTTGTAATTTCTTTAAGGAAATGTTGGTAAAATAGTGAAGGTCGAGCAAGAGGACGTGCACGCGTAATCGCGTACACTGTTGCATGCATGCAATTCCATTTCCTTTTTTCTTTTTTTCGTTCATTTACGTACACGAATGGAACAACTCCCACGCGTCATCGTTAACGATGTTTTAATAAAAGATAACCGATCGTACCTTGAATAATAATCATCGGGAAAAAATGCAGCGAGAGTATGACCTGTATCGTTTAATTGACAAACATTCATGATTTATAATTATCTATTTTTAATACTTACCGTGATCATCAACAGTTTGGCCACTTGAAAAAATCCAAAATGTTCACGATCGGCTGGCTCCTTGTCATTATCCATTTGTTAACTATCGTGATACGATGATGAATCGTTTTTCATTGAATGAGGCACGAGCTCGCGACTGATAACGGCGACGATAACGACGATAACATCACTTTATTCACTGCGCACTGAAACACGAGAAAAACAATGGGAAACGTGTAGAGCGTTGCCTTCGTGGTTTCCCATAGAAAAAGAAAAACCGAAACATAGAATTTACAAAAGTGGAGGGGGGATGGGAAAGGAAAATAAAAGTGACGATAGGATAAAATGGCAAGGAGCGAAGACTGCCTACGGGTCTCTCTACTTACTATTGTTTTGGCCATCGTGCCACGATGGCGGCCATACTTGATATGAGAAAGTATCCCCCACATTGTCCACGGCCATCTACTAATTCCCCCATACACCCCCGCGCTGATTCAACCCCCCGAGCCCCTCTACCGCCATCATACCCTCGCTTCTAGTCCCCCAGCGAACTCACCCCTTACTCCCTGCCACCCTGTTTCAAAGTCAGGGCCGACGTCTTCCGAGGTTCCCTTGGCTCCTTCTGTCTTCCGTAATTTTCCATCTTTTCATTCACCACAAAAAATTACATTTTTTTTTCAACTGCAACAAACAATATTTCCTTTTCTTTTTGAATATTAGAGACAAGGTTCATATCAGATCCTTGATTTATCACTCGCGTTTTTTTCACTCGGTGGTTGTAGAAAATAATTAAAGCTATTCGATTGTGTCGTTGAACTGAAAATTGAAAGTTGATCCAAGTGTAACAAGAAAATACAAAGTTATAGTCCTAACGCAAAAAGAAGGGTGTCGAGAGGTAGTCAGTCGTCACTGAAAAAGTCTTTCTTCGTTAAGGCACTTCCTCCTCTCTCGTACTTACGCACCTGCACACACGTGCGTTAAAAAAGAAGCCCGCCCACACGCTCGCACACAACCACCCTCGTCTTCCTCGCGACTCAGCACGAGTAGTCTTTTACCCCAGTTCACAGTCCTTCCTATAGCCCTAGGTAGAGTTGGCGAGGAAAGAAGGGCGACGAGGAGGAGGGAAGAAAAGCGAAGCGGAAAGAGAAAGTGAAGGCAAGGGAGGGGGTGGCTGCGTGGGGTGGCATTTTTACTGGTCACTCGGAATTCGGTTCTCCCACCGCGTAGAATCAGATGACTCTCCCTTCATCCCTCGAACTTTCCATCTGCCTCGACCCTGTGTCACCCCACTTCAAGCTCTAACCCAGCTACTACCCTCGCGCAGCAAATTAGTTTAGCCTCACGGACAAGTCCGAACTGGTACGAGCCTCCTCTTACGAGTTTCCTTCCATTCCACGGGAAATGACGGCTAAAATCTCGCGAGATACACTCGCGCTTACACCGAGCAGATTCTCTTTTTTTTCTTCTTTTTTGAAAAGTACTCGAGGGAGTTCTTGCAATGACCAGAGACGAGGATTTCGCTCGTTCCCTCTTCACCATCGTCTTGATACTTTTACGACTCGATTTTCTCAACGAAAATAAGAACTACTGGCTAAAACAACTAAAATACAAGTTTTTTCTTTTAAATTATAAAATCGATCGAAGTACTTTCGTCGAAATGAAAGTTGGCTATTGTCGAGATGAAGAAGGATCATAACACGTGTTATTGGGTATTCTTTTTCTAAGTGAAATTACTAGCTAGCCGTTTAATCGCGCAGCCGGACCTAATTCATAACGGGTGACCCGTCGTGGCGCACCTGTCCCGTGAAATGCCTTCTTTCGTAACTGATCAAAAATCGACAGGATAGCCGAGATCGTGCATAATTTAAAGGATAAATTAGAACGGCTGGCTAGTAGGAGCAAGCGTACGCTTGGGGCGTTCCGCTTTGCGGTCACCCGCTTGTCACGCGATTCAATGCGGTATTGATAATGATAATGAAGTTGGATCCGGGCCGCATTGGTTGTTGCAAATTAATGATATTACGCGAGGAACTCTGCGAGTCGTAGACCAATAATTTCGAGTCGCATGATGTATTTCAATTGATGGTCCGCGACTGTTTCAGCCGGTGCACGCGTTCCCAGCCTGTCTTGCCTCGTTGTCCTGCTATTTACATACCCTTCTGTCGCGACATGTTATAACATTGATCGTGACACGTTATCGCGTTCGTAAAAAAGAAAAAATGGGAAGAGACCATCCCTTTGGAAAAATTCTCGTCCGTCGAACAACGAAGCGGACCGTGTATCGCGGCGTCCAGATTTCGCGTTGAATCGCCTTTTGTTCGATGGACTGGACAACAAAAGAGATCCTGTACAACTTCGTGCGGTGAAAATGAACAGGCGGATACGTTTCTCGAGCACGCGCCCGGTCGTCAGCCTTTTTTCCGTTCCTCCTTCGTGAATAATCGAATCACCAATGAAAAAAGGCGGGCAAAAAAAGTTGGACGAGTAGCCGTGTCGCAGGACCACGCGACACACATGGCTCTAACAATTCAATAGTGGTCACTTTTTGCTTAACGAACGTTTTGTGAAACGGCAATAAAAAAATTCAAAGTTAAATTTTAAGGAAATTTAATATATTTCAGTGTATTGTGTGCTTTTATTTATTATACACTATCTATTAAAAATAATATTTGATCTAAAACTTCTTGTTTCGATATTCGTCGTTTATTGATATACGTAAGTTATCTAGGGTGCAGTTTCTGAGCCATCCTACGCTGTCTCGTTTTTTTTCTTCTTTTTGTACGTCAATACGGTTTGATGTGCAGATGCCTTGAAAATTTGGAGCTATAAACAGCCGGACATGGAAAAAGTTGAATAAAAAATTTGCTCTTCTTAATACGCTTGTAATAAAAGGCAAACGTTCGGCATCGTGAAATATAATCACCAAAGCGTCCCGGATCAATTCGGCATTATTAGCCCGAGCCAAAAGAGGGTCGTCCATTACTGGACAGCTGGACAATAGTAGCCCTATATTCGATTTTTTTGTTCTCTATCTCTGGACAAAGTACACAAACGTTATATAGCCAATTTTTATACGTACATTCCGAAATATTGATCCTTATCGGTTTTGAACAATTAAAAAAAAAATATTTCATTTAGTTGCTTTCCTTTTAATTTTTAAACGAAAATTTATTTAGAATCTTCATTTTGAAACTTTTGAATATATTTTTTTTAATATTCAAATATTTGTTGGGGAAAGTTAAATGAAACATTAGCTGTGGTAACAGTTTTGCATTTTCCGTTAATTTTGCTAACAGGAAGCTTGGAAACTTTTTTGAATAACCATTTTACCCGAAAGCGTGGTGCGATGTTATTATAGTCATAATAATGCAAACTTTTTTCCACGGACTTTGATGATTTTAACAATTGATGAAACATTAAACTCTCCTATACTAATAACTACTATATTTGTGCAATACTTACAATTAGTAACAGAGTTATTTTATTCAACAAACCAAAATTCTGCGCGCTTTAACAGCAATACTACTGGTACCATCTAACGGTAATCAAAGCAACTAGCTAAATAGAAAATTGTGATTTAAAAAAAAGAGGAAAGGAGATTTTGTGGTATATTGAAAGGTATACAATCAGAGACGAGGTGTGAAATGACCCCATATCTCATTATTATATTACATTAATCGTAGTTGGTATAGCAGGATGCGACAGGAAAATGGTAAGGGATCTCTAAAGCAGCCTGAGGCACACAAAAACATCGGACGATAGGACTATTCTATACCTCGTCTCTGGTTTCTTCTCTTATTGCTAGATGGTACTAGTGGTATATTTTCAAAGTGCGCACTAATTCAAAATGAAAAGAATATAAAAGCAGGAATTACACTTAATACTAATTACTATAATAATTAAATACTATATTACTTGTGTTAATTATACCACGATATTATAAACATTTCTTTCTCTAAATTCAAATTCTTGAATTGCTGAATTCAAAAAATTGCTATTTAACTGATCGGCATACTTGTATTCATAAAACACGATATTGAAAGAAAAGGAAGGGTAAAAATGTTAGCACTATAGTAATATTTATATTTTCCCGAAACACGATCCCTCATCTCCGACCACGGTGTTTGCAACACAAGCAATATTCACAGCAATCGTAAAGAAAAACCCTCGAGGGGTAAAGTAAGCGCAATCTCCGCGTTTGTTCTCGTCGTGGATAGAGCCATAAATCAGTCAAGATGCGCGGTATCACGGATCTGTTGCGCAAAAAAAAAAAAGAGGGTGGAAAACAATGAACCTTCGTAGGACAAGAGTAGCGTTACTTGATCCAGTTACTGGCGGTGTTTCTTGAATGATCAAGGGGTTAGGATCGTCACGTACACGGCGTGCATGCGATGATGCCTTTTGTGACGAGGACGGCAAGGACAAAAAAGAACGCTCGAGCGTGCTTTCATGGGCGCGCTAAAATATTCATTGTCTGAAAATGGGCGTTTGTTAGAGTGTGTATAGTCGCTCTGTGGCTGAAGTGGCGAGAGGTCTGAAATACAGCACGGCCGAGTAGGTGTGGAGGTGTTCTATTATATCTCAAGGCACGGATCCGCTCGAGACTAGGGTTCACAACCCCACAGAAATTCAATATCTTGTTACGCGGACGGGTAATGGGCGTTCTTTCGATCGGTCGATGATGCCCACGACGAGTTCGAAGTCGACAATGACGAGTCCCGCTCGTGGAAAACTACCTCTCGTTTCGGGATCTTTTTTTCGGATTCATTCTCATCCTTGCTACCACTCAAGCTTCGATGAGAAAAATTTTTTTAATGGTAATGTCGTTCAATGGCGTTGCCTACTAGTGCTTCTCTATTATTAGGGGGGAACATGGTGAAATTGTTCGTTCGCGCGACGATAATTAGAATCGTCGTTGGAGAATTTCTTTTTCATTTTAATTGTGGCCCGATGAAAGGCAGATACTACGCGCAATCAAAATACCATAATATAGGTAGCGTTCGTTCGGTACGCTCACCTATATGTATATCTACCAATGACGGTGCAATATAATCAGCGCGCTCGAATTAAGCTACTTTTCAATTAATTATTCGCCCGTCTATTAATCGATCTTCGTTCTACGCTTAAATGAAAATTTTCTTTTTTTCTCCCCCATTGCCGAATTATCATCGCATCGACGGATTTGCGATTTATATTCACGAGCAATCGTTCGAGCGTAGGAGGGGTCATTAACGAAGCGGATCAATTACAGAGAATTAAAGCAGCACCTCGCCACTAGTTCTCGCTTGATTCACGACCACGCCTTCCACCGAAATTTTTACAACTTTCAAAACAACCACGTCGCTCGTAAGCGGTAGAATACGTTGCATAAAGCAAACAAGTTCTCAGGCTTGGGTGCTTGGGAATTTGCAAACGGTCGAGCTAAAAATTTCACGTTTTCATAGAGGCTGAATATCTGGCGACACGACGCGCTCGAAAATAATCTCGGCTCTACCGTGAGAGGGAAAGAGAGAGAAAGAGCTGGGGCTTGCAAACGCCCGAGGGTGGTGCGAGGGTAAGGTTGACTAGGACCAAAAAAAAAAAAAAAAGAAAAGGGTTGCTTCCTCCGATATGACGCGGTGAAGCGAGCTTCCTCGCGATGAAGCACGTTGTTTTCCTCCGAAGAATATGGATTTTATGCATGAATAAAAAGAGAGGGAAGGAGCCGATTCACCCTTCGTCCCAAACAATTTCCCTTACCCGTCTTGTCTTCGGACGACTAATTCGGGTACATTGTGCCACTGTCACCAGGCATAGCTACGTGGGCTACGATGACGGGGCGCACCTGCATCTGCAAATTTGCATGCGCAAGCACGACAATCCGCGTGTTTGCTCGTCTCGCATATTCGATGCGGAGACCGTGTCGTCGATGCTGCTATCGCAACATTTTTTATTCCGCGTCCGTGTATACGCCTTAAAAAAGGGGCTTTTTCAAAAATCCTGCTTGAACCTGCATAATTTCTCGCTCTCCTCGACGAGAATTTTTTTCTTTCCTTCGGGCACACCACGTGCAACGTTTTCGATCGCAACTATGAACTTTGTCTCTGTTTTCGTACATTTTTCAAGAGCAATGCTATCGAAGATCAGTGTACTTACATTCATCGTCTCGTTTCGGGGATCCTTTAGAGAAGGATGTTCATGTCAGCCGCGGAAGTAAATTGGGTTTCGCGCAAGTTCGCGACGATCCGATTGATTTCCGATTCAGATGAGACTTCTTTTCCGTCGCGGATAGACTATAGATAGGATCAGGGAACGAGAGAAAAGCAACGGTTGCCACCAGATAGACACGAAGGCTAAGAGACTATCACGAAGCAAGAGAGAGAGAGGTATCGCGAGGGGGAGGGAGAGGAAGAGAGGAAAAGGGGTTCGCGGTGAATCTACCAGTGTGTACCTCTATTCAGAATCATGCGGCATGGCTCGTAAATGGAATAATCAGTGACACGAGGGAACATGGAATACGCTGTTGTCCCGGTTCTCCCTCTCCTCCTGCTTTACTCGTCGCTTCTTCCTCTTTCCACCGATACCGTTGTGTCCGTCATCGCCCCTCTATGGAAACCATCCCCCTCGGTAGTTGCGGTGATGAATAATCCTCAGATCCACGGCGAGACGGCAAGTTGCGAGGTTAACAAGTGAAAACGTCAACGAAGGATGCGACAAGAACGGGTACTCGAGAGACGCCACATCGTTTTCCTCCTTTTCCTTGTTTTCCTCGTTTTATTACGGCTCAACGGTGACGAAATTCAATTCCGTCACGGACCAACCTGGCCCGTCGTCGAGCATTCTTCGACCTAACCAAAGGTCCAACTGAATGAACCATTCCACCGAGACGCGTTTTAGCCACCAACTCTCTCGCTGAATTCCATTGTAATCCGCGGTTTCAGAACCCGATATTGTCTCACGTTGGATTGCTTTTCTTTCGCATCGCGGTGAAACCGTCTGGAAAACTCGTTCCAAGGACTTTTCGCGGCTCGTTTATTTAGTGGGGGCATTGTTACCACGATGAGCTACGATACGCGATAACAATTCCACGTAAGATGTTGGAAGAGAATGCCACTTTGCGAATTTTCGTTTTTAATTTAAAATCACCCCTTAATCTTCCAATAATCGTCTACAACTGGGAATATTCTCGCGTGGCTATTTCGAAAGTCGATTTCGTGCAATTACACGCGCTATTAGTAACTTCCCAATATACGATTACACCCGATTGCTCGCGCGTACCTCGTCGAATCGATTTCGAGCGCGCTTTAAAAATGCTTCTTCCCCCTTAATCCATTCCCGACACGTATCAGGGTGGCGATGATCTTCGAAAGAGATCCCTATTAAGGATTCGAGGTCTCATCGAAGCTGGTGGCAGCAATTCTTGGAAAATGGAAACGCGAAATTTCTCGCGACTTATCGACAGACGATATAGTTTGATTGGCGAACGAAACGGTGAAATATGAAAAGAAGAAGCCGAGGTTGGAAAAGGGGCGAAGGAGACGGAACGGTAACGAAGGATGTAGGAGAAGGGACGACCCTGAAGGAGGGGTTGAACCGATGGTACTTCCAGACGTAAATTGCAAATGTTCCGGCGAATCGGATAATCGGATAATCAGCCAGACTGTTCTGTCTCCGTTTGCCGTTTCCAATATCTGTTATCCTCGAGACATCGACCTGTGGATCAACGACAAGTTATTGTCGGAATAAAAATATTCCCTGTGCTACGCATGCAATTTATAGCGTTTTATTGTCCCGACAGAAAGGGTTGCCTTTTTCTCGTCGTTCATTATTTTCCCTTCTTTTTCTGCTTTCTTTCAACGAAGCATTGTTATTCTACGGCTAGACGAACGATAACTTTTCCCATCGATACTCGATACGATTATTTTAACCGACCACGAAACGAATCACCTTTTTTTTTTATCAATTTTTCGTCAGGAATTTCAAACGATCCGTTCATCGATCGGATCCAAAGCGTTCGGAAAATGTAAACCAATTACGTGAACTCGTATAGGATATATAATCAATCGTTCTTTCTTGATCCTGCCACGAACACAGTACCATCATCGAATGGATATGTCACCATAGTTCGACTCGTTCAATAACATAAGCCGCAAACCGCACGCCACAAACCGACTACTGCAAGTCTATATACTAACTGAGCTTACAACAAGATGGCTGATTGGTTGCTTCTCTCTGTACTTAAATTCAATTTTCGTTTGTCTCGATCAAATCAGTCGCCCAGTACGTATCTTTGAAATAAGACTGCGGAATACAATGCGTTCATCCGTAAATAGGAAGTCGTTGTTCCAATATGTCGCCGAGGAGTCCTGGAAACATTCCGAAGGCTCTTCGAAACGACAAATGAGCAGCATCGTCTTTTCTGTAAACTCCGTCGTTTATTGTCCTCGTTAAAGTCCATTGAAACGGATGCCCGTGTAAATTATACATACAGAGTCGAGGCGTTATGAGCGAACGTGACGCGAGCCGACGTGGTGAAATCGAACTGCACTGATAACTGCTTGCTATTAGCGATAACAACTTCGTGCCGGACGAATCGTTTTGCATCGCGAAACTGTCCGTAACTGGCAACCGCACAGTTCTAGATAAACTTCTGTCCGTCAGTCTGTAGTCAGCAAACTTCTCGTACAAGCAGTTCCTCGTACTCTCGTGCTTGCGCTGCTTCTTTGTATACTTTTCATCAAAGTGTTGTAGTCTTTAGTTGAAACAAGAAAAAAGTTTATTCAAAGTATATTCAAAAGTAGCAATAGGAACGTTCGTTTCGAGGAATCAGACGTTGTATCCTGGATGTTATCGGTAACCCAGTTGAGACGTTTCCGTTGAAACATATAATATACTTTATTTGATAGGTAGTCGAGTTATTTTTGACAATGTACGCATTCCCGCATTCTATACTTTGGCTGTAACAGCGATACCGGTACGTTCGAGGGTACCATCTGCAAAAGTTTCCGCTGAGAAAAGTGCCATCGTCGCGCTTAACAGCTCTGCAAGTTCTCAGCTTTCTTTTTTAGAAACAATCGATTCTTCTCGGAGAAATTTAAAACAATATTTCCACAGTCAACGACGGAGGGAATAAAAAGAAGAACTCGATGAGCTCAGTTTCAACGCGTGTATATCGCTTTCAACCGCGAATTATTTTAATTTCACCGCGATACCTTTACGTAACTGCACCTAAAGAAAATGCCATTCACAGCTGGTAGAATTTTCGGCAGTTACAGCGACCCTGTACATTCATCCTGCGTCACGGTATGCAAATAATTACGGCTGCTACATTTGTTACAGCCTGTCGTAAATTTAAGCGTAGAGTCGCTGTCTTTGGAATATGACAAGGGTTTGACTACGCGGGTCTCAAAGGACAGGCTGTAACGTCGTGCAGCCAGAAGTGCTCTTGAGACCGTGGTTACAACTGGTAACTATGGCTATGCTAAGCGGCACGATGTTGCGGGAACAAACATAATCGATAATCGAAGCAGTCTTTTCGATCGAGCCGACGTACGAAGTCCTGAAAATGTCTTTTCTCGTGGTCGTAGTAGCGAAAAACAGCAAGGGTAGACGTTTTAGACAGCTTTGTGGATTCACGAGATCCTCTTCATTGTAACAAGTGTAACTCCTTTATAAATATTTAACCAGATATCTGCAGAGAGCAAGGAAGGAATAATCGGTCCGTTTGGTCGCATTATTATTCGCTTTTAATAAGCCGCATTTCACCCTGGCTTTGACCGTTTAAATCAGAGTCGAGAGAGTAGCTAGTTCGCTTTCTTATATTCGTACGAAACTCGCTACGGAACTTCCCATCTGGCACGTAAGCTATCACGATCTCGAGTTTCTAATTACTGGATGCTGTTCCGGAGTACTATTCTAACTTGCGATTACACTAACGTAATAATCGTTTAAAAGCACTATACCGTGCGAATAAAGCTGTCCGCGTTAATGAACTCGCGCTAGAGTCGCGTTGATCCAGAGGCAAGGTAGTTTTATTTTTCTCCTTTACCAGTGGCCCTGGTGTAAATCTTTTGCTCGAGCGATTTCAAATTGGAAAGTTAATGTAACGTTGCCTTTTTACACGCGTCCCTTTCGTTTCATTTGAAAGACACTTGACAAACGAAGCTGTCAGTCTTCTGTTCGTTTCAGGGGGGCAACCTCGTAAGGGGAAGTCAGGGTAGTTGGAGTCTGATAATTAATTACCGTCCCAACGATCGCATTTACGTAGCTGCCTACCTGAAAGCGTCATTAGTGCTACCAGCAGTCTGAGAATTCCTGTTTGTCAACCGGATGTCTCGATGCCACGTCGTGTAACGTTTCGTTATTATCGTGGAATATACAAGCTTGCGGCCTCGTCAATCGACGGAAAGGACGTTCTCGGTCGTTCGCGTTTTTACCTGTGTTCCATTCCTGTTTTTAATGCCTTTGTCTCCCCTACCTGCACCCCCGCTTTTTCCGTCCTTCTTTGTCCCCACGGTTTTCCCTATCCACCGTTCACGGCCGACCAACGCTCACCACCCTTTTGCATTTCTTCCGTACGCTTTGCTGTCTCAACCGTGCGACTTCGCTTTTCTTCCTTCTCTCTTTCCTTCCATTTTTTCGCCTTTCATTCGGCCTTCTTCAGACAATGAAAAGCCCTCGCTCAGAGGTAAACGGGAAACGATAGGGAATTCCACGACGATAATTGTTGGAGATTTCGCTTTTATCGCGGTTAGAAGTAGATCTGGACGCGGTTGAATTTTAATCTCGAGCCTCTCTGCTAGACGCTTTTTTCCTTCTTTTTAGTTTTTTTATTTTTTTTTAAAGAAAGATTTGCCCTCGCGTTGCCATCTTTGTTTGCTTTTGATGATCGGTATAACGAACTCTGTTGTTTGCTCGATCGAGTTCTGCACTCTTTCAAAGCCCGCAAAGCTTCGGAACATTTTATGAAAAAATATTGAAATCAAATGGTAATATACATTTATTCGACGATGATTTTATACCTTTAGTCACGAACTGTGTACGCGATAGAGACATTTAGCTATCGAATATTGCGAATTTGTAATTGCAGTATCGGTAGGCCGTGCACGAACCGGTAGGCATAGCTTTCCTCTAATTATCATGGATTTCGGTTCTGCTTGCTAAATTAATTTCCGCGCGAATTCATTCCAATTTTACGTTCTCCAATTAATATTCCACGGGATAATAAAACTCGACGGCGGGAAATACGTACGAAATGAACGCATTCCAGGCATTAACGTGAGCATTTATCACCTGATTTTCAACTTGTAACGATCGTTCCGGATAATATGGAAACTATTCAACGATTTTTCTAGAGGGGATCTCTGTTTGTAATAGACGGTAAGAAGTAATCTCGAGTATATACGATTACAGTTTCGCACGTTTTCCCGATGCAAATTATTCGACGCGATATAGGGAGATGGTAAATGGAGGATCGTTGTAAACGTCTCATTCGGATTTGCGAGATTAATACAACAGCTCGTACGTGTATGCGTCGCGTACACGAACGTGATACGTGCAATGCTTTGTATACCACAAAGTATTAAAAGTTCCCTGTCTGCTTTGCATTCACGTACCTATGCTCTCCGCGTTAAGAACGCTTTTAATGTTTCGAGTTGTATTAATCGCGACCATTTCCCGTTTTCGTGCGACGCGTGCAAATGCGAGTACTGAAATTTCCCGTCAACCATCCCCGCGTCGATATTTGATCGCGATACATCGCGACTATCAAGCGTGTCGAAGGTTTTACGGAACGTTTTATGGGCAGCATTCGAGGCGGATGTCTCTCGAGAATTTCAAGGATCATCGTGGACTGTTTACGCCTTCGATGATACCGAAATTCAAATCGAATCGCTTTATGCTTTTCTAAAAGCCATGCACCAAGTTCGGGATAATAAACTCGGGACAAAGAACATCGTTTATTGCGTCAACGTTACCCATTGATCGCGGGGTGGTTTCATGAACAACAACAGCGATCCTCGTGTCGCCAAGTTTTGGCGGGCACACCTAAAACGCACTCGAAAACAAAACGGGTCGGGTCATCGAGTTCGTACAATGTTACCTCTATTGGCCAGTAATTATTAAGAAAAGTTTCAGCCCTAGTTAGGTGCGAGGGTCGGCTGCACGAGATGCAGGACCGTAAAGGGGTGACTGGTGTGTCTGGAGAGAATGCGCAAGGGTGAAATTTCGCGCGTGCCCGCTTTTATATAGCCTCGCGCTTGCCAGATGCCGAAGACAGAAATTAACTTTTGTTACGTGGTTGCACACGTGAAATTTCCCATAACGCCACCAAGCAAAGCTTCTCCCTCGGGCAAACCTTCCGTTCCGTCCTTCTCGTCCAACGACCTACGATATTTCTCGACCAAACACAGCAAGGCGCAACAAACATCACGTTTTCGTTTTGCAACCCGACGAAACGATTTTACAGAAGAATACGAGGTTATGGTATTGAAAATATTCCTGCTAGTTGGACACGGTATGTAGTTATCAGAGAGAAAGAGTATTTGAAACATTCTTCTTGGAAATAAGTTCAGAGGTCAGTTTGATTTACAGGGGACGTTCAGATTTTAATAAAACTTTTATTGTTTTTTTTTTTTTTTATTGGCGATCATCAATATCCGGAGGGTAGAAACATTCCTTCACAGCTGGGGTTTTCAATCATATTCGAGAGAAATATTTTGGAAAACATTTGTTATGGAGGAAAAATTTAAATCCCTTTTCACAAAAATTTATATTAAACCAGTACTAATAACACAGATATATTGGAATTCTTTATTCCACCTTTGTAACATATATTTGATCGTTTACGATAAAGTTGACCTAAATAATACATATTTTCGGAATGTATTCATTTTACTTTCACTCGATTGCTCCACTCGGAATTTTACCAAACAATCGATGTTGGACCGAAACAAAAGTACCTTACTTTTAAAGTACTTGAAATTGGAGTAGTCCCCAAATTCGAACCGTTTGTATTGTTAAAATTCCTTCGTTCGATCGATTGTCGATGCGATTCATAGCGCGAAAGGATGTTATTGTTCAGTGGAAAATAATCTTAGGGGTAGCATTTGACGGTGAGGATTCTTTCTTTTCGAAAAGCACGCGAAGCCCGACTATCTGGCCGATAATTATCGGTCGGCTCGCCTTTCGTTTCACCCCTTGACATCCTTTTCTGGGGTGAAGCGATGGCGCGAGATTGGAGTCAGGACAAAACAGGTCTGTACGTAGTCGTTGGAGGGACAGAGCTGGAAAGCGTTGGTAGTGGTTGAGATGGAATAGGGGGTGGGAGCAGTGCAGAGGGGCGGAATTTCGCGCGTGCTCCGCTTCAACCCCCTCGATTGCCGCCACCGGTGGTGCTGCTGCTGGTGCTGCTGCTGCTGCTGCTGCTGCTGGATGCTGAGGGTAGCTGGACCGCGCGCGTGAGGTGTCAGTTCTGCGCGCGACCTCTCCCCCGAACGTGTCAACCTACTCGCGACCTACTCCAAGGTGTTTGCCGAAGTCTCGTGCAACTGACGTGTCTCTCCTCTCGCGTTACTTTTTCTTATTCTCTCTCTCGCTATCTGTCTCCGTTTTCGCTTCTTTTGTCTGTTGTTTCAAAGAGGAGCACCTAAGTGAAACGGTCGGTTTCTTTTCGAAAGGAAGAACCGGAAGTCCATCTGGCACGTGACACGCTTCAGCAGCATTATCATGTTCGTCGGGATGTCCAGAGGCAACAATGTACGTGAACACGTTTCTATTGCGACCACGCGAATTATTGCATTCTTCTATATGGTTGTCTTGAAATTTTTCATAACTTTTTTATTTCTGTTCTTCGACCACGACGAAAGAGTGGATTCGGGGTTCGTTTTCCTTTTGCCGGATATCGGATCAATCCCTCTCGAACGAACGTTTTCCATAAAACGTAAACGTTTACTAATGACGCACGCAGACAACGAAGCGCATTCGAGCCGGTTGGAATTTCGCTCGTTTATCTTGGTTCCAGCTCGTGGAGTTTCGCGAACGAAGCGCGCGTTATCAACGCCACGTAAACGGCCGTGATAACCGATTCGCGGTTCGTGTATACGAGTCACGGTTCACCTGCGTCCGACAATACGAAATCGTTGTATCGTGATCTCTCGACGAGCAACGGGCATCCTGCGTTTTTCTACGGAAGTTACCCGTTCGATCGTGATCGATCGGCCGGCTAGCGATCGTTTCAATTTACCATCCCTCTCGCTTTTTTCCAACGCGATCTAATATGTTCATTTTTTCCCTCCCGGTTAAGTTTGAACGTTGAAATATCACCGCTCGGTCGCGTTTACTCGGCATCTCGTATCGGCGATGCATCATTGTCGCATTCCATCTATTTTCGTCGGAACGCTGAAATTCTTGTAAAGAATGGAGAATGTTCGTAGGCAGATGCGAAAGGTATATATCGTCGAAGCTAGTTCCTCAGGTGGCGATAATTCATCAGGGTCGAGTAACTTGGCGGCTCTCGGATGATTAATTAACGTCAGACTCAGTAGCCTCTGGCGTGAGGATCGTTTTTCTTTTCTCTAATAGTCAAAAATGCTTCTCTTGACGATTCTCATAGCATTATAAGACCTTTTTTCTTTCACCTTCCTGGAGTTTTCTACTAAGTCACGCTTTAAATCCTGTCGTTTACCTAGTCGTTTCTCTTCCAAGCATTTTCATCGAAGAAAATTTCTGTCCGCCTCGCGTTTTTATAATTTATTTCTTCGCTCGCGCAAAATGTGCTTTATTGTTTGCATAGTTGACTGATATCGTCGTTTATTTCAAGTTTTTTAATTCACTGAATATTTTCACCGTGTACACCGGAGGAGAACGAGTGAAAACATACTAGAACGTGATCCTCGGAAGGGAATCAATTTCCTTCGAGCCTGTGAGTTTCTGTGAATCGAATTTCCTCCGTATTTCGTTACACTCGTTTTAACCCCGCCAACTTCGAACCGATAAATCGTCACTGTCGTAAGTGAAACGTTCTGTCGCAGAAGCATCGAGAAGTTGTAAAACACTTGGCGAATGATAATAGAAGTGACGTGTCGTAACGATACGCGATGATGATCGTTAATTTCGTCACTCTTCACTCGACTCTGAACACGCTTTCCGATAACCAAACCGTTTCGATTGTTTGCTCGCGTTCTGCAAGCGTGCAATTATGTAAATGAAGGGTAAGAGCTACGCGGGTATTAATGACGTGAACGGTAGAATAGTTACACGTGTAAAATTCACGATTAACCGGACTAATAAAGTTACCATTACCATCTCGAAGAAAATGTTGACGGATTTTCTTGCGAATTTCTTTCGCAAAAATTCAACAGTTTGCTTTAATACAACGTGCAACGAATTTACAGTACCTATATTCCGATATAGCAGTCTGAAGGGAGCTCTCAGGAAGGTTACTTAAATTAATTTTCTCGTCGAAAAGCGTTTCCCTCCGGAGATAATTCCACGTCACGTCCCACGAACAGTCGTCCAGTTAAGTGTCCTTAATTGAAAACGCGTAAATCCTGAAACGGGCGCGAACGACACCTAATCCTATTCCGGCTGATCCTCGTAGACAAGCGTGGGCAATTTTCTTTTAATCGAAACCCGTCCCAGTGGTATACCCATCGGTAGATGCATTTAAACGAAGAAAGCGAGAAATGAGCGAGACGAGTCGAGCGAGAAAAGAATTTCACCCTCTTATTCGTCGACTTATAAGAAGCGACAGTCTTCTTTTCAGTGTTAAATCCTCGTTCGACCCTCCTATTTATTTCCACTCAATTTCGTCGGGAACGTTTCGTTAGAATCTTAACTGGATGATTCGCGATTTTCATTACGTCAGCATCATTCGAACGACTATCACCGATACCGCGATATCCAAGGGAAGGAGGCGCAACGATTCTTTTGAGAAATTTTCCTTTTCAAATGCTCGTAAAAGTTCATTAAAAGAGACAATGCATTTTTCTCTCTCGGTCCTTCATTTTTTGTATCTTTATCTACAGAATAAATCCACGCACCCTATACAACCAGACGTCCGATCTGTTCGATAGTCATTAATATTCTCATCGATCCTCCGTTGACCCATTATTCCTGCGACTCTTATCAGCCAGTGGTCGCTCGAAAGTGTCTCGTCGTCGTCAGACAATCGCGGCAACGTAATTACTAGGGGCCACGGGTTAATTAATCGTCTGATTGCGACGTCAAACAACGGGGCTCGAATTCGCGATGAATTCGGGCAACAGTTGCAAAACGAAAGAGACAAAAGGGAAAGAAAATAAAAAAAAGAGGAAAGTGCGAGCGGTAGTAGATGCGAATAAAAGCTTTCGATGGGGACGATCAATGTTACATTCGAGGGGCGAGACTCTCTTAAAACGTCGTGCGTCGAGTGAATCGCTAGTAAAATGTAGGTCGAGCGAAATTACATGTCACTTCTTATTACTCCCGTCGAACGAACCTCGGTGTACATGAAGCTTTATACATGCACGCTCAGTAACTAACTCGTCGAAGCGGCGCGGCGAGGCAAAGATCGAAATAAATAGCCGTCGAGCGTAGCAGTTTCCGAAGCTCCATTTCAATCGCGAAATTGACGCGCAAATCACTTTTCGACGTTCGATACGCAAATTCGAATTATGAACGTTCCTCCGTTAGATCGCATCGCCGTACTTTTCACCTTCTTTCTCCTTTTTTCTCCCGCCATTTTAACGCTGATGCAAGAAACGATTCGCGATACGACAAGGCGTTCTACTATTTCACGCATCGATCCAACGATTTACCACGAACGATCCTATTCGCCGCAACGAATCGCGCAATGTTTGCACCGTTCCAGCACCGCAAATATTTCATACGCCCCAGTAGAATTATTGTTTACCGTGGATCAATATTTTCGCGTAACAGCTTAAACAGTTTCCTGGTTAATCATTATATTTGTACGCGTTAACGCGATGAAACGTTAACGAGTTATTGGAACGTGCATTTGCGATGCATGTGCGATCACCCGGCTGTGATGAGTATTTTTTATCAAATAAATGATAGGAATTTACTTTTTTATTTAGTACATTTTCTTAATTAAATTTCAACCAACACACGTTTCTTACCCTCAGACATTTGATCTTACCAATGCAATTCAAGACACTTCGTTTTCACCGAAAACTTCATTAACATTAATTAGATTATTCGTGAGAAACCCTCGCAGCCACAATTTCGAGTGCACTTTCACGCTCTGAAAATTCGTAACAGATTTGCTCTCTGTACGTCAGAGTAATTTAAGGACGAGTATTCAAAGTAGCTTTCCAAATGATGCGGACAGTGATTAAAGAGCTCCTTCGAATATCAGACGCAGATCATCGGTTTAATCTCGCTTGCAGTACGCTTAATCCTTCTATCTTCGTCGTGAACTGTAATCTCGACGGTCAAGCGAGTGCAAGTTGCAGTAAACCGGGCGAAGTCGTAAAATAAACACGCGAAGGGAAAGAACGGACTTCTCCGGTGGTCGTAAATCGGTGCCAGCTCGAAACTCCCCTCGTCGTTTTGTTAACTTTCGCCGAAACTATTTCTACCGACGCGGACAGACGCGACGCTTGAAAAGTGGCGAACCATCGTGCGATGGCTGGTGGTGGTGGTTCGAAGAGTTAAAGGACATTACATAGTACGCTCAACAAAAGTTTTCCGTGCGGTATGCAGAGTGGACACTGCTCAATTCCTGCTTGGTCCTTGAAATTTACATCCGTCTCGTAGGAATATATATACGTACACACCGCTATTTTCCGTTTTCCCCCCTTAACCTTTCCGCTTCCACCCGTTGCTCACGTATTTTCCTGCCTTGGAGAATAGCAGGTGAGTTTACTCGGACCAACTTACGCCATTTGCCATTGCTCTCTCTATCTCTCTCTCTTTCGGTATGTCCGTTTGGTCCCGAGTATAGTCGTTCTTTAGTCTGGAAAGTTGCTGGCCATCTCGAAAGTAAGCCTGCAAAACAACCGGCCCCTACCAAGTACACGTGCGTATAATCGACCTCTCCTCTTCAAGTCTGTTTTCCTTTTGTCGGGGGAGGGAGGAAAAAAGTCGCTGAAACCTGCCGAAAAGTTGGAACGATCTTCGACGCGGATAGTAAACATCCACGTTGCTAGCTGTTCGTTCTTGTTTGCTCTGACGATAAGGTCAGAGCTCGTTATCGTCGCCTGTATTTAATTAAAAAGGAACCGTGTTTCGATTCAACTGTGACCGCAATTTGCATCGAAAGTAACGAAAAGAAACTCTTGGTTCATCGAGCTCTGGTACACGGCTAATTTGAATAGAGAATTTCATTTGAGAGATGGTTATCATAGAAATTGGTAGATACTTATATTTCTGGTATCTGCAGCGTTCGCGTAGCGTGTTAGAGCGAGAAGAATTTTTCGGCTTTGGCATTGCACTCGAGCTTCGAGATGCTGACCGAACAGGACGAACGATGTCTTCGAGGATCGAGCGGGAGACAGAAGGGTGGAGTGGCGACGGCAACGTCAGAAATACTTCTGAAAATCGCGATGAAATTTCGTCTTATCTGAGCAGCGGATAAGGGCGAAAAAGGGGGGGGCAAGGGTAGCGGCGGCTGCTGAAGCGGGAGTTCGCATTCCTCGGTATGCCTGGCATAACCGTCTTCGTTCTACGCAAAATTAACGAAGTTATTCAAGGAGATAGGGTAAAAGTTTCGTAACGGTTCGCCACGGAGTTTTGTAATTTGCGTTATTGTCGAACACGCCCGAGAAGTCGAAAAACCGAGATAGAAGAGTGCACAACTGTCGAGTCGACGAGAGATTGGTCGAAACGAACCACTCTGTCCGTTTTTCTGTTACGGTGCATGCTCGTGATCGATTCGAAACGTCGATCGGTCGGAAATTCTTCGTACGAGCGGTTGCTCCGGGCGTTGCTTCGTCGAACACGTTCGAAACGAACGACACCGATGTCTCAGCTACTTTGACACGCTCACTGTCTGGAAATTCATCCAAGTTTCCGAAGCGGGAATCTCTTTCCTCGACGTTTCATGCCGTTTAGCCGCATAATGGACCGCGTTCGTGGCACGCGTCCTCCTTCAAACCATACATAACGTTACCGTAACACGTTCGAAGGGGTTCGGCCTCTTCAAACAGTACAATTAAGTACGAAAACTTGTTTACGGATTCTGCGAATCGCGAGCCAAAGTAGTCTCGAATTAATCTATTAAACAACGAAACAGCATTGGTTCGTTGACCGTTCGAATCGAGCGAAGCTTTTCTAATTACACATTCAACATCGCGGCAGGTCGAGTGCAGTCAAGCTGTGTTTATTTAAGCTCCGTTTGTCGGAGTGAAAGTTTATCGAAAGCTCGGTTAACCGGATCCACTATTAAGCTTTGATTGTTATTATTATTTAGTACATGGTAATACGAAATAATTAAATTTCATGCTCGAATTGGAGCAAGAAATTACAGTAATTGAACGGATTATTACGATCCCTTTGAAATCTCCACGATCGATATTGAAACTAAAATCGTCCCATCCCTCTTGGTGTTCAAATAATTAGAGTTCCATGTGATTGTACGTCATAAATCGCATCGCAACGACACTGTACGGGACGTTAGGTTGCGTGGTAATCGATAAGCCGGGCAAACAATATCGGAAAGCCATGAGAACGTACGAAGTTTCCATCATCAGCTTGTACAACACGTGCACGATACGCTCGCAATTAAACTCGCTATAGAGTAAGATGGCAGCCAGGGTTTAGCGTAACGTGGCACGGTCTCATAGTACCGGCTCGGCGTCCTTAGAGCGACATACCGCGTCGGTAATATAGCATAGCACCGTGGCATAATGCAGTAATAATAAACTCGTATTAGACGTCGTTCTACGGTCTAGCTCTCTAGAGTATACGCATCCGCGATATAGCATTATCGGCTTTCTGGCCATAGGTCCGCTATATCGTATTCTATCCGTTAAGCCGTACGCTTTCCTCGCGCGCAGGCCCTCATTATCTCAACACAATGAATGCTGCCGGCCGTCCGGTATTGGCATTTGCGGGAATTCCAATAGAATTTAATTGGAGAAGATTGAGCAGATGTACGTGGCCGTGTGCATACGTGTGAGCACGTACGAGCACACACCAACTATACCGTGCACGGTTCTCGAGTTAAAAACAACCGATTGCCTGGCTGTTTGCCGCGCTCATTGTCCATTCATCCCTCGCTATTTCTCTCGCGTTTGCCGTCGTTAATAGGCAAGGTTATGGTCATTTCGCTGCGAGACCAGCAGTTTTAGCCAGACTCCGTGAACGAGCCACGTCAACACCCGGAGTTCCCGAATACACACCGCTCGAAGCATTAGCCAGAGCAGTTTAACTTTGCTAATCGCGCCAGAACTACTGCCTTCCGTGCGCCGCTGCTGGCATCGACTCTTCCCCGTTGTGTTTCCATTTGCAACTGGCTGCACAGGAAACCAGGTTAGCCGAACTCTGCCAGCCAAATTGCTTCCTCCCTCGTCTTCGTTACGAACCGTCAACACGATTGTTTCTTCGACAAGAATTTATATCTGTGCCGAACAGAAGGATCTATTCCATTGGTGTGGATTCGATCGGCACCAGTTCGCGAAATCTATGGAGATGTTTCGTGGAGGGCGAAATACGGATCAAACCGTGTATGTACGCACATTGTCTTCCTTCCTTTCGCCACACCTCCGGGGGATACAACGTTTACGGGGACAATACCGATTTTCTCGCCGGAGGATGGCCATTGTTCCGCTGCTTGGTTTTCAATGGGTGAAAATTTCACGCGTTGGGGAACAAAACGATGTAACTGGCTTCGAATTCGAATCGTTCGGTTAAGACGACGTTTTCCAGTTGCTTTGTTCTCTAACGAAATTTCGATGTAATTGATGAAATTACGGAAGATCGTAATTTGGAACGGTTCTTGGTCCAATAAACAAGCAGAATCGCATTCATAGAGAACGTTCCGTTGGTGTTTACATTCCTCTTAGCCGATTTATAGTCGGCGTTCGAAGTTCGGTGTTCGCAGAAACAAAAATGGCTTAATCCACGATGTACCGGTTCCGCGACGGGCCATTTGCAATTGAGATGGAAACGAACGAATATGCAATTCCTCCGCCATATCCTTCCGACAAGGGAATAAAATAATGGAAACGGATCGGTCTGCCTTTGTCAGGTTCGGTTTTCGTTGGCGTTCGAGCTTTTTCAAACCGGTCAATTCTGTATTTACGTTGGTACAGATTTACAGGGCCCTTTTTACATTAATTGCATAGAGGCGGGACGCACAATCAGTTTCAGGAATTTAATTTGTTTTCAATTTGCCCGCCGGACGCGAGGCAAATAAAGGACTAGCCAGTGGAACGAGAACACATGCTCGTCTCGCATTTAACTCGAGCAAAGTATAGACGTGTTTGCGTGTAATCGTTCGCATTGCATTGTACCGCCTCGACGGGTTAAAAGTGTTCCCTGTAACATGTATCGGGCCACGGTTTTGGCCGGTGGCACCGATCGATATATCGGAATGGATATAACGCGGCCCATACTTCACTTCGGTTATAACGTAATCCTTTAATTCGCGCCAATATAAATTAGAATAAGCTTCGGCCTGTCCGACGGATATTCCAGCTCCTCTGAAAATTTTCAACGAACCCCGTGCATCGTGCTCGAGTATTCTGTCACGGCTGCGAATTATGATTGGTTACTCTTCGGAGTGTACAGTGTGTAAAATGCATTGAACCCGAGCAAAGATAAACCGGTGAACGCTGACGCAGCTATGATATAAAGTTTAATAAATTCATCGTCGATCGTCAGGAGGTCGAGGAAACGTTTTGCATTTTCTAGCGCGATAGATTAACATTCGAACAACTGAAGCTGAAAAGAAAAAAAATGACAGATTCGAAATTGCTATGCATTTATTATCAGCTATCGTCACAAAAGATGATTACGAAGTTTAAAAAAAAACCCCCAAAAAAACGAGCGAGGTGTTTCGCGCGCCAACATCAAGCTCGTAAATAACTTTTGAGCCTTTTAAGTGGATTTTCATTTCCCTCGTAGACCTTCGCGCCACTCGACAGTTATAACGGGTACGCGAGCGGAATGAGCTTGGTCCTTTTCGTAGTAGCACGGGTTCGAGGATCCTCCGTGCAGAGTGTTCCGATAATTGTAAATTACGAGACGGTCCAGTCGCTTAGAGGAACGCGTCTTTTCGTTCTCCACGAACGTATAGGGAAATCGTTCAATACGCTCGATAATAAATTTCTCTGGACGTAAAATCCTGCAGTAGAAGGCATTTTTTTTATTTCTCTTTTATTTTTTTCGAAATATGATCTATCACGTGCGTGAACTGGCGAACAAAAAGAGCAGTAAATAACTCATTTCGCTTTTGACGTTTCATTCTTTCGCGCAGGCACGTATCGACGCGGCCCGATCTTTCATGCAATATTCAAACACAGCGTCGAAACACGATTTATCTCGGCAAGGAACGACGGAAAATTATTTTTCCTGAATGCAAGGTCCTCCGCGTGAAACGACTCGGTTGGTTATCGATTTAAACGTTTTACTACCTTCATAATCCGTCGTGGTTTCAAAGAGAAACCGAAAGAATGGAGGAGAGAAAGAGAGAGAGAGTTGAAAGTGGATGATCCTCTTCGCGTGCATAAACCACCTTAATGCACCTACCACGCGAGTACATCATCATTCCCTGCAAATGACATGCCGTCCGTTCATTTTTCTTTTATCCACATTTTGTCCATTGTAACCGCGCAACAAAGGTGTCGTAACGATTTAATAGAAAGGATCCTCGCATCTTCTTTCGGCCACAGCTTCTCCTCTCGTCACGAGTCATCTTCCACGCTCGATCCTATCATTTGACGCGTTTCATCGTCGTTTATTGTTGCCGTAACGATGCCGCGGGTAACAAAGAAAAACGAGCATTTCGAGTGTCTCGAACACGCTTAATATTCGATTGATCATTTACGCGGTTGTCATTATTAATCCGTCTGTACGTCGATGTTACTTTGACACGAAATACCTTTGAAATCGAGCACCGAATTACTTTTTCGCATCTAACGTTTACCATTAAATTCGAAAGTTCGAACCATGGGATTTCACGCGAATCGAAATAGCAGGAAATCTATAATCGATAAAATCGTCAGGTTGATTTTCAACAGTGTTTTAATGAACCATCAAAATTGATTATTGGACATAACGCTACACCGTGAATATACTACTACGGTTTCAATGAAAGCAGCATTTGAGTCGGGTTAAAAGACCTCATACCTCTTCGCGTACATAAACCGCCTTAATGCACCCTCGGTAGCAGGCCATTACACCACGTGCACCCCCTTCGCCTCTGCGCGCACCCTCTCGTCTTCTCGCTGACTTGCGCTACGCGTTCACACATTTATAGAGAGCGGCGAGCTCGCACACATTAGCCCGTCCATTGATACGGGCGAACGTACACGAGCGCGAACCATACCATCACTCTACCACCATTCAACTTCCCCTTAACGCATATTTACGCTGTATCGACCGGCTAGTGGGCGAAATTTACGCTACCAGCAGCGATACATTATTTCCTCGAACATTAGCGTACTGACATTATTACGTTCTCCGGGGATCGAGCGCGACTTCCGCTTTAATGGATCGCCGTGTTTCCGTACGAAACAGAATGAAATAAAAAAAAAAAGTCTTTCAATCGGCGTCCAGCGTTGAAACTATTTTCACATTTCTGTCTCGGCTAAAGTTTGTGGATACTTTTCTCGTTCGTGCCGTGTAACAGTACGAGTAAAAAATTACTTTTCCATTTGAACACCCTACTTTCTTGTACCTACTTTCTCTCTTCTGACCGACACTTTGAAAGCTCCGCCGGCATCGATAGTGACGGATAGTCTATAGAGGTCCTGTTCGTTCCTCGAATGGGTATACACGTCGATATATTTCATTCCTGACGGTGTATTTTTATCCATACCTTCGTCTGTAAATTTACCGCGAGATTGCGGCTCGGTTGTACCTGTGCTTTTCGGCTAGCAAGTGGCCTATTCTCGGCAACATATTCGACGGCATGCATATTCCACAATGCGAAAACTTGCAGCCATCGAATAAGCACGGTTGCATTGAAAAATTTTGTCATATACCTTGTACGAAGCTGGTGAAGATATTGCCCGTTCTTATTATTTCTTTGTCTAACGTTCCAAGCTGGCGTAGAAGAAATTTTCACCACCTGTACGATCAACATTTTCTTGTAACCTTTTTTCAACGATACAGAATTTCGTTTCCAGCTTTCGACCTATAAACGCTTCCGAAAGTTTCCCTCGTTTTTACGAGTTTCCTTAACGCAGACAAGAAATTCCGCCACGTTCGCGCGTGATTCGAAGAACGAAGCTAACGAGCTTACCTTCAGCTGATTGCCGTCGTTTCGAAAGCACCCTATTCGCGAGCTGCCAACGAGTAGCCGATTCGCTAAACTCCTGGCCGCTTTTACTCCTTAGATTCAAACACGAAATTATTCGCGGAAACAGAGAATCTTCCGTTTGTATTGCTTATCTCGTCGCGAGATTGGTAAGTCGTTCGCTTCAGTCGCATGGCAATTGAATCTCTTGGCCGATTATATTCGCGCCCACGCAGCTCGCCAAGGGATTTGAACTTTTACTTGAAAACTTCGTCGCACCACCCCGCTGCGAATAAACGAGCAGCTCGCGATAAATATTTTCTCGCGACGGCGAGTCGGGACGGGTTAATATTCCTTCAGTTTTCCTTATTACGCCGGGGACATTGTTACTGCGATGCAGCTACTTCGGAAAGTTCAGCAATGAATTAACTGGATGGATACTTACTTTCCAGTTACGCTATCGTTCGCCGTGCGACTGTTTAAGAGAAATACTTTTCCGCTTTCTCCTGATCGAAATCCTCTCGAATTTCTCGATAAAACGTTTTCCAGTAAAAATTTCCCAAGCCATTTTCATTTTCAAAATCAAATGGGCCGAATTCATATCCTCTTGAATCTCTGCCGGAACAATCTTCGTTTATACTACTTGGTTCTCTAATAATATCTAGTTCTAAAGGTTCCATACCGCTCGGAAACTTTCTCTGTTCTAATTGCCCATTCTTAAATGGTCCGACCAATGGTAGTTGCTATAAGAATCACGTAAAGTGACGTTTCGAGGATGCTCTACTAAAGTTCCTCTAACGTTCGTTATACTAACGAAAGCATACTGTTTACTCGGTCATCGTAATTAATAGTAAATAAATAATTACACGGGAAGAGACTTTGACCACTCTATACGATACTGTTACTTCTGCTTATAAATTCTGTTGCTATATTTTCTATGGAGAAGAAATAGACAATTTCACTATATACCCTGCAGCTTGCAAAACTGATATTCAAAGCGAAATGCAACGTTCCAGTGGATCCTATGGAGCTTGAAGTTACACATAGATATTTTCGCGTACAGATTTATTTTTATCTGAATTTCCTACTAGCCCGAAATTTAACGAGGATTTTACTTCATAAAAAGCGACAGGAGCTCGATTCGATAATGACGTTTATCGTATTACATTAATGTTCACTTTTTTGTCGTTTTTCTAGCGGATTTCATTATTAAAATGCAAAACAGTGGCTAGCAGAAGAGGGAAAAATCATTCTCTCATAGAGCGTGAATGTTCAAACACTCTGTCGACATAGAAGAGGTTCGGTTTATTATTTGCACAGGTGGATTGATAAAAACCGCAGTATCTTTGATATGGCGCTGATCGAGCAGAATTTTCACATTTTTCACAAAATTTCGTCTTGTGGTCGACCTCGCTGTATCGAGTTGGAGTTTACATTTTTGGTAACGTGTTTCGGGTCTGACCGTCGCGACGTCAAGACATCCCCGAGGGTACAATGAGGGTTCCGTATTTTCAGGATAGCCTGGCAACGGGACGATAAAGTGAAACGGTGCGGATTCTTCGTGAATGGCCCAGGGTCGGTTACTGCCGCCGCCATTCGGCCGGTCATCTCGCTCGCTGTAAAAATATCTTTAACCAGCACCGTAAACCGGACATTTTTTATAACCATTAGGTATGTGCGTATCGTCGCTTAAGTATGAAATTCGAAGGACTTCTAAGTGTCCTATGATAATAAAATGAGATTTTCATCGTTTAATTGAATTGAATTGAAAAAAATAACAGTGCGTCTGCTCGACCAGCTTAAAAGTGAATTAAGGTTTGATAAAGTGTACCGAGGCTTCATAGAAACGTAGATTACAGGTAGTACAAAAGCCTGCGTTGTGTAGGCAATGGCGCACGTTCCATGCGTAGAAGCATGCACGCTAGAGACTCGGCGAGTCGATTCACGTTCCGTAAACGAGCCATCACGCGCATTGCCGTCGCGTTCCAATACCTAAGTCATAATTTTAATGAAATTCCTGGCTGCATCGTAGTCTCCGAATTTCAATTCACTATAAATAACAGGTCACCCAGACGCCGTAGAAAATGCCTGGATCTCTGGTACACGGCAGCCCCGCAGCCGATATATTATTTTGCTCGGTCGGGGAAACGCGGTCAAACGCGGCGTGCACGACGGCGAAAGAACAGCGAAAAGAAAAAAAACTTAGTGAAAATGAGAATAACACGAAAGTATTTCAGAGAATGAAAATTCCCTAGTAGATAATGGGAATTTTTCACGGTAAAGAATTCTTTCATGTCTTGGGCGTAGTGTGCGGTACACCTTGCACGCGGTACCTTCGAATATGCATCGACAATTTTAATTAACCGATCGATCGCGTTCCCGATCATAATGAATAGAATTTTGTACGAGGCATGTGTGTACATACGCATTGGGTAGGAATCAACATCTCACACGAATAAATCGACACGGACGTGGCCGTTTTCCCATGGTGGGAGCATCGGTGCGCGTGATTAGCAGGCAGGAGTAATTTATTTATTAATCGTACGAGCCCGGCTCGATCGAGTAACTCGGCTTGTTTTGCGATTAATTTCATGGAACTGATGCGAGCGTGTTCGCGTAATGTAATTACCAGGGTGTGTATTTGATACGCCAGTGCGAGAACATTTTCTCCGGCTGGCTTTCACGTTAATTAATACCGGTTCGTTCGCGGTAACGTTACAAGATTTATAGCGCACCAGAGCCGCAGAAATTTCCCTGACGCGGACGCGAAACGCCGCGCCTGGGTTCAAGGACCTTAATGCATCGGTAGCGACGCGTTATTCCGACGAATGCGCCCGCTGAAATGCGGTTCCACCAGCTGGTCGCCGAAAGTTTGTATTACCTTCGAAGCAACGTTCCGGGATTTTAACAGTCAAGAAGAACGCCCGGTAATTTCAAGGGCACTCAGCTTCAACTACGCGACCGCACTTTTCTCTGCCGTCCGGTAATTGAATATGCGATATTACATCTCCGCGTACACACCCTCGGCGAATAATGAAATCACGTAGTTACTAACTCGCGTTACTCGACGACCTACCATTATCGCTATTTGGCGCTGTTCGAATCGGCTGTTCCGATTAATTGTTATTTATGGAACATTGGGCAAGGATATTCGGATCTAATTGGAATACGTATCTGTTCGAATATGGAGTTCGATAATGGTACGTGGTACGAACCGAAACTCTAGATATTGCCGAAAATAAGCATTGGCTTATGGTTAGAAACGCTACTCGCGATAATATCCTCTCAATCTGTCGACTTGTTACCTTCTCGATGGCGGCCGAAAAACTTTCCCTCTAGGGCCCACCCTCATTTGCACACACCGCACCCTGATATTTTAGCCTAAACCCAGTTCACGTACCTACACCCCAATATTACTATGATTGATCCATCACAATTTATTCCCCGGAAAATAGTAGCAAAATCTGTTTTTCGTTGATGAAAAAGTTTGTGTAAAGGAATTCGTTCATAAAGAAAACATTGTTTCGCGAGTAGATAGTGACGATTAATTCAGCTAGAGGATGAAGTCGACGTAGAGTAGAAGCAAAGAAAGCCGAAGAACAGGATCCTCGCAAGTTTGCGGGAGCAAGAACATAGCTGGGAAGTATAGTCGGTCGGTTGTAGGCAAGAGCTAAGGTGATGGAATGGCTGGTAGAAGAAAGGTGTCGGGCATGAGAGCGAGACACGGATGAATGAACGTTATAGAGTGGTGGAGGTGTTGCGCAAATAAGGAGTATGGGGTAGCGAGTTGCGAAGCAGAAGAATGCTCTTGACGTTGACAACGATGGAATGAAACTGTCGACGCGAAACACCATGGTCTCGGCACCTTTTCTGTCGTTACCCTCGTTGCGTTTGCTTCGTTTTTTTTTTTTTTTTTTTTTTTACCAAGCTAGCTGTATTAATTTCTTGCCTGAGGCAAACAGATGTACCCGTTGAAATTTTTCAAAACTTTTCCGAGATCGTCTCGACGCACTATCATTTATGAACGCTTATAACGTTCCGCTGGAACATTTATAAGGTTCTTTTAGAGCAGGAAAAAACAAACGGGCATACGTTTTAGAGGATACTCACTGTTAGTGCACCTGTGCCCCCTAAGTGGTGATAGATCTGGAAATAAAGTAAAAGATCTCTTGTATTGCCTTTAAACATATATTTAATTTTATTAAATCAGTAGAGTGGATTTACAATTGAGAATTGTAGGATATTTAACGCGATAGTGGACGTGTTAGAAAATTTAGATTCGCGTTAAAGAAGTGACATATAATATTTACTCCAGCCAGGAGGTCCTTTTGTTCTCTCTGGTTATGAATTCTGTATAAACAGGGGTTAGCTCGAGAGATATGTGCTTGTACCTGCACACTGTACTTGCGAGTGTACCTGCCTGCCCACTTATGTGTCGCCGCTTGAACTTTGAATATAGCGCGAGTACATTAAATTATAGTTCTCGCTCGACGCGAACGCGGTTACATGCGTACGTTATTCGTTTCCAGCTTTTCTAATTACAGCAACTCTTCAGTGATACGTGTCGTGCAGGAAACCGATCCTTTAAAAGCGTTTTATTTCACGAAATTGACGAGTGAGAAATCGTTTTAGATATTAGAAGAAATTTAGAAACTTTAATTAATTTTAGTTACGTTCGCTGTTGAACCGAACGAATTAATCGATGGCCAGCGATTAGAGTATAGGCAGAGAGTGATAAAGTACCGGCTTGGAAATGATTTTATTTTAATAAAGACTCGCTAAATTGCAAAGCACTTTGCTAAAACGGTTACGCCCAAGGAAATTGCTTTTAGCGCCACAATTACGTTCGTACGCCCGCCTTGGCCGTCGCGTCGAGAAGCAAGCGTGCAGCCGTTGCAAGATCCTGTACGGCTTCTTTTCACCTTCATCTTTTACGTCGATCACGTTTTATACGCCGTCACCTTTTACCCGTGGATTCTCGTTTTCGCGAGTTGCACTGATTTCCCTATCCGGTATACGTGCTCTACATCCCAGAGAAACGATACCGAGTAACTTGACAAATGCCACTTGAGAATTGCATTACGAAACAGGGAGAGATCGTTTCGAAACCTTCCACAGTCGTTCGATATTTGATTTGCGGAACAATAGAGGTAATTAATTTCTCGACGAAACGTTCGATCAACTATTTTCTTCAATTTTCTTTGAAAGTAGAGTCGAACAGAGTCGTCGTTTTCATGTTCCGTAATGGCCACTACGTTTCACGATCAGCAGTTTCTTCCTGACGGGAAAGTGGTGTGTCCATTCCCCTCCGTAAACTTAATTGTGAACGGTGGAACTGCTTCCTGGTTCCGTTTCATCGGCACTCGGATAAAGGCAATTTTGCCTTCCGCGAGAACAATGTTACGGTGGACCTTGATTCGACCCGACCGACGATATACTCTCCAGTCTGAACCAATCTTCGGACCGAGTCCAAGTCCTCTTCCATTTCCGCTCACCGCCAACCTTCTTTAATCTTTCGAACGTTTAAAGAACATCGTTTCACGCGATATCGATCAGCAAGATTCAGACGAATTGGCTGTGAAAATATCGCGACGAATGAATGGACCAGAGAGTGCTCTCCGGAAACGAAAAAGTTTGCGAGAAGAACTCGACTCTGTTGATCGTGCCAAAGCACGATAAAACGAACGAGAAAATTCGATTGTCCTCGTTTATTTTTTCGAGCAGACGCTTTTGTTTGCGTTGATCAAATTAGCACGTTTTTAATCGTGGAATCAGAGGGTTTCTTTCCCAGTCGTTTATCCAGTGTGACTCGAAAGAGGAATACGGGATAAACGAGAGGGAAGATGGAAGAGTTCGTAGGAAATGGAAGGACAGGAGGTTGCATATGACATTTGAATGTGGACGAGACCGGGTGGTAGATGGTTGAAACGAAGGTTGGAGGGTGTAGGTCGTCTCTGTCGGCTTAGGACGAGCGAGTGTAAGACTAGAATGAGGGGCAGACGTGACGGCGGGACCGTGAAGCGAATCAAACGATTTTACGCTCCAAATTCCCGCTCTTTGAATCAGCCAGCGTGGAGATGCTTGTAAGAAATGGCAAAAAGGACCAGTTATTTCGTTTCCCGCTGAAGTGGTTGTATTCGTTCCCGTATCGTATCGAGTCACTTGTTCTCCCCGCGATCAAAGATTACGGGTCAACGCGATGGGAAGCGAGGACGCGTGACATACGTCTCTTCTCGTGACTTTGAGCGAAGACAAATTTTATGTAGAAACGTCGCATCTTTCCTTGTATCACGAGGAAAGTTTCTTTCAAAAAGCTTTTTTTATGTTTGTCACGTTTGTATGTGAAACGCGCGCAGGGTGTTCGGAAAGCTTTCCCGAGTTGTGTTTCGTTTCGAAAGGTTTCGATAAAATTTTTATGATACGGATTAGAAATAATATTTTCTTTTTTTTTTAATTAATTAAATAAAGGTGAAATTATTTTCCTTTGCTACTATGCATTTTCAACACAAACTTTAAAAATTTCGTTAAACACGGTAAAATTTTTGCAATACGGATTCGAAATAATATTTTTTTTGGAAATTAATTACATAAATGTAGAATTATTCTCTTTTACTATTATACATTTTCAACACGAGCTTTAAAAATTTCGTTAAACAGGATAACATTTTTGCGTTGCGGATTCAAAATAATATATTTTTTGGAAATTAATTAAAATGTAAAATTATTCTCCTTTGCTACTATGCATTTTCAACGCGAATTTTAAGAATTTTGTTAAACAGAATTGGAGTTTATCGTTCCCCCGGTCTGACGACGTTATTTCTGGTATATTCTATCACGGGGTTAGGTAGAGCGCGAGCGGCCGTTAATGTGCAAAATCGTATTTGCAATAGTAAAATACAGTTAAGCAAACACAGCTGTGCTGTGTTGCGTTCTCTCGGCGTAGTTTAATGACGCTGCAGGCAGCTTACTCTCGGTCTCTTTACACCTCACTAATTAGTAAATATGATGCGTATTTACAGCACACAACTTTATATAGTGCGGAATATTTGTATGGGTTCAGCGTTCGGGATAATTAGGCTGGTAAACGATCGCAATCTTGTTGCTTTCATCTTCCATGACCAGAGGAACTTTCAAATTTCGCGAATCGAATTTCAACCTTTAATTCAATAACAGTTTCTATTTCTTCACTAACCACCATTCTGTGTGAAATAGAAATTCTTTGGAGAGTATAGAGAGGATGGTTTCTAGAGATGAAAATTTATAAAACGCGGTTTTATGATGGCGAAGCGCGAGGTCGTTAACCGTATCGCTTTCTTCCGGCCGAGACGAGCCGAACGCTTTGCGAATCGTCACAGTTAGCGGCGCGTGTACGCGTCCATTCAGTTGACGAGTCCGTGGAAAATCGAGGCAAGAGGAAAAATAAAAAAAAAAAGTGTTCGATATTCCAACAGCGGCACAGAGAAGAAAAGCGTCGAGTGTGCGTCGAACGGCTAAACTCGTAAATAGAATAGAAGTTGCGAGAGCCGTATTTATATTCTCTTTGCGGGAACGTCGATTCCTTTGCTCGCGTTTCCCAACAAAATTTACCCTTGCCGACTTTGAAAGCCTGTACACGATCAAAGTGTTCTCGATCGGAATATTCTACGGCATTGGGGGAAGGAAGAAGAAACACTCGCGTTCAAACGGGATCTATTTTCCTTTCGTCGATATGATATCGATACACTGGCCGTTTGAAGGGTTTCATCGGGAAACATTCTCGCGTGTTCGCGCAAGCAACCCTACAAAAGTCTGCGCACATAAGAGGAGCAAAACACGAAACGAAACAAAACAAAACAATACAAAAATGATAAAGAATAAAAGTATCGACGACGTGTATAGAGAAAAAATAAAAAAAAGAAGAGAAGTACCCGTTGGCAGGTGTACGCGTCGCGTGTTTTATGATTATGTACGTCGCGGAACGCGCACCGTCTGGGAGGACTTTCATTGAGCGGACAAACCCCTAGGCACGGATTCGAGAGGAAAAAAATCGTCGATACGGAGTTAGGGTTTGGGCAGGAAGCGAAAGGGTGAGCGTAGAACGGGCAGTCTGCCAGAAAGTACGGGGCGAAAGGTGGGATGAGGTGCCGATCATGGGCATGCAACGGAACAGACCGAGAGGAAAGGGGTGGATGAAACAGAGAGAGAGAATACAGGGTAGTTTAGAGTAGGGGTAGAAGAGAGAAAGACAGGCTGCAGAGTTGGCTGGGATACGTGGATAGCGGATTGGGATGGATGGGTTGATTGATTGGGCACGCTTGTATTGTTTCAGGAGAAAGCTGAATCGACGTAACGGTCTACGCCAGGATGGCCAGTTGGCCGCTCAGAATCGTACTCCTGTCCAGCGCCCTCATCCTTGTCCGTGGTAAGTAAGAACACAAATCTCTGGCTATGATGGTGGAGAATCGTTGGATCCGTTCATTTGGCCGTGTACGTCCGTCGGCCATTTCACCGAGCCAGCCAATACCGTCGGGACGCTTGTTTCGTGCTCGGAGGAAACGGAAGTGCGTTTAGCCGAGTAAATATTTGCGTGGCTGAACGCTGAGCGAGAAAATGAGAATAGTCACCGAGTTTCCAGGAGGGGAACAGCAAGTATTCGACCAATAAACCGAGTTCCTCTTGGGACAGATTATTTCTTTTGTCTTCTCTTTTCGCGGGACCAATCTGATTTCCGCCTTTGAAGTAGATTTTTTTTCTCAAAAAAGCACCGTCCATTTCTTTGAAAGCATATAAACAGTAAATTGTTAGATTTTACAAAGAGGACTAAAACGAAGCATCCACATCTCCAACGAGTAGTTAGTTTTATACATTGCTACAAGGATCGTACGTTTATTTGCAGCAAAGATAAACGTGTAACTTTAAATATCGCGCAAGTAGTTTCCACTGGACGAGTTCAAACATGTCGGTTCATAGTTTTAAAGCGTGCATTCGTTTTCGAACCCTCCTCTCGACGAGTGTACCCAGCTTCGAGTCTGTTCGCAGCGGTCCAAGTGTCCATTGATTGATTTTCTGCCACTCCACGATTCGTTCGTCGTTGCTCAGCACGTGACGAAAGTACCACGGGGTCCGTCTAAATTACGACCGCCAGTTTCATTTATTCCGGAATCCATTATCCTAGCTAAGTTCTCGTGGAATTTGTAAGCCAATCCGCGGGAAGAGAGTAAGTTCGAGCAAGAAAAGATCGGTCGACGTGCATTCCATCGAACTTGGATCATTAATAATTTCTTTCCTTCTTCGCCGGTCGATCGCTCGGAACCGAGTCGATTAATAATCCTTCAAAGAGCCAACGGAGTAAGCAATAATCGCGTTTAAACGATGTTCGATGCTCGTAAACAGCCCTCGGTGCGTAGCTCACTTTTTGCGTTATTTAAATGGCGTCGATTCAAGAGCCAAGAGCGTGTTTCGTGCTCGAATTCTCCCGAGATAATTTCGTTTCAGAACGATCCAGCCCATCGATGATGTCTTTGCTGCTCCCTGGAAGCGGTTCCTTTTTATTTATTACCTTCCTACAAACATCCCCGATGGTATTAAATTGTCCATACATTTTCTGCGTTTCGTTCGATGAAAATCGAAATTCCACTTAAAAATCCAACGGACACTCGGTCGCGGAAGATACTTGTTGCCGTGTATTTTTCACTTTGAACTTTCTTATCTCATTTTTCTTGAACCATTACCAGCATGCTCCCTCAAGAAACATTAAAACAACGCCTCGGTCTTTTGCGTAATTAAATACCGGACTGCGCAAACTAGAACCGTATAAACTTTCGAGTCAAGTTTACGAGGGTTGCAAAAGTTACTGGATATTGAATATCATTGCGAACGCGACTCAACTTACCCTGGACGGTCGTAAAAACTTTTTAATCGACACCATTCGCAAATGCACCTTTACCGTATTTCTTTCTCCCCGTTCCCTGGAAAACACACGACGTCCTGTCCATTCGCGCTGTCACGGGGTGTTTTATATTTAACATAACGTATCGAACTTTGGGGAGGATCGATTACCTGTCGTTTCTTTCCATTTCTGTCCCTACTTTGCCACGAAGAAATCCAGCTCGAAAATCTTTCGAAAATCTGTCGAGGAACATTGAATTCGTGTTATCCGAACCGCGAAGTTCGTCTTCCAACGCGGCTGCCTTTGCTCAACTTTCCTGCACACCCTCTTGCATGCACCCCGAAGAGAATCTAAGGTAAAGAGACACAAATACGCGCTCACAGGCTGGTAACGGTCGTTCAGAATGCAGAGTACGTGCGGGGTTCGCGGTTGCCAGTCGGTTTCCGGCTGTAAGCCATCGTGGAGAGGAAAATAGTGGAGAAAGAACGTGGAGTGATTTGGAGGGTAGTTGCGGGTAGTCGAGGAGAAAGAGAGAGAGAGAGCGAGACGGGACAGGATGAAAAACGAAAAAGAAGAGAAGAAGGAGAGAAGGAGAAAGGGGTCGGGGTGTGACGGTGGTGTTAGCAGCGGCTATGGTGGCTTAAACGAGGGAGGAGGGGCGAGGAGCTTTCTTAAAGATGTGAGACGGGGAGCACTTGTTGCGCGGAAAAGGAGTACGGGCGATGCCAAGGAAGGAAGGAAGGAAGGAACAGGCGTGTGCAGGCTCAGGAACCGTGCAAAAGATCGGGGAAGGGGTGACGCGACGCCGAGTGTTTCAACCCACGAATAGTCCACCGCTAAACTACGATTCAGGGTCAATTTACACCTCAAAACTTTCGTTATATAAACATTAGAAAAATCTTTTCACTTTTCATTTTAAATATTTTGGAAAGGAAAATAATGTAACAAAGTCGTAATCTTTAATAATCTGATTTATTTTCAACGATCGATACACTTTTCAATTGGAACATAGCGTTTCGGGGTTGGACGGATGTGTTCTAAAGCCCTTGTGAGATGCGGAGAAAGAAAAACAGTGGCGTGGAGAGAAGGAGATTTGACTCGGGGCGAGAGTTGCAGGAAGAAAGGCGAGGAAAGGATAGGGGTGCGAGGGTGGCGGCACACGGGCCGGGGAATCGAATTGATTCTCTTTTATGGGCTCGCGTTACTTTTCTTTACCGTCTTACCATCCTTGCCTCTTGACCAGACCCTTCTCTCTCTCTTTCTCTTTTTCATCTCGTCTCGACCTCTCTCCTTCGAGCGTGTTATTTATTTATCAGCTCTCGCACGTAGCTATTCTCATTCTCGTGTAAAGGACCTCACGAGGCTGCTTCTCGACTAAACTCCCGTTCCCTTACTTTTTCACGCTATTTTCTTTTTTTTCCTCTCTCCTCGATCTCTCGTAGTAGCTTCTCTATTTCTTTTTCCTTGACGCGACGTCTCATGAAAGGCAGTCTTCTCGCATCGACGCGAGGAATCGGCACTCGCCAATTGCACCGGGACGACCGGAGATAAGACTTATTGAGATTCCTTGCGGACAACAATGTCGTGTAAGGCGTTCTCACCATCGATTTTCGAACGACCAATCGCGACGTTCCATTGGTTATGCTCGAGAATACAAAACTGCCCGGTTTGCGGATGAAAGCTTGGGATCTAGACGAAGTACCATGCGTCGCTGACCTTCCGGACGGATCTTTGGTACATACATATAAGGAAGCATAGTACGGGAAACGAACTGATGGAGGGAAAAATTTCCAAGTTCCTATTCATGAAATTGAATCTACCAATTTGTCTCTTTTCCTCCTGCACTTTTTCTTCTTCTTTCGCTACGTAATAACAGCGAACGAATAAAGAATCATGCAGAACACGGCTGCAACGCGATAATTTATTAATTTAAGATGGATTAGCCTCGGTTGGGAAAGTTGAAAGAGAAGAATGCTGCTCTTAAGTTTATTAGCCGCGATACGCGAGGATCTCCAGCTAGGTAGCAGTCCGTTGAACCCCTCCGACTCAAGAGAATTCACCACGTTACTTATTTATCAGCGTGTACGTACGGGGCAGAGGTAGTTCCGCGGAAAGGACCCGACGACTATCGCCACCCTCTGGGAAAAGGCCACTTTCCACGCGAGCAGATAGAATCAGCCATCTCGGATTGGATTGGAGCCTCGAGGAAAAACTTATTGGGATTCCTTACGGTTATAAGAGGTTCCCTAGGCTGCTTTTACCTGGATGTTCGATGCGAATTGATCGATATCGCGGGGCGGCTGCGCCATATTAACCGGCCGAATCGAAATTACGCATATTACTTGGGTGGAACGTCGGCAAACTTCTCTCTTTAATTTCGAAGATTAAACGCGAACAGGTAGGCGACTTTATTTACTCCAGTTTTTAGTAAACTGTACTTTGAAACACGTTGGTTCGCCCGACGTGAATAAGGAGCGTTAAGTAACAACGTAGACAGGAAGCAGGAAGTCTGAGGTACGTACTCGCTTTTACTCCTCCTCCCCCTCCATTTCTAAAAAGCTTGTTACGAGAAAAGCGTGAAGGTGAAATATTTCTCTGTCGTGGCCGTTGTATCATGGCAGTGGGAATTCTTTTACGTAGCAAGTATACTTTACGACGCTCTCTTAAACTTTATCTCCGTATCCGATATCGATACTTTCTGAAGAAACACACGTTCCACTATCGGTCACAGAAACTTTTTCATCCTCGGATGCGCGCGCGAAATCCCCCATTCTTGCTCTAAAGTGTTTCCCGTTCTTTGTCCACGATTGCCGTTCGAATCGGATACGATTCATCGACGAGGAATATAAGCGTGCTGGCACGAAACGGTGACAGACGTTCGTCGTAAATTGGAATAAAGCAGACTTGCGCAGAGTCTAGCTACGGAAATTTGCTGTGGTGACACCTTTATTGATTTCAAGATTATCACGGTGCTACTACCGCTGTAATACGTGACTTTGTCAGACGAACGGGAGGGTACGAATGATATTGTATCCGTAAGTTCGTAATTGGGACTCTGGCTATCTCTACCCTTCCTCGCGGCATCCGTCGATCCATCCAATCGAACTACCCCGTGCTTGGAAACTCTCCAACATCATTTAGAATGTCTACATTCGCCGTCGAGTTCGATTGATTCGGGTTTTCCGGGAATTTAACCGACCGTATGATTTCGACAAGTTTTCCGGCCGTGTAGTTTTCGATGATCGTTTCGACACGGTCACCGGTAATCTTCATAACAGTTACCTTCGATCATCCTGCAAATCGAACGCAGTTTTTCCTTCGTCCAGCCACGCCGTTCATCGAATTTTCACGCTGTCGAAAGGGTTCTGTTTCGCAGCCACTGCGATCCGAATTTATCGAACGGTTAATTGAAACGAATCGAGTAATCCGGTTCGCCAGACGATTTTTTTTTGCGAAGCGATCGCAGAAGAATCCGTCTTTATCGGACGAGCGAACCTTCGAGCAGCAGGAAACTTTCATAAAAGAATTCAAATTAGTCGATCCTCGGAATTTAACTATCCCATTCGAGGTTCGCTGATGAAATTTTCGCCGGAGATGGAGAGTATTGAACTCACGCCCCAGCTCTCTCTTACCTCCATGCCAGCCCCGACGTGTGCCTTATTTTTACACTATCGATTCCCTTCGCCTCTTTGACGTTGGATCTTGCATTATTCAACGATCCTTCGTTTCGCGCTATTCCGACACTCTTCGTATACAGTACATTACAGAGCCTCCATGCGTTAACCCTATATGTATCTCTTCTCTTATTCCCCGTGCCAGAAACACAAGAAACACGCACGAGATTAATTATTTCATCGAGCCGCTGTTTACGATCATTTTCCAAGTAATCTGATTCCGCGAGGAAGGATTTCCTTGGGTACCTCTTTTCAGAAACTAACCCAGGGATTAGCGGAGTTCATGAGCCGCGTACAATTCGTTTCGTTCCATATATACCTAGCTGTATTATATATCACGACCGCGATTGTTGCGTTTCAGCTGGTACACCGAGGCGATATTAATTAACCGAATCCAGGGGAGGTAAATGTTGTTCCAGGGAAGCAGAATTTCCAATTGATCAATGCTTGTAATTGGCTAAAGCTGAAATATCGTTCGATGATTTTATTTGGAACAAGGTTTCATACATGCGATATTTTCCCGAAATTCTATCTGTAGTGCAAAGCAAATACGTTTTCCAGAGTTTACAATGTTACTGGACAATAAACAGAGACACATCGATGAGAGACAGCGTGAACGTTGAAGTGGAGAGTATGTTATTGGTAACACGTTACTGTTGTTTGCCCCCTCGCAGTAGTGTAATCCAGTTTTGGTCAGACGGACAGCAGCATGTCCACTACTGTCCTTAAGTATTTTGAACATCTTCGTATTATCTGAAAGGGCTGAACTTTACCTTAGGGGACACCAAATTTTCGACATGTTTTTTTTTAAATCTATAGTTTTTGATGTGTATAATCCAAAAATGCAAGTTTTAACTTTAGGAATCCACTGGTTAAAAAGTTATGAACGTGTAAAGTTTGACACTTTTAGTACATTTGCTAAAGTTAAAACTGTACGCATCAATAAAAACTATAGATTAAAAAAGAAATGTCGAAAATTTGATGTTCCCTAAAGTAAAGTTTAACCTCTGAAAAGATACGAAATATATTTCAAACAAAACTTTTCTGTATAATACACAGGTTAAGAAGTGTTTTAACAGAAACAAAGCAGGGAATTTAGTGAAATCGATCGACAAGAAAGTCGCGGCGTTTGGTAGCCAAGAAATTCATTAGTTCTGTGTAAAGTCTAAAGCGTTCGCAGGAAAGGAAACAAGGTTCGAAGAAACAGTCTTAAAGCTGGGGCTGAAAGAGCCTCGTAGATTCAAGCTTTTCGTGACAAGATACAATTTGCACCCAGAGTCTCGGATTCAACCGGCTTGTTCTCTTTTCGCGCAAAGCGTTGAATAAACAAATTTAAGCAGCTCGGTGTCGGACGAGCAACGATGTCGGGTCGAGAGTAGGGAAGAAAGAAAGAAACGAGAGGGCAGTATCAACAGAGGAAAAGCAGTTTCCGTCGTGACGGGGCGGAGTCGGCGCAGATGGTCCCGACACGATCTTCGCGTTCAAGTGTCGCAGACATTTAACGAAAGGCGGCCGTGAAAGAGTGGGCGATAAACGGGCGTCGTTTTCATGCGACGCGAAACGACGTCGGCCGCGACTGCCTAACGAAAAGAGTGCGTGCAACTGTGAAGCCTCTATTGCACCGGTGCAGCCCTTTCTCTTACTCGTCGCTGCATTTCTTTCCCTCCACTTTCCGTCAATTGACAAAGCTCAGCCGGTTAAAAGGGATTCGTGATATTCTCATTTATTTTAATTTCACCGTAACGTTTAAAGGATTTCCCGTAGTTTCCATCCTCGTGCATCCCCACCCCCCGTTAACTTTATCAAGGAATTTTGTCATTAATTTAGTCTCGTCAACGCGATCCACTCGCTCGTGCGACGTTGTTCAATGAATTCTCGATACGGGTCACGTACGAGGCGATTTAATTAAACGCTTTTTAATTAGCCGAGCGTACGCGATGACATTTTCGCTGTTCCAAATATACCCGGCTTGATACTTGACGGCTGTTTGACGGCACAGAAGCAAACGCACTCCTGTCCCTGTCAGCGATTATATCGAAAACAATACATATTCATTCGAGAAACTCGCTGCTGGCTGATTGATGCACGAAGATAGACTCGGGAAAAAAAAGTCGAACGGAAACGCTTGCTTGACGCGGATGAAATATTCCGAATTACATACGATGAAGAGTTTAATATGCTTCCGCGAACATATAGCCCGCGGATCTTTCCCCATTACGATTTATCGAGACGAAATAAATTCGTGTAGGTACTGCGGCTAGCCGAAGGGTATCAAGGACGGAAAAATCGATCTACGTCGTAGGCGTACGTGTTCCATTTGCTCGGTAATCACTTATAATTATGCGATACTGCTCATCAGCATCGGCTCGATTAATTAAATTAAGCTTCGCTATCTTACTCGTTACCTACGTTATCCATGCCGAATCATAAATAATTATACGTTATCTGGAATTATCTGGATGCACATTTTCTGCAAGAACGTTACCAAAATGAAATTCGCATCATGATTTTCTGATCGCAAAATTTTATTACCCTCTACGTTTCAGTCAAATATTTGGTCAATTCTAATTCCAAACCGAGCTACCGCGAAAAATGCGCCCTAATTTTCCGTTCTGCTTCGTTCTCGCAAGGCTATGAATATTTACGTGTTCTTGTGTGTGCCCTTAATTTTGACACGCTGCTCTTGCGTTCTAATTCCGTTGCTCGTGTCGTTCATTTAAAAATATTCGTAATTTAAACGGAACAACAAACTGTCTCGAGAGCCACGATATAGAATACAGAGTGTCAATTAATTCTACTAATAACGCGAAAAAGAAATCGCGACACCGTAGCCACGACCCCTCAATTCTAGCAATTAAGCCGAATTTTTCATTTAACCGACACTTTGAACGCACGAGAGTAACCGGCCGTGAAACGAGCGCGACGTTGTTGCGATTTTCATTTCAACCGGCGATCTTTCATCGTTCCCGTAATTTGCAACGTTAATGCGCGAGCAAATGCTGTGTAAACGGTGCGCGAGCGACGCGATTTCACAGCTCGGAACGTTTTTCAAACGCCCTCGGCCCATTTAAGTCGGGAAAGCGAAAGGGTCCACCGGATTTCACACGGTCGTCGCGTTCGTTCGCGTTGTTTATAAATTTCTTTTCTGCCAGTCGTGTCGCGATCGTACGTTTTTCCGCTCGCACCCTTTGCCGCGGCTTTTTACAGGGGAACGCGCGTTTGAATTTACGCGAAAAGGGAGCGGAAACAAAACGGGGCTCGGTAAATCGGCGCGATCTTCGAACCCCCGCGACCTGACGAACTAAAAGCTGAGAGGCAGGTGTCGAAATTTTCTGCTCGTTCGTTCTGTTTCCTTGCAATTTGTTTGACAATTCTCGTACGTTTCTGCAGCTCGCTATTATTAAAGCAATTAAATTTAAACGGGTTGCAATTTTGAAAATTTTCCCGCGGTCGTGTATTGTTTGCGAAACGAAAGCAACGCGTATTTGCTAACATAACAAGTCTGACACAATTTTCAAAATACCGCAAAACAGCGCACATTCTGTATCGATTCGAAGCTTATAATTTGAAGAAAATGATTGCATAAACGTTTCGTCGGTATTCTTGATACGAATAATAATTATCAGAAGAATCTGCTGAATTTTCATCAAGACACCATTCTCTGCAACTCGTTACTCTCACCTGTGTTGGAGAACCTCGCTACAAGGTTTAATCGGTCGTCTTATCTCACGGAGCATCGTACTTTTTATCGCGTTATCACGACGCTGAGATACAGCAAACTAGATCGAGATTGACACGCGATTTCGATTGAAGCTCAAAGCCCCACCAAATATTGCAGTGATCGACAAGATAAACGGGCGAAATAGGGGAAGGTAAACATTGGTTAAATAAAAACCAATTGGTGTATGCGGAGGGTAATTAAAATCAGGCAATTAAGGAAAACAAAATTGTTTCATTGCTGGATAATGTAATTAAAATGAATTATCGAGAGGTGTTTTCTAAAAATAGTTTTACCATAGACGGTGATTGTATTTCCCGAAATTTTGCACCTGTTTATTTACGTTACCGAACTGGTTTCTGTCATTAGTGAAAGCTCATTGTTGTTGTTGTAACCTCATTGTTAATTGTAGCGACACGGATGACTGGTATCGAGCGAATCCCAATTTCCGTTTCCTCTTTCCGTGGTTGCACGCGCGTGTCTTGTAATATCGAAGGTGGTGCTTTCGCGGTACAATTTCTCCACATTCTCGACGGACGGGGAATTATCGGGAAGGCATTGAAGTATATTGGAGTACAGTGTTAGGCTTTCACGAGACGACAATGACGATTAAACCGCGTGACACGGTTATGACGTGCGCCACAATAAGCGGAATATTGAATAGGCGGCGCGGGAAGCGCGCATTTGATAATGCTAATCACGTTCGAGCGGTGTTATTAATACATAGCCAGAACATTCTCAGCCATAGCTGTTCGATCGCAATTTATCGTATTGAGTTTGGTCGATGTCGCGAGCTTTGAATAACAACGGGCCCGTTCTCGGCAACGAATCTATCGGCAGAAGCTGTACTTTTTTCGAACAATAATCGCAAAGCTTCGCGCTTTTCGACCCGATCGAAGAAATGAACGGCGCAACGATTGCGTTTTTAATGGACTAACGGAGGGTTGTAATTGAACACGTACGAAACGACTCTCACGTTTCGCTTTCTCGAGAGACATCGAAGAAGAGAAAGACGTTTACAAGTGGGAAGATTCACTGATAACGTTTAACGTCTAGCACGATATCTTTCAGTCCGAGTCGAGTGTTTTTCTCCGTCGAGCTTTTCAATTACCCCGCGGTGCGGCAACGAAGAAGTCACGGAAATATAGTTTAACGGATTTACGCCGGCTTTCTCGACGAACTTTCTTCGCCGCTTCGTGGCTCTCGCAGCGGACTCTGTTAATAACGCGCCACGAGCGGCCCACTCGACCGGTTTATTCACGCGTTTCACCAACTATTTCGTTTGCAAACTGTATACTTTGCCCACGGAAATCATAATGTCCGCGTTGAATTTGTATAGCAAATTGAGGAAACGAGCAATTACTCTGTCCTGTTAAATGGACATCCCTCGAAACACGCGTTAGTTTGCGTGAATTTCACGAACGCACGTACTGGCGTATTTGCTATCCTTTTCTGAGCCTATTATATTGTAAACTGAAATTTGCCGATTACGAATGAATTTTTAAATCCTCTTTGGATTTCCACCTGTAGATAACACTGTGTGTAACATCGATGTCCCCAGTGTAGTCGATGTAGAAGTAGAAGAAAAGCGAATTACAGAGCAGTGGAACTTGGTCCCTTCAGAGACTTTCGTACCTCGAGGTCTGCGACCTCTCGAGTTTCGACTTTTGACACGTTCTGCATGTAACCGTTCGTGTAGAGACTTTGCATCTAACTGTGTTCGTCGGTTCTTGCTTGTTAACTAGTTAAAGCCATTGTGTTGGTACGACGGAGCGTATGGGCAGCGAGGCCTTGCCCTGGCTTGCCTGGCGGCGCCGCGCGCCGCGCCGCCCAGAGACGTATCTGGAGATGTCTGGAGACTGGAGACGCGAACCACGTCGTCGAGCGACGTGGTGCAGGCACACAGGAAGCTTTGTAGATGAGATGAAACGCGTCGGAAACAAGGGGCTCCGTGGGTGGAAAAAGGAAAAGTGATTAGGTCGGGAACGTCAGCCTTCCCTACCCTTCCTCTACCTTCAACCTCTTCCTCTTCGCCATCGTTTCTGGCGCAGCCCCGACTCCCAGTCGATAATTAACAAGCCAGGCCAGTCGAGTCACTTAGGCGTACTGCGTCGTCGTCTTCCTCCTCCTCCTCCATTCTCCTTCGCTTGGTCCTTGTTGTCGTCGACTTCCTCCCGCGTCCTTCTTGCACCCGTAATTTCCACCCTTACCGCGATCCTTTATTTTTTTTTTTTCCCCGCGATCCGGTTGTCTCAGTTTCGCTGCACGTCGAAGCCAACGCTGCGAACAGCGGGTTAATTGTTAACGAGAAAAGTTTGCATTTTCGAGTGCAAATCCCCGCCACTCCGACGCTCTTTACCCTCCTTCCAACCTACCCTTTCCCTTTCTCGCTCTCACCCTCTCTGTTCATGTATTCCGCTAACAAATTCCGTGAATCCGTGGATCGTTGTCGATCCTCCATCGTTTTCTCCAGCCACGTTTACCCTCTCTCTAGCCCGATGGACTCTACGGATCGACTTTCTCATTGTCCGCCGTGAATGCAGCTCGTTTTAACCTTTTGCCCGGTATACGATCTTTGTTGTTAGCATTGCCACCGATGGACTAACGCGAGCGGAACGCGCGATCATCCAGCCTCTCGACTCTTCCCTCGTTTTCCTCCTCCCTTCTTTCTCCCTTACCTCGGGGGTAGCATCGTTTTCCGACGTTGTTTCGAAATTGTTACTAATTGGAGCACCGTTTCAGCTTTCCACTCGTATCCGCTCGCTCTTCTGCTTCGGAATAACAACAATAAGTTTCGAGCGCGAACCGTACACAGACGGCTGATGATTTTTAATGTTTTCAAACTTTTCGACTCGTAGCGGGGCAAACTCGCGCCCGGCTTCCCTTCGATTCGAACCTCATCGTCGGATTGAAAATTCTCGGCTAGGAAACGACGACGAAGCGAAAGGGTTTTAGGAGCGGCGGTTGAATTTATTGGTGTTGTTGCAAAGCGGCCTGCCGTTACTTGGGCGGAAAGGTGTCGCTTTTGATCCGGGGACACCGCCTCGTCTCTTTGCGCCTTTCTCTTTTCGGTGTAAAGCCCACGGGGCAAACGGATGTACAGCGGATTTTTCGTTTACACGCCTCGGGTATCTGTTGTGTGAACCGGGTGCAGCCTGTCGAGTTCTTTGAACCCGCGCGCCGACGATCCCTCATCGCAAACGCGCTCTGCTTCTCTTCTCTTTCCGTTTCGGGCTCGCGCGCGAACCCCGTTCTACTCTCACAGTCGTCGCTTCGACAGGAGCGCTCGAATTAATAGTAAAAGGACGTAAAATGAAACCGGAGAGAGAGAGTGAGAGAGCGAGAGAGCGGAAAAAAGCGATGAGAAGATACTTGGTCCGATGGTATCCGGTAACGAGAGTATCGAAAAGGACGAACCAGCATCCGGAAGGACCAGCGAGCCCCGGAACGCGTACGAAGCTCGCCTCGACACTCGTTAACGAATACTCGATGAAACTCAGCCTGCGAACGCGCTATCGGCTCATGTTTTTCCTCCTCCGCTCTCTACCTTTCGCTTTCACGCCGCTTTAACGTCAGTTTTTCCAGGAGAAGAAGGAAAAAAATTAATTTACGCCGCGTGACACCCACCGAGAGCAGCCAAACCCTATGAAAAGCTTTAGCCGAGGCTGTACCGGCAAGAGAAACGGGGGTAAACCGAGAGGGGTACAGGGAGACAGAGAGAGAAGGAAGAGAGCTAAGAGGAAGAGAGGGTAGCAGAAGCAAGGCAGAACCGTAGGGTGCGTCAAGAGTATAAGTGCACCAGAGGGGGTGACTGCTACCACCATCCTCGTTCTAGTACCCAGGGAGGGTTGAGTTTCCTATGGTTTAATTGGGCGCGAAATCATTTCCGATGCAATGCGCGCGGATGCAGCCGCGACGACGAGTAATCACCGTAAAAGCTCGACTTCTCTTTCCATCCTCTTGCTTCCTATCTCTCACGCTCTTTTCTCTTCCTTTCGTTTACTTCGCTGCCCCCCCTTTCACGTTTTATTTTCTTTCTTTCTGTCTTTCACCCCTCGCTGTACGCACGCTCGTCTTATTTCACGCTCGTATCGTTTCTCGAGTCAAGACTTAAAAGAAAGCCACGATCGATACGCGTATTGTCACTGGTCTGCGGGTCCAATTTTCTTTTCAAATTTTATTTATCCTATGGTTTTGGTTTCATTCACTGTTACACGTGGATACGAAATAGACCGTTTGCGACCTCGACGAGAGTAGGTTCCTGAGTCTTTGAAGGTCGGTACGTGCTCGGAAAAATAAAGTCTGTCCGGGATCATTAGGATACCTTAGAAACCGGCAGAGTTGAGACCGCCCTCGAGAATGGGATAATCCCCTTGGATAAACACGCGAATTATCGGCGAGTGGTGAGCAGTGGCACACGTGTCGAAGCGCGACTGTACATTCAGTCGTTCTTGAGCCGTCTCCGAGATAGTGTACGTTCGGTAAGCCGAATAAAAGGAATTTATTCTCAATCCGCGTGTGTATTTACGTGTTCACATCTCATCAATCCCTAGTGCTTCACTACACTCATCATAAAAATGTGGAAGGAGAATTGTGTTCGTTTGATTGCAGTGTTTAATCGAAGGTAATGAATATAATTCAATACTATTTATTGATTAAGAGTTGCTCGTTATTGCCTCGTTGCTGACCGCGAATTGTTCACCTGGATAATTGGGTCAGATAATTCTCAATTTCGTCGATTAAAAATAGCGCTATTTCAGAGTCATTATATCAACGCATTATAATTATGAAAGCGTGAACGAACGCGCGTCACTAATCTACATAAGTTATACCTCTTTCCAACTGATTTCTCGTTGGGGCCCTTATTGTAGATATTTATCTAACATTTTTTTTTGGTTTGAATTTGCATTCCAAGTAGATATGACTTTTAGTGTGTTTATTCTGTTTTTAAATGATGCTTTTGTTCGAAATAAAGTACTGCATGTAAAAACCGGTCTCTTTTAATTGCTCGCGTCGAATGAGGAAGATACTAAATCTAGTTTCAGAGGAGCACGTGTCACAAACATTTCCTTCGTTTTGAATATTCATCTGAAATTTACTTTTAAAGTAACGCATACATTCGACGCTGCAACCACTCTTGAAATGTAGGAAAATTCATTAAAAAACATGAGTTTAATAATTTCTGATCCAAAAGAAATAAATCACTGCGACATGTTAACCGAATCGAGCTCAACATTGGCTCGATCGCTGGATCACGAACACTTCCGGTTGGAACGCGCGATACGGTGTCGCTCGATCTTCATTTAAAGCTTGTTTTTCAGCGAAATAACTCGAACGGGAACGAGGCGACACGCGCTTTTAAAAATTATTTAAATTCATCGAGCGGAAGCGTATCTCTCGCGATTCGGTGCAGTAATGGCGTCGTGGATTTATGAATCGAAGCGCGGCGATATAATCGGTCACGGTGTATTAATATTATTGCAAGCATTTTATTCTGTCACATAAATAATAACGGGTGCTGGCGATATTAATTTTATCGCGTGTGTTCGATGACTGTGCACAGATTTCAGTAACATAGGCGCGGTACACGCCTCCGCAGCCACAGAACGGAAATGCGCAAATTGCACGCCATCATCGTCGCCATTGGATTTCCGATATTCGACAATTTCCGTGGAACGGTCATGCCAATGCAGACGCTATTAGAGTGGCGGCGCGCTTGTACTCGATTTAAAATTAATTACGCCAAATTTAAGAGCGGTCCTCATCGATTCTTTACAGCGGAAACGCGTTTCATCGTCGCGACTAATTACGCGGGACAAAATGGTTGGGTTTTCATTTCTCCTTGCCTCCAACTCAATCGAGAACGTTCGAGTGTAGAAAGTTACATGTTTCAAATTAGCCATTTTCGCTACAGTGAAAATGGTCACGTATAATCATACATGTTGCGCGCAAGCAGAAATGTAACGACGCTATGTGAAAAAATTAATGAAAAATATGAAGTACAAGTTTTTTGAACGAGGATCCCTTTTTGAAAAATTCCCAAGTGACACGTTCACTTGATTACGGTTTTCCTTAATGATCATCGTTATAAAATATCCGCTTCTTTACTTGCATTAATCACGTTTCGTAATCAGGAAGAAGGTTTTCTTCACAACAGTTTCATTTTATTAGTTTGAACATTATCGGGAATATTGCTCGTTTTGTGTACGATAAAAATATTCATGCGATTGTGAAGTAAAATATACGGAAAAGATACAAGTACTGTTATCAAGCTGATATTTTATTCAATCGGCCGTATTTTTGCCTGACAAGCAGTCGCTTCAGGTGAATCTATTATTTCGTTCGTTTCTTTACGATCTCTCCACACCTATCGCTATTCTTTCCGAGGAATTTAACAGTCTTCCCTGACGCGATAATAGTCTCCGGAGTGCGATCCATTGATCGCAAGCCGCAGTGTGCCATTCGTTCGCTCGTCTCGCGTGTTTCATGCTTAATTTTCGAACGGTCGAGAAGCTGCAAGGAAAAAAAGTTCGATCGCATAGAAGGTATCGCTTTTCCGAGTGAAAAGCATGTACGCAGGTGGATGGATTACAACGTTGGTGAACGCGATTCACGGCGGATTCGCTCGTTGATTCTCGGTCGTTTTTGCGAGATGCTGGTAGTTACATACGTATGCACATAGAGAGATAGAAAGCTATCGCATATTATAACGCGGCGTCAACAGCTTTGTGTTCGGTCTGTGAAAAGCACGACCTGCTGGCCAACTATCACGTCCGATGGTTAAAGTATACCGTGTATAACGAGGATGCTTTGTAAGTCCCTTTTCCGTTCCTCATTCTGGGTTTGTCATATCGTTATCGCAAGAAAGTTAAATGGAGGAACGGAAGGTCGTTGACGCGGGAAACACAAAGGGCAGGAAATTGCAAAAATACTCGTTGGACTGGACCGCTTTATTTTAATAGCGATTCTCGGAAGACGCTCGTCGCCGCATCTCCAGTAAATTAAATTCGATCAATTAAATATATTGAATTGTCTCGAGTCTACTCCCGAAGGGAACCAGACACGATATTCGCGTAAATACGCGTCTCTTCCGAATTGCAAATGCAATTCTTTTTTTCTACGATGACTCTGTTCCAGAGTATCCGACGAAACTAAATTATCACCTGTCGTAATTTACTCTAATGGGTTCATGCAAGAATATAAAATTTGGAATGTTACATGGAAATCCATTAAGTTATAACTCAATTAATTAAATTGAACGTAGTTCGCAGAAATTGAGAATTTACAGTAGAGCATAATTCAGGGATTGTAATTCTAACCCGTGGAAAATCAGCTTTCTGTGCACGATAATTATACTCTTGCGAAATTTCCATGTATATTTAATCAAGAATCCTTTATCAAGCAGGAAAATAGACTAAAATGTTTCGTTTCATGGTGGATACGAAAAAGTAGGTTAATCATACAAATTATTTCGCGTGAAACTTAATTACAACTCAGTTTATCATCATTAATCCTCTCCGAAGCTGATTAACCTACTCTTTGCAACCCTTCGAGAATATAGGTTACTGGTTACTATAGGTTTCGATATTGTAGCACCAATTGTCTAAATAATTTTTTAACTATGTTAGGAAGAGATTCGAAACTGATTCGATTCTAGTGCTTTTATTATAATACACATCGCTAGATAATTCTATGCAATCAGAAGTCGACATACGTTCAATTAAGAAGCAGGATGTTCAAATAAAACTGATTCGATCGAAACGAATGTCTTCGATTAAATTATTGACGGATCTGAGTAATGGCTGTATGGGAAATGTAATTGCTCGATACGATTTATTTCCTCAGTCGCGGCAAATGAACCGATAGTATTCATCGGTCGAAGGAAACGCGGTAGGATCGTACAACAGGGTTTTGCAAGGTTGTAGGAAACTTGGCGCAGCTGCTACCGTCGTCGCTCACCTTCTCGCCCGCAATTTATGCTAAGTGAATTAACATTGATCTGGCCGGGAAATATGGGTTCGTTCCGGCAGACAGAGGCGCGCACTTCGCGCTTCCATCCTTCCGCTTCTGGCATATTCGAATTTTACGCGCGCGCACACGTTTATACCAGCTTGCCATACATCGTTCTCCGAGCGTTACGAAGCTTTCGTTCAGTCGGTTTAACGCGGACAGGAAGCAACCCGTGAAAGGGTAGCGAGTCTGCCGACATCGAACGTACACGAAGTCACTGTATAATAAAAATCAATTAAATTCATTCGGATGTTCGTGGAACGCGATTGAAAAATGTCATGCGCTATTTTGTTGCAAAAGTTACTCTTAAATTACTTTTACTTCAAATAGATGATATTTTACTAAAATAGGACTATAATTAGATACTGTATAATAGATGAACCTTTGCTTTGAAACGCATAGATACTACGATGTTAATGAAAATGTCATGGGTAAATTCGTGATTAACATTGTCGAAACAAAACATATTACGAGGCTCTTTGTATCTGATGAACTGAAAAGGCAGCATTACCAGTTCTTGTAACCGAGCAAAGCTATTACAATGCAACCGCACAATAAGCAAATTAAACCGTTTGAAGATAGTTGTTGATAAAAAGGACGTTTAATAGCAAAGCACGTCATCCGGCTAGCTTACTGCATGACAATGCTCCGCTAGGGAAACAATAACAGAGCTTTGAATGAGATATTTCATCGCAGCTTACATACTCTCCCAGTATTACTGTTTCACATTATCACTTATCTCAAACAATACAACACAATCTTCTTTGGAACATAATTTTGGAACGAAATTATTTTACATAAAATGTGAATAATTGTTCGAAACTGTAAATAAACGATTTCTCTTTTGGTTTTTGGAATTTTGTTATTGTTATCTGTTCGTGTTTAATTAAATATATTCTGCGGTGATTTTCTCCGGCGTAACAATACGGGGGGAAAAAATTGTATTGTGATTTCGATTACACGAGCAGTTTCAACGGGAAACGGCAGTGTATTGATCGGTGAGTTAACGAGCTGCATGATAGAGAGATTCAGAAAAATATTTTCATACAGAAGCATGAGGCGCAAAATTATTACCATGATGCCACAATACCGCACGATAACCAATTAACCCGCACCGCTCGGTCAATCGATACGATGCATCGTTTCTAGCAATGATCAGCCCTGCACACGATATTTCGTCTCTGTATCAATTTGACGGTACAAATTAAGCCGACTGTGCGCTTCAAACTGATCGTTAAAAATTGTTGCTAAACATGGCCGGTCAGGCGCGACCAAGAGGTCACCGATGTTCCCCGATATAGTGTATATAGTAGCCCGGAAACCAATTAACCTACATTCGTCCCACGACTGCATTTCAGCCCGGTGATCCCCCCCCCCCCCCTAATTATACGCGTGCAGTTCGCTGCACGTTTTATATTTAATACTGGAGCAACCGAAGATTAACGTGTACAAATTTCCGGCGAACGGATCGAAATGATGAGGTATTAAAAATATCTTTCTCATTACAAAAAATATTTGGAAAGTAAAATTTGGAAAATGAGTATGCAAATGAATTCAATCAGAGTCAGTGCGATAAACGAGTTCATCGATTGCTTCGATGTTTCCCTCTTCGTATCGAGCCGGTTGTGGACGATTGCCTTTGTTCATCGTGTTCGTTCACTGTTTCCCCGGCTCGATATTAATCTGCTTCGTGTCTGGTGCGCTCGGAGGACATTGCGAGAGAGAAAAATGAAAGAGTTTCGGGAATGTGACACGAGCCACTCCATTCGGAGGGTAATAAAAGCCGTGGTGTGATCGAGAAGTCGAATCGAAGGAACGCGGAGTGCGTTCTATTCGCTCGTAGACACGGAACAGTGTAATCTGGGGGAAACGTATAGCCTCGAACGAAGCTCGTTCAGCTTTTTTCCTTCGGATCGGTAACAGATTGCGGCGATTTCGAAAAAGAGGAAAGTCCAGGCTGATATACGCGAGACCTGTTACCCTTTTTCCCTCTGCCCCGATACATTCCGCGCTCGGCCATCCTATCTGTACCGAAAATGGCATTTTAAATCGATTGATCGGTGACTATAGGTTTTACCAAGACCAGGCTATGCGAAAATAATTGCCAGATACCAGCTGTAAGCTACGGCCGCGTTTCCGTCTCCGTTCAAATCCTTTCGCTCGAAATTGTTACGAATTTCCACTACTTCAGCTCGTTACCAGGCTGCGTGTCGTTGTTAAACGGTAGAATAGAGTCTAAATCAATCTACATTGCAGCTTCAAAGTATCGAATCTGATTGGGTTTAACCTTGTCTATTTCGTTTTCGGTTCATGGATATTGAATTGCTAGATTCGATAAAGCGTTCACGTCTTTTAAAACGGCAGTTTTGTGAATATATAAATGAACAACAAGGATTTTTACCTTAACATTTCATTAAAATTGACCATCATTCAACTGATCTCCATAGAGCTAGAAAATTTGTAGAATAAGTACCTTTTTTAGGCCACTTTAACTACGGCGGAAATATTTGAAGCGATAAAGTTGGGTAAAACATCCTGTACTGTATGCAATTTAACAAGATAATAAGAAAGAAAAAAAATGTCACAAAAATGTTCTTCATCTAAAGTATTCGCGCCGTTTTATCCGTACAATATTCGTTTTATATGCTTTTCCTTAAATCGTACTTGTCGGCCAATTTGACGCGATATTTGATTCAGGAGTTATTTTTGCGGAAAATTTCTCTTGTTCACGGTTAATTCTCTTCCGTTTCGCTTTTTTTCTCATTTTTCTTTTTTTTTTATCAAACCGAGGGAGGCGCATCCGATTTTATCAGGCGCGTTGTAACAAGTTTCATGAATTTTATTAGTCGACGTTGAAACGCAGCGCGCTGACACAGAGGGAAGTGTGTCAGATAGCGGCCGTTCGAGCCCACCTACCCCAATCGATATTCGCTAACATGGCACGCGAAATACGCGCGATTTAAAATGCGCGCGTCGCGAACAGCCCCGAAATGAACGCGGCATTTCACGTCGAAAGTAACTCTCTTGTCGATATTATAGTCGACGCAGTCCGATTGTTATTTCGTGTCATCAACTCGTCGACTGTCGTGGAGGATCATCGTCGGCGCCTCGATTAAACTAAATAATAAATAATTTTATTCGAAGCTCCGCGTGCGAAATTCGCAACGATTTGTCAGTCTTTAGTAGATAAAAGCTTCCAGCGGCCGGCGCGAAACGGTGCTTCTTTTTAAAGCCGAAACTGCTGCGAAATTACGGTAATTGCGAACGATCAGGGAGAGAGAGACGCCTCGGTTTAAAAGCTGCTCCCTGCAACGCGATATGCAAACTCGAGCAAACAGCCGGCAAGATATTCCGCGAAAATTAAACGTTTCGTGATCGTGAAAAACTGGTCGGTTAAATTGTTTATCGTTCGTACTGCGTGCTCGATAAATGCGATCTTTAATTCCGTATATTTGCTCCTGTAATGGATATTCTCGTGAACTAATTTATATTTGTATTTCGCATACCAAATGGAACATTTCTGCGTGGTGTGTTTTCATCGCGCGATGGTGTATCGCGTCGATTACACGTACGCGCTCTAGCAAAGTGCGTAATCTCGATGAAAAATTAGAGTCAACATTTGCCGAACGAAATAGAGGCTGCATCGAATAAATCAGTAGGGATACGCTTTTTCAAAGCAGCCTCGCCAACCACCGAACGGATTAATTCCATCGGGTACATGTGATATTACCAGCGATTCGGCTATCAAATTGCACGGATAATTGTTGCGGTGTGTAATATTACGGGTGCATCGAACAACCACGAATTCCAGAAAATTACGGAAAATTCCGTTGCAAAATTATAATTCCTCTATTCACGTAAAATACGTCGATGAAAGATTGATTGAAACTTGATTAATCCGAATAAGAAGAAAAACGGAAGGGAGCAGCTTTCGAAAAGTAATCTATGACGAACAAGGGATCGGAATACGCGTATCAGCTTCCACATCGATCGGGGAACTTTCGCAAAGGATAGTCCCTCTTCAATCCACGCGATATCGCTCTTTCGTTTGATCTTTTCAACGAGATTTCTATTCTCTTCCCAGCGAACTATAATATAGTGTCTTAAATCGGGACACGACTGGTCGAGAATTTAATTTTCCTTCGAGGAAATTGTAATAACGGGTGCTAACTTTCTCCTCGATAAAGGGGGATTATGTAGATACACAAAAACGACTGCGAACGAAGAAGGTAACTAGGGTCGGGACGGGAAACGAAGGATAAAGGGAAAGAACAAAGCGTGCTCGAGCAAACGAAGAAACCTCTGCTGAACAGAACCAAACTTTACTCTCTCCACGCTCCATTTCCAAGCGATCAGGGTACTTAATTATCCGGCGAAAGGAAGAATATTAGCCGTGTTTACGCTGGACCGTACGAAAGTGGCTCACCTGTGCGCCAGGCCAGATTGCATTCTCATCACGTAATGGGGAGGCAACGTGACGTTGCATTTTCATGAAACGTGCGCCGCGTATTTTGGAGGGAGGGCAACAGCGCCAGGGTCGCGTTCACTCAGTTTTTTCTCCCTTTCCCGATGCTTTTTCGTTACCATTCGTTCTTTCCGCCCAGTGTCCTTCTCTAAAATGAAACAAGAATAAATTTTCGCGTTAACGCGCATTCGAGCCGGATAACGCGCGCTGAAGAAAGGCAATCCGCTTGGAATATGGAACCGGTGAACCGGTAATGCGCGAGCTCGAACCGTGCCACGGTTTCTTCCGGGTTGTTTGAAAAATATCCCTCGATTAACAATCCGTGTATCGCCCAGACAATTTTTGCTCGAGGGTAACAGTCTCGCCCAGGGAGGGGTCCCTCCAATTAGAACTATCGCATGGAAAACGAGTCGTACGCGGGAGAGAAGGTTAATTAGAGAATAGAGTTCGATCGCGCGATCAACGACGCGATCGGTGGAGAATCGAGTCAAAGGCAACGTCCCAAAGGAAGCACCGGATAAAAACCGATCGCTTCTACCATCGGGCCACGACTCCGCGTACACTGGAAGGGAAGCACGAATAATAAAAAAAATCCCGGCCACCAGCATCATTCGTAGCTTTTGAAAAAAGGAAAAAGAAGAAAAGAATGACTCGTACAGGGCAAAAATGCCTTTGGGAGAAGGTGCCCTTTGATAGGGAGCCGGGACGCGAGATCGCCGATACACGCGCCGATAAGTCGCCTTCCGGTGTCCCTCAGGCGTGTTCAACTTGGGATGCGTTTGAAAAAATCGAACGAAAGGACGACGAGGAGGAACAACCGCGACAAAATCGTTAGGAAGAGGAGGGAAAGACGAACAGAAGGGTTGGCGGGTAAGAGGGTAGCTTGAGGGAGCGCTACAAAGGGACGAGGGGATCGATGCCGATGATAGACAGAGATGGGATAAAAAGGGGAAAAAAGAACCGATGGAACCAATGGACGGGACGGTGAAAAAGTGGAGACATGCAGATAAATGAAGAGGATAGGGGGACAAAGTAGCAGGAATCAAGCGAGCGAGGAAGAGTGAAATATAATTGATAGGGAAAGAACCACTGGGAAAAGTGTACACGTATGCAAATGAATGATGGATAGAAAGGGGAGAAGTTCGAATAGGATGATAGATACACTATCGTTCGTAAGTTAAATACATTTGGAGCGAACCGAATATCATTAAAATCACACTAATGATATAAAATAGCAAACTGAAGCGATATACATTTTACTCTATTTACAAATGTTTTCATTAGTATGAAAAACGTGTCAACGTTTGACCGAAGTTCTAGGAAATATCCAAATACTTATGGAGAGTAGTGTACAGCAAGGTAGCTGGGGCAGGAGGGAGATAACTCTAGTTGAATGGAGAAAGACAGGAGAATAGGAGAGAGAGAGAGATAGGAATATGTAATGGGTATGCATACGTGTGAGTTGCGACGCAGTCCCCGGGGACTGCGTTAATTCCAGGGGACCTGATTAATCGGAAACAGGACTATCGTGCAAATAGGCGCGAGATAACCCCGTCGCCCACCGCGTCCACCTATCTGCGAGCATGTCCTCTCTGGCTCCATAATGCATCCTGATGGTGGCTTCGATCGACCCCATTCCTAGATTTAGAGTTAAGTCCATGGGGTATGGGAACAGCGCGTCGGATCGCATCGATTTAATTACGATCGATCTGTCAAGCCGATGACGTTACGCAACCAACACCCACACGATATAACGCGGTTTGCCCTAAATTTCGAAAATGTCCGCCTCGTATCCTCGTCTCGATTCCGGATCGACGTCTTGGCACCGATACGTCAATGTTTCTAACCCGCTTTCACGAGGAAACATTCACGCCATCGTTGCCCCACGAATGAAGAGTTTTTCATTCATTTCACGAGCGTGGTTCAAAGCTTCTGCACGCGCCCTCGGAACTTGTCGCTTTCGTAACGATCGTGAAAACTCGTCCTACCAAGTAGAACTTTCATCATTTTCCAGTTTTTCTTCTTTCTTCTATTTTTTTTTGAATCCTCTTAGAAAAAGTTCCGCGAGCTTCTAAATGAAATCCAGGAGGAAGCGGCATCGATCGTGTCGCGACTCATCCGTCAGAGTCAAGGTAAAACGATAGCGGTATCGCATGTTCTTGGAAAATATCAGAGCCCCGTTTCGTTTCGTTTTACAAAGAGAGAAACGTAACCGGCTATTAAATTGTGAAATAACTTCTCGTAGTATGGGGATATTGAAAAACTCTTAGATAGAATGGACGGAGATTTAAAGACGACGCGACGGCACGGTCCGAATAGAATGCGGTTTGTTAAAAGCGTATCTCCGATATCTTGCTTTCTTCACATATTTTTGATCAAACAGACGGACAATAAAACACGTTCGTTAATAATCGAGAATCGTTTTGCGTTTACAGAAGAGAGAGACTCGTTCGCGTACGAATCTCGCACCAGGAGCAATTAAAAAGGCCAGTAATTAATGGTGGAAGGTCGCAACACGAATCATTTATAGAAATAGGAACTATTAACGCGTAGAACTTTTTAAATGCCGAGCACTAAACGAACCGTAAGCGTCCCGCCAATGGAGTTTCGGATTAAATTGCCATAAATAAAACTGCATCGCTACGGTTGCGTTCCGCGTGTTGAATTAAATGACGCAATGCGAAAGAGAACGAGAGTGGGAAAGGAAAGAAGAGAAACGCGAGAAAAACGTGAACAAAAGAGTTGAACCTATACCCTGCGACCAGCAGCGCAACGTTTGTCCACCCCTGCAGTCGTTCCCTTTAATTATATTCGAAGCAATTAACGATGGATAGGGCATAATGAACAATATCTGCGGCCAGACTGTATTTACGGCCGTGGCGGGGCGCGGCGCGGCGGTGTGACGGGTGCACTTTGTATGCGTGCCATATTTTATCCTACAATTGAAAATAATTTACGATTTACGTGGCGCTCGGTCGGCAGCTTGTAATTAGAATGCAAAATGAGGCGAAATACGTGGAAAACTGCCTAAAATGCAGGAAGCTCGCCAGCAACGTTCGCGGCTTGCCGTCGAAATTAGAATGACGCTTTCGAGTGTCGTACAAATTGCTGAATCCACTGGTTTCTGCGTACGCGTACATCAGCGTGTTTTATTAAACCGGCCACGAGAATTTCGCGTTTTAAAGGCGGGTTCAGTCGACGTCCGGAATTTTTCTTCCGCGATGGACGATGCTGACCGTGCCGGCCACCTCGTCGAATCCAGTTTCCTGCACGTGTGTGCCGGCCTGCGCCCGTTTTAAAACGACGCCTGGATTAAAAACGTTCCGTGGAAATATTAACGCGTCCGTGAACGCGCATTTCATTCGCTGCCTCGCTGCATGATGCGTCGAGAAGAGAAATTAGTCCTGGTTTAACTCGTCCGGAGGTCTCTTATAGTATCCTCCCACGTACGTACGTTTCTTCGTCGGTGTTCCAGGGATGGGTAGACAAATTCCGTGACGAAGGAGAGACGATTATTTTCACGCGTTCTTCTCTGCGCTTTACTTTCTTCTCCAAGTTATTACCGTCGGAGACTTACAGGTCTCCGGGTTTCAGGTGTAGTTTATAATCACTCATGTTAGTTTGTTCGGCCCAAAATCAGAACCCCTTACGTCGACGAAGAGTTAAGTGTTGGGTCTTTCGTACCAGATTCAACGATTGGCAAACCATGAGAAGGCAATTTATCCTTGCCCGGCGCCATTGGGGATGGTGGCGGCTGGACAGTGGATTTATTTATTTTAATTAAGATGGATCGGTATAAACGGAAGCTTGGGAACGACAGAGCGGCTTCGAAATCCCACAAGGCTCAATTAAACAATAATCTGTTCTAAAGGATGAATGTCGCGACGAATGTTTTGTAGATATACGCTAAATTAGACCTAAATTGTTTCCCTCTCGAGGTTATTGAGATTTCCATCCCTCTTTTCGTCATCTTCGTCGAAACGACGAGCATTCTTCTTCCCGCAAGATTTTCCGTCACGCGTGGCCCCGCAACCGTGATTTTATTTTTTCCCTTCACCGAGTAGGGGATTGTTTGGGGATCGCCATAACCCTTGCCCGTGGCTCTTTGTTTCGTCCCTTCTTCTTCGCATCCATCGAGATCCATCCCTCCCACCCTCTCATTCTCTACGTCTCTGTGTTTCACTCTGCACCCTTTAATACGTCAAGAGCCGCGCCGTTTCGCCGTCTGCACCTCTGGCGAGACTGGCTTCTCGTTCCGATCGATATTCCATTGTATCGGAGCATTGAAGTATCCTGAAGAGTTTCACTGCCTCGTAACGACACCGATGCTATTATGCTAATTCAGCGCGTTCCTGGAGTGCGGATGCTAGCGAGCGATAAGCTACGAACACCTGGCTGGAGAAACAAGAGGATACGAGCCACCCTTATACACACACGCCTTCTATACCCGGTACACCCTGTCTGCTCGTTTAACCCGGCAAAAAAGCGACATTCGTGATTAATTCCCGAGGAAAATAGGACGCGAAACGACTTCGATGCCGACGACGCAGGTGTCTGGTTAATTCCTTTGTCTCCAGCTAGACGATCGATTCATCTGATTCGTATATACCGAACCGAGTCTATATACCGATTCGCAGCCTGATTTATCGCCGTATTTATTGACATCGCTCCGTCGACGCTGCCACCGGTACCAGAGCGAAATTATTGACTTCGATTGAAGAATTATTGTTATCCAATATCGCGTCTCTATTTTTCACGCCCCGTACCGTCTCTTTGTTTTCTTTTATCAAACATAATCGGTAGAAGTGTGCGAGAAGTCGAGAGTATCGAGTCTTAGGATTTCGTCTTCTCGTTTATCCTTAATTAATTACCGACAAATTAGTCGGTGGGAAAGAATGTCGAGTGACATTCGACAGCTGGAACAAAGAATCGTCGGAGTCGGTGGTTTAGCAAAGCATTAATCGTTAGAGATTAACGGCGGCTAAGAAGCGGATTAAGAAAGTTAGTTTGACTGTGAGAAGGAATTCGGTAGCCGCTATCCGCTGCTAAGCAGTTTACCGAGCAGCGAGCCGCGATGTCGTCAAACGCTATCTTCGTCGGCTCGCGAGCGAGATCTCCTTTTTGTTTCCTCTCAAGATGTTCTTTCCTTTGGTACCGTAGAATCGTAAGAAGGGCTCAACCGTATTACGTTTCCGCGAGCCCATTTCCCATTCACTGTTTCAATTATCCAGTAGCTCGGCTAATTGCATTTTGCGCTTCATTTTCTGCCCGATAAGTTTGCCTCTTTCCTTCTCTCCTGCTCGTTCAATCTCCCCCCGTCTCTCTCTCTCGTCGTTTCGTTTCAATGCTCGCTGAAGATACAACGTCGAGGAAAATTGTTTTCAGTTAAACAAAATCGGTGCTGAGTAGATCTGACGAAACGAACCTGCGATAGTTTCTCGCGAAGTACGCGTTGCCGGTCAGATTTTTCTAAACGATACACGTGCATCCTTTTCACGTCAGTAATTAACGAGTTAACAGGAGGCGTCGTACTCGTTGCAAGTTGTTCAATAGTCGATTGCTTTATTCGATGAAGATGGACGAAAATTGGTTTGATTGGCAGTCCATGGAATCGTTCGTGTCGTTGATTGCGACGCTCGTTAAAACACAGTCTAGCCTTCCTCCGAGGGTGTTGAGAATTCAACAACTTTCGGTTCATCGTTCGTAGTCTGTTATTCCTTGTCTGTTATCGATCAAAATTTCAATTCGATCGAAAGATATAAACGGTGCGACGATAAGAAGGGAGAATTGATAAAAAAGAGGATACAATGCAACTCACCGGGACGAAAAGAACATAACGTAGATACCTGACGATCCGACAGACTTTCCGTAAGCAGCTTATGGGAACGATCGGGTCAGCGTAGCAGGTCGACCCTCGATCGTTGTCGGTTCAAGAGAGAAGCGTTAAGAAACAGCCGCAACCACGCGTAAGATTCCCTGCCGAGCTTCCCCTTCATATTACGATCCATTTACGTGGAGTTTCGCGATATTAGAAATCGACGAATCGATTTGAAACCGATAATACGAGGGAGCTCTCGGTGGTTAGTGGATAGGTATACTCGGTCGCAGAAACGTTCAGGTACATATGAGAGAACGCACACGATCACGAAGAGCATGGCGGAAGGCAGAAGGCATGGATCCATGGAATTGTCAGCCATTCCAGGCTCCAGGGATTAACTCGCCCAGGAATGCATTCCTCCTTTCCCCTTCTCTTCTCTCTTCATCTTCCTCTGTCTCTCTTGATTCCCTTCTGTTCAACCGATCGTCCCTCTTCATCTTTCCTTCCTACATTTCCTTTCCTTCTCCTTCTCATTCATTCGCCTTTCCCCCGATTTTCTCGCCTCGTTCCACTTCATGATAGGGTGAAGCACTCGCAGTCATTTTCTCCATTTTGCGATTCGATTTCCGCCGATATTGCTGCCGTCTCGGTAGATTCTTCCATTCGGTCGGATGAAGACGCTGCCGAGGGAAATATATTCATCCGCGTGGTTCTGCGGAGGGAGAGAGAGACGACGAAGCCGAAGAAGACGAAGAACGAATAAACCATAAAGTCGGAGAAAGATGAAGGGAAATCGAGCGGTTAGAGGTACAAGGTTCTTCGCGTGGCGACCAACTAATTTCATCGTCGATGCCGTCGATTTCCCTTCGTTCTTTCTTTCGTTTAACCCATTCCCCGGGAACGTGCTTCATAGTTCGCGCATAATGTGTCTACCTACGTTACTCGAAGAACAGGTCAGACTATTCAAAGTGAGCTGGTAAGATGCCGATACGGTACATAGTGTCGAGGATCGTCGTAGATAAAAGAAAGAGATAATCGAAAGACCCGGAAGTCGTGTCGCTGCAAAGCCACCCCGGCGGATAACCGATTCCAGGGAAGCGTGCTGGAAATCTGGAGCACGATTGTCGCGTGTCAACATTTTCCGTCGATCATTCAGGATCTCGAAGGGGAATATTTTCGGTACCTGTTGCAGAAATCCGGCTACGAAGGAACGGAGTAAATCTATCTTCCTCGGAGGTGTGTAACTAACGGAAGAAAAATTGAAGTATCAGACGGTTGAGATAGAGCTTTCTAAATTGTTCGAAATCCAATTTTGGCGCTTCTTTCTAACGGGGCTTTAATGCCCTCGCTGTCGGCTGTTCCCAAAGGTCCGTGAATGTAGGTGCGAAGCAGAGAGGAGCCGATAAAGATTTGTGGCCGGTTTCCTAAATTTTGCAAACGCCCGCACAGGGAATCCTGATTTATGGCCGTTGCTGGTATATCATGCATGCCCGTTGCATGCCTTTCTAATTTCGTGAAAACCTCTCTGTTCTCGAGCAAAGAGTCGAAAGGGATCTCAATATGTTGCTCCGTTTAAATCATTCGACATTTTTATCCGGATCTTGTTTAGAGTTTGAAATTGCCATTTTAAAGGAGAGCTTCATACTTCCGTCTCGATATAACGTCGAGTAAAAAGGTACACGGGTCTCAATATTGCAGTAGTCGACAAAGGAAGCAGCTCAACAGCCGCGTCTGACTTATGCGCTACTCATTCTACTGATTCGTCGTTGACTCGCTTTCGTAGAGCCTTCTATCGTTCAGTTCGCTTCGTATGAAAAGTAGGTAATCCTATATAATTGCAATTATTCAGAATACATTGTTCCATTTTTCAATTTAAGCTTCACCCAGACACTTGCTTGTGGTATTAATATATTAATGTGGCTGAAAATTTCATTGAAATTTTTCTCCTCTCGATTCGTGGTACCGATCACCGGCTGCCTACCCTCGTAACTTTTATCCGTATCAGATCTTTTCGCAGCATTGTTCTACCCCTTTCGCAAACTAACAACTTACCGTCGAGATTGAAACGAATTCTAGTGTTCGGAAGTCGATGGCTTCGTCACGGATCGATCCGTCTCACGGCTTTATCTGTTCAACGATTACGCTCGGCCGGTCGTTGTACGTGTACGTTTCAACCATCGTGGAACCGCTGGAATTCTGCGTGTGTACGCGTATACACGTATAGGTGGTTCTATGGATGGACCAATCGGACTGCGCATTGCAGCGAAGTCACGGCGTGATTGGTACGGTATTGTGCGCCATAACCAACGGTGAAATTAACCATGATCCAGATCAAACGATCGTAACGGTGTGAGCGTGCCGACAAAATCCAACGGAGGGGCTGGTATCGCTCCACTGCATTGCAGCTAACTTCGGGGGTCATACGCGTGTACGAGAAATATATATTCGTATTTATGTTGGCGCTTAAGTTGGATTAGCGGAACGGAACGCAAGGATAATCGCGATCCGCGACTATCGATCGGCCGGCTCCACTATGGCTCGTAGTGTCGTTGTTTAAACCAGTCGGAATTAACGGAAAGGAAGTTCGATGATCGTGGTAAAACCGATCGGCCAATCCGCATCATCGGCGTCAGGTTGCCGGTTAATTGAATGACACCCCTTCCTCGTCGTGTACACGAAACCGGATTCGAACGATAATTCGTTCAACGGAACCGTGGTTATTGTTAAAGCGGACGGAAATCGCGCTCGCAACCGCGTGCGCATTTATCGTGGCAGAAAAATCGGTTACATCGAAACTCGATTAATAGAGATAATCATAATCTCACTATCGAACGTTTCAATGCAAACACGTTCGATCTAATCTAGTTTCGAACTTCTCCTAAGCGTCATCGTGGTTCAAGTTCGAGTGGTTAGCCGCATGGTTCGACGATTCTTCGTGAAAGTCGATCCAAGCTGAAATTCGAAGTCAGTGCCCGCGGTCGCCACGAGTCTCAGCTCGAGACGGTCTTAAATTACAGTCGACTCGGAACGCGAGCTTAATCTAATTAGAATGAAACGCCTTCAACGTTTCCAATTTGCGAGGATCGCAGAAGGGACCGATTCACCATCCGATCTATCCTACGATCCTCCCTGTTGGATATTCGAGTTTCCGTCCGAACGAATCGCCAACGATTCGTCTTCCTCTCTTTCGATCCGCTTCGTTCCCTAGATAAGAAGCCACGTCAGTCGAGCGCCGGTTAATTCGTCAGTGACGCGCGAATTCCGTGCACCGGATGATAATACCAGGCTGCGATGCAGCCGGCTTCCGGTGCAAGCGTGACGGTGCTCTGTAATTAATCAGCAGCGCGAGGCGCGACGCGCGACGCGAGAGTACAGGCCTCGGAGTAACGTTCGCTCTGCAACGTTTACACAGGCAGGCATACGTGAAGCTCACACAATGTGTGTATGTGTGTGTGTGCGGATGGAAAAGAGAGAGGCAACAGCAGTGGCGAGTGTATAAATGCGACATAAATGGCGTTGGTGCATAATTGTGAACTGGCACAGGTGTATCGCGTCGGTACAATGGAGAAAGCAAGCAACACGGACCGTCACTCGGTCACATGTGCGTAATGGAACGCGTTAGAGGGTGAACAGAGCAGCTACTGCCTCGAAACCTTCCAGCTTCAAAGGATTTTTGTTCGCCGCTCTCGGATTATCGATGTTCCTCGCGTTTCGGTTGAATGCCACTAGTGACGAGACACCGAGACCGACAAACGTTCCCCTGTTACGTATTTATTTGAACGGAACGCGTTCCGCGATGCATCGTTGACCTAAATACTGGGCGAACCGTCCACCGTCAATTTTTTTTACTAAATCTCGTTACATTTAAATACGTTAGTCGTGATAATTTTATACTTTACAATACTTCAAATGTGAAACTTGCATTTCTAAAAAATAATTTTTATTAACACTAGAACTAATTATTTTAACCTGAAAATAATACGGACAATTAAATAAATACGGGATGAAACATAATTTAATATGTGTATCCATTTTTTATCTCCACAATAGTCAACATACACTCCAGTAAAAATAAAATTTTTATAAAATTTGTAAATTAAAATAAAAAACTTGAAACCAGTCATTTTGATTGGTTTAGTAGTTTATAATGTTTATAATATTTAACGCAAGAACATTTCAAGTAGACAAAACAGTGAATTACAGGGAGTACAGAGCGAAAGGCGAGCATATTAAGTAGTATAAGCGCGAAATGTGCCCGACAGCAGTCAGACACGTTGAAAGGCGGGACGCTCCAAGTAGAATAAGAAGGTAACAAATGCGACGCGACGCGAACGACGCCGATGTATAAATGATACGGGGATACGGGAAGATCGTTAAAGTACCGAAAGCGACGAATTAACGGCATCGTGTTGCTTGTATAACGAAACAAAGGGCAGGCGCGAAGTCGTGATAGAAGTTACACGGGACAAGATTGCACAGTGTTTGGAATTTTCCGAGACGTGTCGCGTCGTAATGCCGGGTAAATACACGTCGGTCGGTAAATAGTTGCGTCGCGTCTCGTAAAACGGAAGAGAAACGGCGAGCGTACAATTGTGGCGACGGTATTGTTGTCGTATAATTGTCTGGCAACGTAGTTATCCGACGATTACGCAACACCGGAAGCAACTCGTGCAAACGCATCGAACTTTCCCCCGTCGTTACGCAATTATTGGTCGATCCTGGGGAAAAAAGCTAGCGGGCGTCGTTACGAAGTTACCTGCGGCAAACACAACGCGAGAAGAAAAAAAAATATAGAAGGAAAAGAAAAGAGAAAATATCGCGGCGGTTCACGGTCGATTGGAAGCTCCCGTTAAATCTTGCTACACGCCATTGTTTCCTTACGCGAGCAAAATTAACCCGGCTGCCTGCGGCCAGGCAACCTGCAAACAAGCTTCAGCACCGAATTTCGCCGTGATTAATTAAGCCGCGTTCAATCGTGTTTCACAGGCAGCATATTATGCGAGCTCTTATATACACACGGCAGCGCCAGATGCGCGACGAGCAGCCAGGATGAATTTCATGCCGTCTCGACAATGCACCTTGCCGTCAGACTCGTACACCACTTTACCAATGCATGAGACCCTACTGTACTTTGCTTATAGAGCTATTTGTAGGATGACAATCGTTTACATTCGCATCTTGCACACGCGATTTCTTCACATCCCCAGGAATTTTTCAAATTCCTGCCTCGACTGTATCATTTTTTAAAGCAAACTTGAAGAGACGAAATCGGGTCAAACGCGTCGTTCGGTATATCAACACATTCGAAAATATATCTCCAGAACGTGTGTAGTACGAGGACCACTCGGACGAAACGATTTGACGATACACCAAACGCGTACTAAACTAGATTTCAACATATTTATGGTGCATCTCTGTCGACACCCCGTGTGTAAAGGAAAGAAATGATGGTGAATATATTTTTCACGTGTCTCATTCAACAGTCTGCGCTTCAGCGATAGATTTGCCAGGTTTTTGTATTCATATACACAGCCTCGACGGTCGTTGCGATCGAGTGAACAGTGTATTCTTCCTCATTGCGCGCCATCGTGCGATGTGCGCGCACATACAGGCGCGTAAAAAAAGAATCGAAAGAGGAAAAAAAAACGTGTGGTGTTTATAAGAGCGGAAATATGCTCGCCGCGTTCATCTATGTGAAAGTATAAAAGCGCGACGACGCTGAATAGTGTACGTTTGATTTGTTACCGTGTTGCCTTTTTTCCACTTTTTCAACGCAATTATCCTGGTAGCCAGCGAGTTAACGTTCGATATTCCTTTTTCACCAGCATGAACGACCATTAATGCAGGATTTAGTCGAATTTGGAAACGCGTTTTTCTGCGGTCGCGTGCTACCACGCGTAACGCGTGTACGCGCGTACTCGAGGGCACATCGCTCGTCAAGCGATTGAACGCGCATCCCACTGAAACATGCACAGGGGGATTTCAAGTGACGGAAATAAAATATGGGTGAACTACCGTGACCGTGTCATGAAACGCGGATTCAAACACGGTACTTGGACTAAAAGCGGAAGAAGTAGCTGTTAACTTTAAAATTTTCCTGTTACCGAACCGCTTCCTGCTCCCTAGAAATACATGATTGTAATTAAATTGAAAGTTCAAATGAGCTCTGTTCGTTTCTCGTCGAACGTTTAAGAAACTCGAGTTAGATAGTCCCGAGGGTTACTCATTAAGAATACCTATATTGTTTTAACACACGAACGGAGAATTATTGGTTTTCAAGTATCGGTACTTACTACGTATAACCTGCATCATTAACGAAGAACAATCCTCCCGAACATCAGATTGAAACCAATAATATTTTGACCTAAATCATTTAATCGACAAAACAGCCGTGTGGCGATTAAGAATATTCCCGTTCAATTCTTCGAACAATACCCAAGCGAGCTATAAAACTTCAACGAAATATAACAAGAGAGATTCCCGTTTTACAATACGCCAAACATTGATTCGTAATCGTAAATCTAGCCTGGAATTCGGGAAAAATAGCCAGTAACTGAGTTATGCAGGAAAGCTGGATCATCTGGGAGGTAACCATAATTATTGACAATATTTTTGACAGAAAAATGATTAATCACCATAATTTCGCATAACAATACCATTTTTTTATCGCAAAGCAAATTTTTGAATTTCCTTTAACACATTTCGTTTAATAACCGTTTTACATCGAATTACGCACACAAATTGCATTGTACGCGTAACTAATTCAACCATATTTTCCATCGTTCCCGTCATTGTTCGACGAACACAAAATGGGAAGAACGCCCGCGGGAGTAACAGATGCATCAATGCAAACGTCACGTGTGTGCGAGTGCACATGCATCGAATGCACACGAATGTACGCATCCATGGGGTTGCAGAGGTTGGATGCGCGTATAAATGGAACGTAGATGGCGACGGTGCATAGCTGTAAACCGGTGGCGCAGCTGCACCGAAACTCGTAGAGCACAGGAAGCATCGGATATAAACGTCTTTCCGGTAGCATGGAACCGTGTAGCATGGCTCGAACTCGACGTACGGTTCACTTTTACCGATTCCTCCGGATTTCGCGTATCGGTATCCTTGCTTATCAAATCGCCCTTCATACATAATGCACTCGCCACCCCTGGTACTCGGTTCATTTCCCATGCGCATCGTCTATCCGCTCGACTGCTCCCCGATCGCCGAAAAACAAGCTGCCAGAATTCTGGGACAAAGCCTGTGCTGGCATCAGCTGCACTGAAGATGCTCTATCAGATTTTCTCGTTCGAAAACGGCTGGATGGAGATGGGTAACGGTTGATAGAGGGACAAGGGTTGCGGAAGGGGAAAAAGAAATGATACGAGTGGAGAGAACGGTAAACGTTGCAATCGCGAGGAAAAGGCGACGATTCGCGCGTCATTGGGCGAACCTGGATACACGTACGTGATCGTTTTATATTCTCCCGGATAAGATACTCCTGTTATCGTTATTTGTATACGATAAAAGCTGATAAACAAATTCTTAGCTTCCAACGTGGAGAGTTCGATTAAAAATAGAATCGAAATGCTTTCAAATTTAACAGCTCGTAAATCTTTTTCAGACGAGAAGAGCGTTTTTCCCGCGATAACGTGTCGGCGCGTGAGCGATGAACGCGTCTCTGTGGAAAATGCAAATGATTTCGCGCGGTACGTTATAAATGACAAGACGAAGATCGAATATGATCGATACCGGTGTTATTACCACGTCGTCAAAACGTAGCCGCTGTTTTGGGGCATTCCTAACAAAATAAAAGCTCGTCGTGTTCCCGGATACATGTACACAGAGACGCTCAGCGTTTCGTATATTTTGCCGCGTAAACTGCTTACCGCCGAGACGCCCGCGTCGGGAGTATCGAGAAAGTAGCAAAGTAAACCCGTTTGAACGTTGCCTTCGTGCGGGGGAATATTGAGAAAGCAATTGTTTCTCTCTTTGAACGGATATCTTTATTGATTCGATTCAACCTCGCATGAATTATTCGTTTAGGGAAGAGTAGCCGCTTTCTACCCGGGATATTTTATCGAATTTTCATTTAGATGCATCGTCTGTTAGAGCAACCTCGAGCGTACGATTGATCATCATTCGTCTACTTCGCTTCCATCTTCTAGTCTCTTCCAATTTTCCGGGAAATTTTATAAAAGATGACGTTCACTTACATGGAAACTGCTAAAGGTCTTGAAATATTAGCGATTCTCTCAAATGAAGAACTCGCAACGGTATGCAAATTTTCAACCCTAATTATTCTACGCGTAATTAGCGATGGGTAAACTGCGAACGTTTATGCAAATATACGTATGTCTTTGTATAATATTTTTTCTCCCCAGAGGATTACCTTAATTTTCAAATTTTTAATATTTTACGTTACTTTTTTTTACGTACCTTATATTTGCATACTATTTTGGACTCTCAGGGCCTGTAAAACTTTCAAGACCTAAGGGTTCGTATAAAACCTGTATGTTTAAATTATTTCAAAGTTCGCGAGAAGAAGTTTGGAATATCCTTCACTATTAGGAGCCTCTGAAATCTCAGTCCCTCCCAGGACACATAAACTACCTCGGTGCTTATCTAACGATAAACACGACACCCTTTCTGCATACAATTGTGCGCATAAAACACGCCAACGTACAAAACGTCGTATTTTCAAAAGGAAATTTATCTCTCTCTCTGTCTCGTGGTTAACGGTAGAAATCGGCTGGTCATCTTTCATCAATGTTCCTTGCAACCTGCTCGATCCGCCTTGTCTGTTCGATCCTTCTAAACGGAACACGGTGCGATTCATGTTACAGGACGAGGAGTGGTGCTGGATAGTCAGGGTCCAGTGTTGATCTCCGAGCCACGGTCGTCGGTTGAATTCTCGAACGAGACCGGAGCAATGATCCATTGTTCGGCCCAAGGTAGTCCCTTGCCGAGGATTGATTGGCTTATGGGAGACGGGTCACCTGTACCTTCTATATCGCACATACGTGAGATGCTGGTGAACGGTTCGATGTACTTCTTGCCGTTCGGAGCTGAGACCTACCGACACGACGTCCACTCGGCCGTTTACAGATGTCAAGCCTCGAACAGCGTCGGCAGGGTGTTGGGCCGTGAAATCACGGTAAAGGCCGGTGAGTACCTTTATTTCTCTTCTTCCGATCGATTGCCTTCCTCTTTCGTCTGGAAACTTGACTTTTTCCCTATTCGCACCGTTCCATCAAGCCCCCTCACGATTTCCACGTAACGCTCGAATGCTCGATCGTCCCTGGTTTCGGAGTTTTTCGGTAAAAAAATCTGCTATTCGAAAACGCACGAGTGCTTAGCGATAACGAGGGCCCCATTTTTCGTGGCGAGCGAAACTTAACCAGCCGTAGAAGGGGTACGAAATCGTTCGAGCAAAGCTTGTCTCTCGGTTTCTAGACCGCAACGCGGCTGTAATCCGACGAAAAATTGCCGACGAACGTTTCCGGAGTATCGTCGCTCGCAATTACGGCCTCGAGTACAATGTGGCTGGAACCTCGTTCCCGAAGAGGGAATTTAGCGTCGCCACTTAGGGCGCGTCCCTTCCATGATATTTAGGCGCTTCCGCGAGCGAGATTCACAGTTTTCTCGTTACGTAAAAAGTGAACGCGACACGGAGAAAGCTTGCCGGGTGTTACGGGACAACGCGGTGCCTTCGACGCGGCCTGATATCTCGTCGCTCGTAAATGTAATCGGCCATTTCGCGAAATGACGTTCTAAACCACGGACTCCGGGGAAGTTGGAAGAATGATCGTGGCTCGAGAGAGCCGAGCCAACTACATTTATCGCCACCCTGCTAGTTCCTGCCTCCCTTCAGCCAGCTCGCAGACGTACAGCCTTAAACTCGCGCTCGCTTATGGCTAACAAGCGGCACTCGCTGCCAAGATCAAGATTCGCCGGCTGTTCGCTCGCTGCCAAGTGCTTGCTTCCACTCGCGTTTTCCACGTCGAACGATTTAAATACAGAGCCACGCTTGTACGCGTGTGCGGCCACGTAAATGCAACCCCTTCGCGAAAGAACAAACGAGTCCGCGAGATTCTTTCCGGCAAGCGGTAGGAACAATCGCGACATTCTGCCAAGAATCACTTATCGCATTTAGCAGCTCGTGAATCGAGCGAATTTCTGGCCCGGCTACGTGAAAGAATCTCCTCTTTGGTTTTGGACGTAAAGGAGAGCAGGATTGTACGCAGGAGACGGGAACTCGGTCGTTGCAGGACTGAAAATGCGGGAGGGAGCCACTCTAATTACCGAAAGCACCGCTGCCAGACGCTTTTAAATGCGCCGTTGTTCGTCGTCGGAATAACGA